>NC_090744.1:61565933-61593433 GCF_036898095.1 Palaemon carinicauda | reverse complement strand
CACAAATCTCGTGAGCGTGACAAGATTTTGAGCATAATGCGAAACTGTTCTCAATGTAGTCTTTAAAAGTTAAGGAACTTCATGTTTCTGATAGAAAATTGTATGATATTTTATGAGTTTCTTTTTCTAAGACTTAAAAATTCAAAAAGATACGCAAATTTCAATGGAAGCTTATGGATTTATTAATACCATATGTTTATCTCTTAATTTTTATTTCATTATCTAAATTTATTATATATTAAGTTTAATCCGTCCTAATTTTTTTCTGGCCTCCTCAGTTATAATAATAATAATAATAATAATAATAATAATAATAATAATAATAATAATAATAAAAGATAAACGTAACTCAAATTTCGATAAGATTGTTTCCTTTGTAGAATATAAAGTTATTACCTTTGATATAGCGTAAGCCATAGTTATTTATTGGATTTTATTACACATAAAATTTAGACATTATATACCTTGGGTGTGGTAATACACATACTAAAGCAATAATATATTGAATGAAATTTAATATCTCATAGTTTTCTCTTTATGGCAGACACAAATTATTTTTTTTTTATTTCTCTTTTTAGAACGGACGTACAAGGTCTTACATTCTTCAGCATATAAGACATATAACAAGGTTAATATTTTACAAGCTTTTTCCATCCTCTTAAAGGACGTGACTCACTCCTAATACCAGAATTCCTTTTCAGGTCACGTTACTGTTTTCCCAAAAGCCGGAATTTGAGAAAAAAAGAAAACGTCTCTCTTTGTTTGTTTCCTTCCTTTAATAAATGTCTCAATCACCACATATATAATGAAATTTAGGTTTATCTTCATAAAAATACAGATTAAAATGTCCATGTCTTTACTTCTCTTTTAGTTCCTTACTTGTTAGCAGAACTGATAATAAACTAAAGCATTAGCAACACAAATTATATTCAATGCCGATGCATTGTGCGCCTAAGACACTTAGACTAGCTTCACGAAACTAACAGAAAGAATATGCGAACAAGGTAATATGAAGCGACTATAGAATGTTGGGAAATAAAACATGTTTATATCTGAGTAAAGAGGGAGGAAGAATAATTTTTAAAAAAGAAAAATAAACACTTCAGTAATATGGCAAAAATATGTTGAGTTTAGCTTAGCAGTAGGCCTACACAGTAAATGCTCCGAATTAAATGATCAAATGGATGCAAATAAAGAAAAAAGTAAATGATAATTCAACAAAAGTTTTAAAAAAAGAATATGTAGGAAAAGTATCAGAAAACATCATAACCAAACAAAGAAAAGATTAGAAGTGACAGAAAAATCCAAGAGAGATGTAATAGAATAAGCCAAACTATCCAAGACTATAAACATACTAGAAACATTAAGACATATCCAATATAATTAAGGCCAAAAAAGAAAAGTAGAATCATTAAGTTAGTAAAAAGAATACTTTGAACAGGCACCAACCAATCTGTGCATTGAAGAATCCAAATTAGAGTTTTATTATCGTATGAGATGGAGTGATAAAAAATGCAGAGGATTCCTATACAGTGCTATACGATGGGTATAAAATATTCTTTTATTATTATTATTATATATATATATATATATATATATATATATATATATATATATATATATATATATATATATATATATATATATATATATATATTGTCATTAGAAATAATGAAACAACTGAGCTGGTACCAGGATCAACCGTAAGAAAACTAAAGAAAAGGATTATAAGTAGTAAGTTGGAAAAGTACCAGACACCCATTGAGACACGACCAATAGAGAGTTGTTGGGTCTTCTGACTGGTCAGACTGTACTACATTGGATCCCTCTCTCTAGTTACGGCTCATTTTTACTTTGCTTACACATATAACGAATAGTGCAGTCTAATCGTTCCACATTCTCTTCATTTTTCTTACACCTGACAACATAAAGGTTACCAAACAATTCTTTTTCGCTCAACAGGCTACCTTCTGAACTGTAATTGTTCAGGAGCTGTTTTTTTCTCCTGGTAAGAGTAGAAGAAAATTTTTATCTAGGATAAGCAGCTCTTCTAGCACGTTAACCGTGTATTATGGACACCAGTGTACCGAGCAGATGTTTCACTTGATTCGTATTGGTACATATATGGCCCGAAAAGCCCTTTTGAAAAATTTTCAGAAACATGAGTATTTTATAAGTTTTTGTGTAAATTTATCTTCATTATGACTTCAGATGTGCTGTAATGGTGCCATGCAATAAGTTCAAAATGATAAGGTAATAACTATTATGTAAAAATGAAAATACAGGTATCCACTATATTAATAAAGTTTATTTACATTTTACATCCTAAATGTAAGCATTACATTATGCAACCATAATCAACTGTAGAGAAAAAATTTCCCTAATACCATATAATGTTGAACAATTAAATAAAAGTTGTTAATAAATGAAAATTGTGCTCTCATAACAATGAAAAATAATATACGAACTAGATGTTTCACTGTTGCGTTTTGGTACATCTGTCGCCCAAATACTACACTCCATAAATTTTTACAAACGTTTTTATGATAGTTTATGGAATGAAGTATTCGATCCGGAGATTTACCAGAATTTTTCATTTACAAACAAACTATTTGTTTGTGTGTAAATGAAAGTTTTACTTCCATGACGAAAGGAAAATTAATACAAAATATCACTATCTATTACTTAGAATATTACATTATCCTAGTGCTGGATTTATGACAAGGTATTTCACTGAACTGCATACGAAAGTATTACTTGGCAAATAACGTATAACATGAAAATTCCTGATAAATCCAAATTGTGCTTTTTATTAGAAAATAATGTTTCTGATCGCTAATTGCCTGGAATATGGGAATATCCTTATCTTTGATTTATGTCCATGTATTTCACCGATAGCATTAGTCATGTTTCTAGTTGAAACACGGAATACAAAGATGAGGTGGATACTCTCTTAGCGTTGTTTGAAGCCACCTCGTATCCCTGAGACAGTGAAATCTTTTTCTAACATCCTCTCCATCGCTTCCTTGTGTGAATCGTTTGTCCATCTGCTTCTCTAAGGGTGTGTTCTTTTCTTGTACCCGTTACATCGGAGGTCCTCTTCCCTGATTTCGCCCTTTCCTCGGGAATATCTTTAGTAAAAGAGAGGACTACATATTCTGTGAAGGTTCTTATGCATACTTGTTTTGCTGCCAAGTATTTATTGTATAGAATACGAGCATTTGTTACTGATATATCAGCAAACACTTCCAGACCCTATTTTCTGTACCACTTCCTTGATTTTCGTAGTGGTGAGGAGTAGGTACTGAGTTGATCGGCAACATTAACACATTTTTTTTTTTACTTTATTGTACTCAATGACACCTTCATGTTTAACATCATCTCCTCTTCTGTTTTTCTAAAACTAAGTCATTGCCATGCTCAGGCACTGTTGATAGTGTCAAGATATCTCTATTATGCTTCCACTTGTATAACTTTAAACTTGTCTGTTTTCTGCTGCCTTCATTTCTCCTTTCTCAAAGTAGGCTTTCACCACTTCTTTGCATAAGTATTTCCTTGATGGTGTGACGGGCCGAGAGAGGGTTGTGAACTCAAAGGCAGGATGCAATCAACTGAGTTATATTGTTATAGAACACTCTCCTTTATATACAAAACCTCAAGGCAAGAGGACATAACAAGTTAACAAGACAGACAATGTTACAGAGGAAACCGCAGACATGAATTTTCATGTTCGTTTAGTGCGAGGGAAGAGCGAAGATACAAGCATAATATATGCAAAAGGAATTATGTACAATTGTATGACACACGGTTGGTACATGGCTCCCCCCCTAAAAATTACATACTGTATATGTTAAATAGGGCGCCCTGATTTGGAGAGGCGAACTGTAGGTGGGTCATCTGGCAGAAGATAAGCAGGTTTTAGACGATCAATGGAGACCCAGTCTTCTTTGCCACGAATGTTTAGTAGGAATGCTTTCGGACTTCGTCTGATCACAAGGAAAGGGCCCGTGTAAGGGGGCGTTAGTGGTGGCTTGCTAGTGTTGTTGCGCAGGAAGACGTGCGTTGCAGAGTGCAAGTCCGTTAGTATGTGATGCTTCGCTGGGGGCTTGTAAGTCTGGCGGCACAGAGTAAATTTTCCCACGACGTGACATATGCGCTGGAGATCGTCGGAGGAGGCTGTAGAAGGAAAAAATTCGGCAGGGACGACCAACGGGTCGCCATACACCATTTCAGCTGCCGAGACGTCGAGGGCGTCTTTAGGAGTGGTCCTTAGTCCCAGGAGGACCCAGGGAAGCTGAGTAAACCAGTTGCAATCCTTGCAGCGGGACATCAAAGCTGCTTTGAGGGTGCGATGAAAACGTTCAACCATTCCATTGGCAGCGGGGTTGTAGGCCGTTGTCTGATGTAGGGTGATGCCCAGGAGATTCGCTAATGACGTCCACAATTGAGAGGTGAAAGTGGTTCCCCTGTCAGAAGTAATATGCTCAGGGATACCGAATCTTGAAATCCATCCAGAGAGTAAGGCAGATGTACATGAGGCGGACGTTGCAGTTTCCATGGGAATGGCTTAAGGCCAATGAGTGGAGCGGTCGATGACGGTAAACAGGTAACGATGTCCTTGTGATGTGGGTAGGGGGCCTACAACGTCGACGTGAATGTGTGCGAAACGACGCTGAGGTTGAGGAAAGGTGCCCACTGCTGAATCCGTGTGTCGATGTACTTTGGAAGTTTGGCAAGAAGTACAAGCGCGTACCCAATCCTTAGCATCCTTAGAAATGCCGTGCCAAATGAACTTTGCCTTCCGCAGCTGTGCAGTAGAACGGCACGAGGGATGTGAAAGGCCGTGAATGAAATCAAACACCTGTCGGCGCATGGGAGCATGAATCCAAAGTCGCGGTCTACCAGTACTGACGTCACAGAGGAGGGTGTTGTTGGAGTCTTCGAGGGGAAAATCTTCCCAACAGAGGGACGTGCAGGATGTCCTACAAGCTTGATACTCTGGATCCTGTCGTTGGGCTTCAGCCAGGGCGTTGTAATCCAATCCCAGTTGAATGGCAGCCAACGTGTTTCTAGACAGGGCATCGGCAATGGGATTCATTTTCCCAGGGACGTATTGGAGGGTGCAATTGTATTCAGCCACGGCAGAGAGATGTCGGCGTTGACGGGCGGACCAGGCGTCAGACTGTCGAGTGAAGGCGTGCACCAGAGGCATGTGGTCTGTGCGAATGACGAAGGGCGTACCTTCTAAGAAATGGTGAAAGTGTCGGACAGCCAAGTGCACCGCCAGCAATTCTCGATCGAAGGTAGAATAACCCGATTCTGCCTTGGAAAGTTTTCTGCTGAAGAAGGCCAATGGGCGGGGCGAGCCTTTGACCACCTGCTCGAGTACTGCACCAATAGCGACGTCGCTGGCATTGGTGGAGAGAAGGAGAGGGGCGTGTGGGATAGGAAAAGTGAGAGCCGCAGCAGTTGATAGGGCCTTCTTTGCATTGCAGAAGGCTGCTTCTTGAAGGGGACCCCACTTCAGGTCCTTTGGCTTGCCCTTGAGGGAGGCGTAGAGGGGAGCAAGAGTGGCGGCAATGGCTGGCAGAAAACGGTGATAATAGTTGATCATGCCCAAGAATTCCTGCAGAGCTTTGACGGTCGAGGGCGCGGGAAAATTCTGAACGGCTGCTACCTTCTCAGGGAGGGGATGGACTCCTTCAGGAGTGATACGGTGCCCTAAGAACGACACTTCGTTGGCGCCAAAGGTACACTTGTCGTACCGGACTACAAGGCCGTTTTGTTGCAGGCGGTCGAGCACGATGCGCAGGTGACGGAGGTGTTCCTCTTTTGAGGAGGAGAACACAAGTATGTCGTCCACATAACATACACAGAAAGGGAGGTCCCCTAAGATGCCATCCATGAGACGTTGAAACGTTCCCCAGCATTACAAAGGCCAAAACAGGAGTAATTGAAGGTGTATATGCCAAACGGAGTGGTGATGGCGGTCTTGGGGATGTCTTCTGGGTTCATAGGCACCTGATAATACCCCTTCAGGAGGTTGAGCGTAGAAAAAACCTTCGCTTTGTGCAGGTAGGAGGTCACATCGTCAATGTTTGGGAGGGGGTAGTGATCCGGTTCTGTTTGCATGTTCAGGCGCCTGTAATCTCCGCACGGACGGAGGGAGCCATCTTTCTTCAGAACGATGAGTAAGGGTCACGACCATGGGCTGGAGGCCTTTTGGCAAAGGCCCATTTTCTCCATTTCGGCGAATGTCTGTTTGGCGGCTGCCAATCGTTCCGGTGCCAGACGTCTGAATTTTGCGAAGACTGGGGGTTCCGTCGTCTTGATATGGTGATAAATACCGTGCTTGGCAGGAACCGTAGGCGTTTGGCGAAGTTCTGGACGGAAAACTTCCGGGTACCACGTGAGGAGGTGGGCGTAGGCATCCGTGGGTGCGCTGATGTGGAGAGCGAGGTTAGAGGGGGCGGGTTGAAGAGGTGTCGACAAGTACGAGTCTGCGTTGACCAATCGTCGGTGGGCGACATCGACCAGAAGGTGGAAATGAGAGAGGAAATCCGCACCGAGGATTGGCATTGTGACGTCAGTAACGAGAGACTTCCAATTGAATTTACCGTTTCCGAATGATAATGTGAGGTTCTCGTAACCGTAGGTGGGTATCGCAGATCCGTTGGCAGCTACCAAGCGGACGTCGGCAGATGTAGACAGACTACGTCGTGCCTTGAAGAGTTTCCTTGGCAAAAGAGAACGACAAGCACCCGTGTCTACCAAAAATCGCACGCCCGTTCCTGCATCCTGTAAAAAGAAAAGATTAGAAACATGGGAGGCCACCGCCACAAGCGATGGCCTACTTACACGTTTTTTGGCCACTGACAATCCTTGGCACATTTCTTCGCGGTTGCCCCGAATCTGAAGTGGTAGTAGCAAAACTGCGGCGGACGGGAGGTAGTAAGTGGCTGTAGAAGTCGTTCATTGGGGTGCGAGCGATTGGTGGGTGGTGGGCGGCTTTGTCGCCGCTTCGGCACGTCACGGGGTAGGCGTGTATGTCCTACGGCATTCATGTCAGCTTCGGTTGACGTTGAATAGGCATCCTCGTCGTCAGGGGTGGAGGCGTTGATGGAGGTCTTGAAGTGGCTGTCCATAAGGGCGTCGGCTTTGGTCATCAAGTCCTTTATGTGTAAACTATCGACATCGGGTATGGCAGCGCATACAGGTTCGGGTAAACGGCGTATCCAAAGCGCACGAAGTAGGTTCACCTCACGAGGAGAGCCGTCTGGGGCAGGTTGAAGGCGAGCGATACTGGTCATTTCCCTGAGGGCAAGCGAAGCCCTTTGGTCCCCCAACGGTTGTTGCGAGAGCTGAAAAAGCTTTGCTATACGGGCGGCTGGCGACGGCGAGTACTGCTGCAGAAGGTATGTTTTGAGGGCTTCATACGCTATTACGGTGTCTCCTTGTTCACAAAGCCAGTCGGATATTTCTTGGAAGGTGCCCTCGGGTATCGCCGCGAGAACATAATCTGCTTTGGTGGTTGAGCGAGTCACCCCCCTGATACGAAAGTGGACTTCTGTGCGTTGAAACCAAGCAAACGCTTCTCCGCTGGCGAACGGGGAAAGTTTCAATGGGGCGGCCGCAGCGCCAACTGCTGTAGTAGAGTCCGTCTCCGTCATATTACCAACGATGGAGGGGCGAGAGAGGTGGGGGTGGAAGGCAGTGGGAGCGAGTCGACTTCCGGGGTCACCAATGTGACGGGCCGAGAGAGGGTTGTGAACTCAAAGGCAGGATGCAATCAACTGAGTTATTTTGTTATAGAACACTCTCCTTTATATACAAAACCTCAAGGCAACAGGACATATCAAGTTAACAAGACAGACAATGTTACAGAGGAAACAGCAGATACAAGCATAATATATGCAAAAGGAATTATGTACAATTGTGTGACACACGGTTGGTACAACGCTCTAACAGTTCAACAAATATAAGTCTTCTTGGCTAACCAGTACTCAGCCAAAGTTACTGAGGTGTAGTAATTGTGGGTGTAGATTGTGCATCCTTTACCTAAAATTTCATTACATAAGTTTACCACTTTGGATTCAGTTGAATTTAAAGCAGCAATCTTGTTACTCATCCCTTCACGAATCTCCATATTCCAGGAATATCCTTCAGGTGTACACGCTTTGTATAGCTTCATCCCATATTTATTAGCTTTACCTTGGTTGTATTATTTGATGCTTAATCTCCCTCAAAATGGGACCATGCTCTCATCAACAACAAGTTTGGAGCCAGGTTTGAGAACAGTTAAAAAAATTTTAACAAATAGGTCAATTAGAGTAGTTTTTTAATATACGTCAGTTCCTTATGAATGTTGAGGTAATTAGAGCAAAGGTTATACGCTCTACAAGTGAGGGTACAGATAAGCCTTCTCTTATATTGTATAGGAATAAAATCTTTGCTCTAATTACCTCAACATTCATAAGGAACTGACGTATAATAAAAAACTACTTTATAACAATGGATTCCCGTATAATTTTACTGATACATATATAGGGAAAACACTAAGCAAACTCACGCTACCACCTTGTGAAAGGAAACTAATTGCTCCTCGGAAAAATATCTTCTTTTCTATTCCATATCTGGGGTCCCACAGTTTTAAAATACGAAATCATTGCAGTAGAATTGTGCGTGAATTTTATCCTCAGGTATCATTGAAGATCGTGTTTTCCCCCTCAAATGCTATGAGCAAATTTTTCAAATTTAAAGACTGGGTCTCAGATGATCTTTGTTTCGGGTGTCATATATAAATATAGGTGTGATCGCTGTAATGCATCGTATATTGGAAAAAGTGAAAGACATTACCGTGCAAGATTGTCTGAGCACTTCGGTCGCTCACCTAGAACTGGTAATTATATGGCAAAACCACCCCATTCAGCCATCAGAGACCATTCCGTAAGTGAGGACCACCCAATGTCCAAGGGGAATTTTTCCATCTTAGCCACTTCGCAGAGTAACCTCGACTTACTAATAATGGAGGCAATATTCCAGCACAAACTAAAACCAAACCTGGGCCGGGCAACGTATGAATTAAATTGTGTTTAATATTATTTCATGTGAGTTTATAGCACTGGCGCTCTGATCTTTTATTTTGTATTTAGATTGATTTTATAGTTTTATGTTAATTTCTTATTTTATTTCATAAAGTTTTTGTATGTTCATTTTAAATTTTCTGTTTTAAATATTTATCATACTATGTTTTAACTTATATAATGTATCCTATTTTAGGCTCTGATGATGGAAACAGATTTTCCGAAAGCTAAGCAATAAAGATGTATATCATAACCCTGGTACTATTATTCGTATTGAAACTCCGCTTTCCACGGAATAAATCAATTGCTGATATATATATATATATATATATATATATATATATATATATATATATATATATATGTATATATATATATGTATATATATACAGTATATATATATATATATATATATATATATATATATATATATATATATATATATATAAATATATATATATATATATATATACATATATATATGTATATATATATATATATATATATATATACATATATATATGTATATATATATATATATATATATATATATATATATATACATATATATATATATATATATATATATATATATATATATATGCATATATATATACATATATATATATACATATATATATATATATATATATATATATATATATATACATATGTAAATATATATATATATATATATATATATATATACATACATATGTAAACATATATATATATATATATATATATGTATATATATATATATATATATATATATATGTATATATATATAAAAATATATAAATATGTATATTTATATATATATATATATATATATATATATATATATATATATATATATATATGTATATATATATATATATATATGTGTGTGTATATATATATATATATATATATATATATATATATATATATATATATATATATATATATAGATATAAATATAAATATATATATATATATATATATATATATATATATATATAAATATATATATATATACATATATACATGTATATATATATATATATATATATATATATATATATATAAATATATATATAAATATATATATATATATATATATATATATATATATATATATATATATATATATATATATATATGTGTGTGTGTGTGTGTGTGTGTGTGTGTGGAGGGATAGATTTTCCGGTATGTTACATATCTTATGGTCTTTATTACACTATTTTGGGATTTCCATGGAGTTAGAACTGAATTTTCTGTCGTATATATGATATTACACAATATTTCATGGTTTATGTCTAGTTTGGATTATACAAAATATGTGCATTTTTTACCTTTAATTCTCTCGAAACCAAACAAACTACAAGTTTAAAAGTTTCTATTTTTTTTTTAATGTGTTGCACTTTCTTAATATGAATATTTTCCATTCTAACAAGCTTTAAATAATGTGAGATATGGAACTGAAATCTTTCACACTAAATATATAAATGATTGAAAACAGGGCATATGAAAGCATTAATATTTATGGTATTGTCTTCAAAAAATTGTCAGGCAGCCAAGTGGAAATATGTAAATTATGGGTCTATACAGATTTTTTTTTTATCTTTCGAAATGTATGTTTGAAACCATCGGAATAAAAAAATCCGACGGATGACATTTTGGCGTGTTTCAGCTTTTTTTTTTTTATGGATATCCAGTGAATGTTTCTTACTGTAGTAGATAATTCTAGATTTTATTTTCAATCACTAAATATCACTGTTGACCATATATCTATTGTTATGTATGAAATATTCATAGAGGAGAGATAAGATATCGTCCGGCAAAAATTTTTACTTGATAGTCATTTACAACAGAAAATTTGGATGTTCCAAATGGATATGAAACGGAATGGCTGGCGTTAGCACGTTATTGTTTTGTATTTTGGGCCAAAATTCTCAACGGTCGCATATACAGTGTGTTTATGGCTTAATTATCTAATCTTTTCATTGATATTACAAATGTTACATTGTTTTTCCATGTTAAGGAGCAAAAATAAATCTGATAATAGATGCTATGAGAATGACTTTTTTGTTTGTGCATTTGTAGAAGAGAGGCGATGATGATGATAACTTCTTCTTTATGGAGTAAAAGGCAATTTTCCTATCTATCAAATAGAAAGATTAAAACGGATACTTGGAAACGTGATTCTGCTGAAGTTTATATTTTTATGTTTTTTTTTTTTTATTGAAATTATTATTAAGGATGTCTTTTGAAAACATTGATGGAGGGTTTGTGGTTTGTTTTTATTCTACATATTTTTTTCCTACTCAACGAAAGCCTTCTTTGGATTTGATGAACTCAAGTAGATAATTTTTATATATCCCATAATTTTCATGAGTGTGTGTCATTGAATTGCAAAAAAAAACAAAGTGAAAAAAATATCAGCTACCAACTTTTGGCCACTATACATATCATGTCAAAAATTGACATTTATTCCCCTCGAATAAAAATATTCTTAGTTTTACGAGCATTTGTTTTCTAAGGTATTTCTCAGTTTCTATGAATATATATATGTGATTATTTTGCTCCACAGAAGTAGTTTTATTATATTAACTATATCAATGAGTTTGTATTAATTAGTATAATAACATTTAAAGTAATAAGCTACCTTTCTTGCAAATTTTATCCATCTAGATCAGATAAGATAACGTATCATCCCATTGTTGTCAAACTTCTTCCTATGGAGATTATATATATTGTTTGATTATTGTAAGGGCACATGCCAGTAATTTAAACTTGCCTTCTGGACGAAACCCCTTTTTTTATGTTGGGTTACAATTAAATCACTTGATGTTTGTTACGTTACCCTTGCAAATTTGTAAATGTGACAACATTGTACTCCTCCCGAGTTCTCTTCCAGGGTGGAAGTGTGATGCGGGCGGGCTTCTACCAGCGGACTCCAAAAGGCAAGTACTTGGAAGATATTCTCCTGAATCCGACCACCATCATCACCTCGTGAACCATCGCATTGTTGCAGCAATGTTCTTATAAGAATACTCTGTAACCCCGTTTGATATTTGTTAAATTTTCATCAAGTAACGTAAATTTTATTCATTTGTGGTAATGTTAATGTTCGCTCTTTAACGTAGCTCTGATGATTTTTATTTGTGTACTTTAAATATTAAATATATGTCAAACTTTTTAATTGAGTCTTTGTGAACCCGTGTGGCATCACCCCCAAAAGAATCGGTGCAGGAAATATAGTTTGAATCAAAGGTAAATGGCAGATGTCTCTTAAGTAAGTTTGTTTCTCAGTTCTGTAACTTGGCCTCGTGCAAAGCTGGTGCACGAGGGTTTACAGTTTAAAGGAGGTTATCATATGTGGTTGTAAATTCCCTAATGTTTCACCACATTCTGGTCCTTTGAACGAACCAGATGCCATATCGATTCACAAAGAATTTTTTTGTATGTTAAAGATAACTTGCGATAAAGTTTACGTGGTTGATGGTCGGCATCGAAGACATTCTAGTATAGCTGGCACGTGTCCAAAGTTATTTAGTGAGCAGGGTAAGGTATTGAATTACTTGGAGTGTTTTACCAAGTAATCTGTTTTATGGAACATTATTTGTTCGTTAATTACTCTGTGAAGAAATTTTGTTGAATTTCGTTGCCATTTTTTTTAACTTAGGTTTCGTGACCAGATGTATTTAAGAGCACGTGGTCAAATTGTCTAGCATTTAATGCATGTTATATTTGAGTCAGGGTTAGATAATTTGCCATATATTTTCTGATATTTGTTCAAGTTTGTTATTGATTCATTAACGAAATTATGGAGGATCCAGAGGTAAGGTCATACGTTGAAGGAAATGGTGTTAATTGGAAGTTCATTACACCGCGAGCCCCCTGGTCTGGAGGCTTTTATGAACGTCTTGTTGGTGTTCTAAAAGGATGTTTGTCCAAGGCTTTGTATCACAAACGTTTATCCTTTGAAGAGCTGAGAACTCTACTTGTTGAGTTTCAAGCTGTGATAAATTCTCGACCACTGACTTATCTCTCCTCTGATAGAGATTGTGAGGCTTTGACTCCCTCCATGTTACTTTATGGGAGAAATGTTTGTATTTCCCCTCTTAACAATTTAGCAAATGATGACCCAGATTTCACGAGTTCAAGTGATCTTAGAGCACAATATTTGAGACTATCATCAGTGCTAAGGAAATTTGAGAACTCTTGGAAAAGAGACTATTTAGTGTCCTTGAGAGAGAGACATAATAACTCTAGTAATAATCTCTATGCAAATGTGAAAGTTGGGGGCATAGTGATGGTAGACTTAGAAGATCATCTGGGTAAAGGCTATAGATCCCTCCTCTCCTTGGGTAAGGTAACCCAGCTGTTTCCGTCGTCTGATGCTGTGATTAGGTCTGTAGAAGTGAAAGTGAATGATAAACTATACATGAGATCAATCACGAAGATCGTACTTCTGGAGGTACCTGAGAGGGAACTTGATAGTGTTGAAACTCAGGAGCCAAATAGTGTGCCTCTGGATGATGCGAGACCTCGGCGTGCAGCAGCAATCTGCTGTGATCAAGAGAGAAAGGATTTATTTTCTATGGATGTACTCTAAGTGTATGCTTTGATTTAGAATTTTGGGTACAGTTGCATTATTTCTAATTATGATTCTTCTAGGGGAGAATGACAAAAATTGACATTTATTCCCCTTGAATAAAAATATTCTTAGTTTTACGAGTATTTGTTTTCTAAGGTATTACCCAGTTTCTATGAATATATGTTTATATGTGATTATTTTGCTCCACAGAATTAGTTTTATTATATTAACTATATCAATGAGTTTGTATGAATTAGTATAATAACATTTAAAGTAATAAGCTACCTTTCTTGCAAATTTTATCCATCTACATCAGATAAGATAACGTATCATCCCATTGTTGTCAAACTTCTTCCTGTGGAGATTATATATATTGTTTGATTATTGTAAGGGCACATGCCAGTAATTTAAACTTGCCTTCTGGACGAAACCCCTTTTTTTTATGTTGGGTTACAATTAAATCACTTGATGTTTGTTACGTAACCCTTGCAAATTTGTAAATGTGACAACATTGTACTCCTCCCGAGTTCTCTTCCAGGGTGGAAGTGTGATGCGGGCGGGCTTCTACCAGCGGACTCCAAAAGGCAAGTACTTGGAAGATATTCTCCTGAATCCGACCACCATCATCACCTCGTGAACCATCGCATTGTTGCAGCAATGTTCTTATAAGAATACTCTGTAACCCCGTTTGATATTTGTTAAATTTTCATCAAGTAACGTAAATTTTGTTCACTTGTGGTAATGTTAATGTTCGCTCTTTAACGTAACTCTGATGATTTTTGTTTGTGTACTTTAAATATTAAATCTATGTCAAACTTTTTAATTGAGTCTTTGTGAACCCGTGTGGCATCACCCCCAAAAGAATCGGTGCAGGAAATATAGTTTGAATCAAAGGTAAATGGCAGATGTCTCATAAGTAAGTTTGTTTCTCAGTTCTGTAACTTGGCCTCGTGCAAAGCTGGTGCACGAGGGTTTACAGTTTAAAGAAAGTTATCATATGTGGTTGTAAATTCCCTAGTGTTTCACCACATATTATATACTCGCATTGCCATCAACAATTTCAGCATCTATGGCAATAAATGGATCATCGTGGACGAATGTTAGTTTATTCATGGGTGAAGACTTTTTAGCTGAACTCTGCGCGTCCTTATAATCCTAAAATAATGAGGATAAGACTACTGACATTTCATATTGAAAAATAGTTTTCATGTTTTAGTTTTCTTTTCTGAGATACAAGAAAAACGCATTCCTAGAACTTTTCAAGGTAATACATCTTTTTTTTTTTTCTGTAAGACCCGATGTCATTTCGGTTGCTGCATGCCCACTTTCATTGTGTTGTGGCATTCCTGGATCTGTTAGAAGATTGGTGTATTTTTATACCTGTTTTGCCAATTTGACTCGATTCTGGACATTCCTTCTAGCGTTGTGCCATTCTGCTATCATCTTTCCCGAAGTCTCCCTAACGCATTATGTCTTATGCAAGACACAATGATGTGAGTGGACCCTGTCTGCTCCTTGTTCTTGAGATGATGTTATGCGAGTGAACTATTAGGTGATAAACTGATAGGCGAAGTGGATGCAAGTAAAATTCATTGAACAATCATGGAGTTTATATAAAAAGACTTGCAAAGACGAACGTCACAAAAATTCAAACATAATAAAAGAGGAGTTGTTGTGTGCTGTTGATAAAAAAACAAGAAAGACCTTGAAGTCAGTAATGATAGCTATTGCAATCAACTTTTGGGCAAAGGCTTTATCTTTCGCCCACTTTCAGGACGAGAAAAACAATCACTGTTTTTGTTGGCCTTTGCCAGACGCTTTTCTGCTATCATGCCCTTGTACTTATCGCATTAGTCTGTCCAATCAGCAGATATCTGACATAACCAACAATTGTGTTTGTACTCTTTCGTGACTGTCGTATACCGTACTTTTTTCTTCATCATCATGCTTGTCTAGCACAAAAGTTGATAACCACCCTTTTTCCTTGAATCCTCTTGACTCCAGTACTGCATCAATATTCTCTCTCAGATCTCTACTTTCTTGCTCTTGGGTAATTGAGTTACATATGTCATCCATGTAAGTATTTTGCTTTAGAGTTGACTATGCCTCGGGATGCTCGATTTCCGTCTTCTAAGGCAAAGAAATCTGTGCCTTAGCATCTGCTAGTTTACCCCCAAACGTCAGTACCGTTCTAACATATGTCTTAGGTGGACCGTCTTTTAAGCCTTGCCATAGAAAAACGATGAACTTACCGGTCTTCCAATGGGATGCTCACTCGGTGGGACATTTTGGAGCTGTCTCAGCATATAGCAAATGGATTTTCCTGAAATCTCTTAAATAACTCCAAATAAGTCATTTAAAAGGTCTGGTACTTTGAGCCAATACTCATTTAGAGTTTGCCCTTTAAATAAGGCTGATGAATTGAAAACAATCCAGACAGGTGTTGACTTTTTATCCATAAGAATAACAGTATGATGTACAATGGTATACACTTGACCCGTGTACTTTTCCCTTTCTTGCTTCGATAACTATCTTCAAAAGCCTAACTCTACCATTTCTGTCATTTGCTGAATATATATATATATATATATATATATATATATATATATATATATATATATATATATATATATATATATATATATATATATATATATATCAGCTATTTCAGGTGTTTGTTGCAATCTTTTTTCTATTGCTTGAAGGTGCTTCTCTGCTTAAACCTGATTGTTGGGTAGGTCTTTTGGATCCCCCTTCCTAGGGTAAGGCATGATATAAGTTCCATTCACAATTTTAACAAAATCTTTTTAGATATCTTCTAACTGTCAATTTATCTCCTCCCCTCTGACTCCCATAATTTCGGTTAACCTGAAATCAGTAATATCTATTGGAAAAGAAGTATTGGTATGCTATTGCTGATTTTTTAGTCAAAAACTACCAAACCCAAAGGCGACTTTCTCGCTGCTTACTTCTGAACCATTGTTGTGCTGCCTGTTTACATCTCTAGGTATCTGTCTATCCTACCTTCCTTGTGATCTTATTCATTTGCCTTTAAACCTTCCTTCATAGCAATGTCACCTAGCGACACCTTCTTAGTCTCATTTGTAATGCATGGTATACCACTGCTATTAAGAAGAAACTTCACCTTTAATGTATATGACTTAGTTGTCATCCTGTCAGCTTCTCTATTAACTTTAATAATCTGTATTCTCACTTTCTTACCTAAACTATCCCAAATTAATGTCACTTGAGCAGCTGAATCAATGACAATATTTGCGGCTCTTCCATCTCTGCTGTAAGTACTAGCAAGAGTGGGGTCTTAACATTCTGGTGACCAACACTGAATGCACCTGCTGGCTTTTTAGCAGGTGTGAAAAATCGGTGATGATAGTATTTGTCATGGCATGGTGTTTGATTTTTCTTTTTCATTTGAATGCCCTATGCGCCCTTTTCTAAGACAAGAAAAACAAGCCTTGTTTTTGCTGACCTTTGCCAGACACTGTTCCTCTATTATGGCCTTGATCTTTTGCATTGGCATGTCGAATGGGCTGAAATCTGACATTACTTACATTTGCTGCTGTACTCTTTCGTTGCTGTCAGGTAGTGTACTGTTTTTGGAATTATTGTAGTTGCAGGCCTAATGGGTGTTAATGCCTTCATCCTGGTTTCCATCTCCTAGTCTATCCATGTATGAATGCTGTCAATGGATGCCTCTTGACCCTCATGATAAAGCTCACTGCCTAACTCTGTTCTATCCTCTACAAACATCCATTTTTGGATTAGGGCTAATTAGTGATTGTTGTCAATATTGTGTGGCCTATTTGCTTCTTTCAATGTCGTGCAGCTCCTTCGTATGAGATGGGTTACATCACAAAACCCCGAGTCCTCACCAGGTTGCATTAGTTTAAATCTTGTGATTTCATGCAGAATAGTATCTACCCCTTGCCTTGGGTCGCCATACACGGAATCTAGGTACTATCACGCCACATCATAATTGTTGCCAAGTCCCTTTATGAGCTGTGTAGCCTTTTCTAACAAGCACTTTCCTAAAAGTGTTATGCGGTCCCGCTTCTTGTAATTGCTCTTTACACTCAGCTTAAAGTCAGACTTGTATATCATATATTTCCCCACATCCCCTGCAAACTTGGGTAATTTTTCTTTCTCCATTTACAAGAGGTACTTTTTTTTATACAATAGCGGTTTTTTAGTCCTCACAGGGTTTTCTGCCTCCTCATTATTATAGCTTAACTCCTTTTCACTCTCTTAATCGATATTTTTCCGAAGATTTAGAGTACTTACTCATAGCTGACATTAATTTACAAAACATATCAAATATTTCATTAGACCATTGCTGTTCCCTTTCATAACCTTCATCGTTGTCTATGTACAAAATGTACCATTAAGTTTGATTTCTCATTTCTCAAAAGTTGCATTACTTTACTGTAATATTTCTTTATATCTTCATTCATTTGCCTCTGCTCTATATATTTGGTTAATATTCCCTTTAATCTTGATAACCTTTTCTTGGCTAACCATCGTGCTTTCCTCGTTTCTTCCATTATGAACACCCTGTAGTTCTCATAAATCGTATGTTGTGTGCGGATGATAAAAGAAGCCGGAATGACCTCCAAATCGGATATTAACTATATTATTCGATTTCCCCCAAAAAAATATAATCAAACAAATAATAAACAATAAATTGAACTTATAAACAGGTATATGATATGGATAATAAATTCCACTTCAAACTATCTTCAAATTTTAGCAATCAAACAAATAAATCTTTCTATGAATTAACTGTTAACACATGAAAATTCTTATCAAAATACTAACCATTCACAAATGTTAAAACAATCTTTCAGCCAAACATTTAATCAAACTAGAAAGATTAAAAACATTTACATTGAGCTTTGTAGAAATTTATTCAAAATCATTTACACTTATAATCTAAAATTCAAAGTAAGTCCTAAATAATCCACAAAAATATAAACCAAAATATATAAATTTACTTAATGGAAGATTCCTTCAAAACTCGAAATAAACTGTATTCGCTGAACCGTTAAATAAACCATTCAAACTGAACCTTCCCAGCTGACCGCTGCTCGCTAACTGATTTTCATGTTACAGACATCACTTTAACTGCAATAACTCAAACAATATGAACTAACCTTAGCTAGTTTTATCCTTGCAGGTTTAGCATGATAGAACATAATAAACTCACAATTCCTGGTAGAGAACAATAGCCAGGGAATTTATAGTACTTGTTTACAACTTAAATTCTTCAAACCTAGTCCCTTACATAATAGAACAGTCGTTTACTTGTTAACACACATAACCCTGGCTAGATCAGCCGTACTATTATTATTATTATTATTATTATTATTATTATTATTATTATTATTATTAGTTCAGCTATAACCCTAGTTCGAACAGCATGGTGCTATAAGCCAAAGGGTGCCACAAGGGATGAATAGCCCAGTGAGGAAAGAATATAAGTAAACAAATAAACGATATGAGAAGTAATGAACAATTAAAATAAGATATTTAAAAAACAGTAACATTAAAACAGATATTTTGTAAATAAACTCTAAAAAATATTTATGTCCGCCTGTTCAACATGAAACATTTATTGTAATTTTAAAATTTTTTAAGTTCTACCAATTCAATTACCCGATTAGGAAGATCATTCCACCTTGGACAGTTTTGTACTGAAGAAAGGCAATGGGTGGAATAAGCCATTGACCACCTACTTGAGCACTGCACAAGTAGCAACATCGCAGGCATTTTGGATAGGAGAGGTGCATGTGGCAGGGAGAAATTAAGAGCAACAGCAGTTGATAATTGAGTTTTTATGTTGAAGATGGCCGCTTCTTTAAGGGGATCACATTTAAGGTTTTTTGGCTTTCCATTAAGGGAACAGAGAGCAGTGCAAGAATGGCAGCAATGGCTAGCAGGAATCGGTGATAATAGTTGATCATGCCCAAGAATTCTTGCCCGTTCTTTGACAGTCAAGGGCGTGAGGAATTTCTGAATGGGTACTACCCTCTCAGGGAGAGGGTGTACTTCTTCAGGAGTGATGGGGTGCCCGAAGGACGATACTTCGTTGGCGCCAAAGGTACAATTGTCACACTGGACTTCATGGCCGTTCTGTTGTTTGAGCACAATGTGTAGGTCACAGAGGTGTTCCTCTTTGGAGCAAAAGAACTCATGTATGTCGTCCACGTAACATATAATAAATGGGAGGTCCCCTAAGATGCCACCTATGAGGCATTAAGAGGGATGTCTACTGGGTTCATGAGCTCATTATAATAACCCTTCAGGAGGTTGAGCGTGGAGAAAACCATTGCATTGTGCAAGTAGGAGGTCACATACGCCATGTTTGGGAGGGAGTAGTGATCCAGTTCTGTCAGAAGGTTCAAACACCTGTCATCCACTAATGGATCCCTGGAGCCATCTTCCTTCAGGACGGTTTGTTAGGGTGACTTCCATACAAAGGCACATTTCTTCCATTTCACTGAATGTTTGTTTAGGAACTACCAAAATATTCGGTGCCAGATGCCTGAGTGTGGCAAACACTGGGGTCGCCGTTGTCATGATATGGTGATATATACAGTGTTTGGTGGGAACTATATGCGTTTGGCAAAGGCATGGATGCCACAAGCGATTGCCTACTTACACAGTTTTCGGGCAATGACAACCAATCACACATTTCATTGCAGTAGCTCTGAATCTGGAGTGGTAGTAGCAAAACTGTGGCCGATGGGCGTCAGTAAGTAACGGTAAAGTCTGTTGGTTTGGTCTTGAGCAAGTAGTGGCATATGTGGATGGTGGGCAGCTTTGTTGCTGCTCAGGCACTTGAGGGGGGGGAGGGCACCTGTGTCCAACCGCATTCCCATCAGCTTCGTTCATATTTGAATAGATGTCCTCTTCGTTGGGAATGGAAGCTTTGATGGAGGTCTGAAAGGTAATGAGGTTGCTGGTCATAATGGTGTCAAATTTGGTTATCAGGTCATTCACGGGCAAGGTATCTACATTTGAGATGGCAGCACATTCAATTTGATTTAATTGTCATATCCCAAGTTCCTGAAGTTTGTTCAACTGCCAAGGAGAGCCCTCTGCAGCAGGTTGCAGGTGAGCAATACCGGTCATTTCCCTGAGAGGAAACAAAGTCTTTTGGTCACCCAATGGTTATTGAGAGAACTGAAAAATTTTCGCTCTACGGTCGGCTAGAGATGGTGAGTACTGCTCCAGGAGTTAGGCTTTTAAGTTTTCATACACAACTGAGGTGTCCCCATGGTCGCAAAGCCAATGTGAGATTTCCGGGGAAATGTCCTTTGGGATTACTGCGAGAACATAGTCTTTTTTGGTGCTTGAGTGAGTCATGCCCTTAATGCAAAACTGGACCTCGGCGAGCTGAAACCTGGTGAATGCCTCTGTTCTTCTGTAGAACTGTAGTTTCATAGATGTGGCGTTAAAATGAGAGTCTTGGTCAGAGGGTGAAATCATTAAACAGTAAGACAAAGTAGCGAGGGGAAGGCGGGAGGTAGCTGGACACTCTGGTGGTCACCAATTGAGCGAGTGAACTGTTAGGTGTTAACTGAGAGGCATGGTGAATGCAATTAAATTTTATTTAAAAATAATTGAGTTTACATACTAGGATTTGTGAGGAAGAACATCACAAAAACTCAAACAAAATAAAACATGACCTAGCATGCTCACACTGGCTGGATCATTAACAGTGATAAGATGAAAAAACAAAGCAGTTGCAGTGCATGAGCATGTTTGAAACATGTGCTCTACAATTTCTCCCCAACAAATCCACATTTGGCTTTACCAAACTTAGTGTAACCTGCTCACCAATCTAATCAAGGAAAAGAAATCCAGACTCCTCTTTTGTGACGTCACATATTTTCAACTTTCAGAAAATTTATCAGAAGAGCATCTGATGTTGATACTTTCATACCTTGTATATGAATCACATCATATATCAGCTTGCATAAAAGTAGGGAACCATTCACTTCAATGAGTACAGAGGAAACAACCTTTTACCCTCTTTTGCCCGTAGGTATATGTGTTCAACTTTTGTTAGACTATCGAATCATTGTATCTAAAGCTGAGCTGTTCTGAGGTCTTCCATTAATCCAGTTTAACTATCAGAGCTCCATGTGTATCAGTGCTAGACTCAATTCATGGCTTCAGAAATGCTGTAAAAACTATTCAAAACCCTCAAAGAGCCTTTGGCCAGGCTTTAAAACTGAGACTATCTAGTAACTTTTGAAAGTTACACAAAGTTTGCTTTCAACTACGGATGATGCCATATATGTGCCATTAGAAAGAAGAAACGATATCAAGGTATACATACCTCCTGGGTGAACTATGATATTTTCCCATCTCTCTTGGAAGACCACATTCTCTGCATAGTAATATTGTTAAGCTACATATCTTGTAACACATTGACGAAGCCAAATTATTGGCTTTCTATGAAAACTTTGATGAAAAGGAAGGTTGTCATAATATTATCAAGAAAAGTTAGCGCAATATGCATCAGTGAGTGATCCCTACAGACATTTTGTTGTTCTTAGAGATTTAGCATCATTACTTATTGCTGATTTTATCAAATAGCTCAATCACTCTGAAATAGAGTCGGGATCGGGTTTGTACTACAATATCCATTTGGTATCTGCGTGCAATGTGTGCAGGATATTATCCTCCAATTGTTGTATGAGCATGAAATGCAAAGGTATATGCAAAAAGTTTATTTCATACTGTTTACATTTCATGGTCAATAATAAAAGTGGTTTGGCGTTTTCGTAAAAGAAGAGAAAATGGCAGATATAAGTCACTGTGAAAATGGGGTCGTTCCATTTAGTAATAATGGCACAACTATCATTTTACGGCCATATGAAATCTCTAATCAAAATAAATATGAATAAGAGAGTAGACATTTGTTGTGATATAGTAGTGTTATGATATGTAAATAAAATCTACTTTATTAAAATTTGCAAACCCATTTAAGTTAATTCTTAGAGTTGTAAAATTGCAGAAAATAAAGACATAAGGTAAACTAATTAAAAAAAAAAAAAAAAAAACAATGACAAACTGTCATCCTGCAGATTCTAATTTTATACATAGAAAACTAATTAAATATGTAATAAAAATATTGTGTATACCACAATGCACAGTTTGGTCTAATTTAACCACTTCATACCTAGACCAACTATTCAACACTGATGAAATTATATAATGGAGAGGCTGTGACACTTGCAAAAAAAATTTAAATTTTAAAGGATAAGTTACTGAAAGGTATTTGGTAAAAGTTATTAAAATAAAACGAATGGTTCTCATTTCCTCACTAAAAGAAATAGCTTCTTCTATCCCATAAAACAAACAAAAACACCAATGATATCCATAACAAACCATTCGAAGTTTTACTTCATATGATATCTAATGTACTCCCGTCTCATTGTGGGTCCCAGGCAAGTGTGAATGCCAGATTGCCCACTACATTATGAAGTGTGCGTTAATTAGGCAAAGGCCTGGAATTTCCTCTTTGTCACCGTAATCTCACTTTAATTGGTTTTGAGAGTCGGTGACAGGAATTTCGACATCGAACTGCTCTTATGCTTTTGTCAATATCCCATTATAAGTTCTCGTTATTTTGATGAGGAGTTCATTATAGTAGTTTATATCTCGTACAAGTCATTATTGTTAATGTGAAATTGAATATATATAAATATATATATATATATATATATATATATATATATATATATATATATATATATATATATATATATGTATATTTATATATATATATATATATATATATATATTTATATATATATATATGTATTTATATATATATATATATATATATATATATGTATATATATATAGATATTTATATATATATATATATATATATATATATATATATATAGATATATATATATATATATATATATATATATATATATATATATATATCGGATATATCGGATTTTAACATTTTCGCAATGCATGTACAGTATATGCATATATGGATAATAACATAATTACAAAAATAAGAAGGAAAAAAAAAGTTAGGGAATAATAAACTTGAAAGAATGAAGAATTTTTGAAGGTATCATTTACATTTTAACAATGTGACGGACCAAATTAGAACATTTATATTTTAAGTATCAGGGTAAAAGATGATTTTTCAAATAGGTAGCGTATCAACCTGTTTATATCAATCAATCACATTTCAAAGAAATTTTCGTTCTTTATGATTTAGCAACCATAGCAGCATTACCTCGATGTAAATTTCTCCGACTAGTTTTTGCCCCAAAAGATATCAATGATTTGCTGTTTCCAGGAACAAAATTATTATGGGTTCCAGGAAAAATTTAGTTATGCATCAATCTGTATTATTTGATTTGCTAAAAATACTCCAAAGAATGCTAAAAACTACTGAAAATATGATACCCATCTACAAAATAACTATTTATTGGAAATATATTAAAAATTTAAGTATACAAAAAAAGACTTGACATAAATATTCACAGAAAATAGAAATATACATATACACATAAATCCCTTTAGGGACACCTTCTTAGATGGCAAAGCAACAGCGTGTAATTGCTGGAAATGAGTTGGACCCATAGAAGTCAAGATCTGAAATGAAAAAAAAGGGTAACTTTTTTTGGCCAAAAAAATTTGTCCAAATTTCATGAATTTTTTTTGGGTACCCAAATGAAATAGGAAGGGCTAATTTTTTTATAGAATAAACTCATATTATCCTAGAACAGAAATACATAATAAAATGTGCACTAAGATGTAA
Organism: Palaemon carinicauda; assembly: GCF_036898095.1. Taxonomy (NCBI): domain Eukaryota; kingdom Metazoa; phylum Arthropoda; class Malacostraca; order Decapoda; family Palaemonidae; genus Palaemon; species Palaemon carinicauda. The sequence continues at coordinate 61,568,943 of NC_090744.1, read as the reverse complement.
TTTACTGTTATATCAGGGGCGAAATCTAAAGGTCATTTTTTGACGGCCTAGTTTTACAATGTAAATTTCTTATGAAAATCATTGTATCTCCTATAAAATATGATATTTATGCATTGAAATATACCAAAATATATAGAGATATACCAACTTACCTTTCGGGTACGTCAACAAAATGGCCGCAGACCGCAACAACTCTTTCAGCCCAATCTACCACTTGAAATGAGGAATGGGTATGTAAATTTCAAGGTGTTATTTATTTATCTAATTATTAGTGGATTGGAATAAAACTGATATGATGGCTTTCTGGATGTTTGAAAATTATTTTTATCATAAAATTTAAATTCTTTTAAATAAATTTTAGATAAAAAATGGGTGATATCTATTTTGTAAAGATTAAAATTTCCGTATTTATACAAACAAGTAGTAAAAAAAGAAAGTTTCATGATTTAACCCTAGCTATAACTATCAGGTACAGTTCAGATACAAGACAGTTTGAAGCTATAGACAAACAGGCTTCCTGCTCCTCAAACAAGTGGTGTTTGTCATGTGGTCAGTCTTAGGTGGGCAGCTATGACAGTGAGTCCTTTCAGGAAGCTTGATGTGACCAACAGAAAATTGATACCATACTTACAGCAAGAGAAAATAGAATTAGTAACTAATAAAAGTAAAAGGATATCTAATAGCAAATCGGTAGCCAATCAAAGTAAAATTAAATCAAAATAAGAAACTGCTGACCAATAAAAAGTAAAATAATATCAAATTATTATATATACATAAGCTATGATCTATAATAATAATAATAATAATAATAATAATAATAATAATAATAATAATAATATTAATAATAATAATAATAACAACAACAATAATAATAATAATAAAACACTATATAAATCAATTTCAAGTACCTAATACACATAAGAAAAATATTGACAAATATGAAGGAGAAATTATCAGAGAAATAAATATCAAACACATGAGGTTGCAAGCTCCATATTGTCATCAACATCTCTTTTTAACTCCATTAGAAGTGTGTTGATGACATCCATGCCGAGGGAATACTGCCTGCTGGCCATTATTGAAGATAAATTCAAAATAAATAGAAAAAAATCAGAAATTTGCAAAAAATAAAAAAAAAATTCAGAAATTAGCATTTGAGGGAAAATGGACCTCATGGCAATATATGGCATCTAAGCCAAAACCAATGTCATGCAAGTGGTAGACACACCATCCATCCACACTTTCCAACTATAAAGAACCAAACAAATATCAACACTGTTCGACAATTTATAATTACGTAATAACTTTGCTGTTTGATCACTTACCCCTATAAAGGTATTTCAGGGTTGAGGTCGACCCCTGGGGGGGGGGCGTAAAAAAACTGGGAAGGAGGGAAATTAGACGAAAATCAGTCCTTAAGCAGACAATGGCATGTAGACTAGTCACCCCTTGCAGGTCGATCACTTCCATATTCGAGACAGCTGATGATTTATGGGGAAAAAACAGGTTTTGAACATGCTGTAGGGGTCGCGTACAACCCAACATACCTGTCCAGGGATACCCACGACTTCAAGTTAGTTTTCTTTTTCTCTGACTCTTTATTAATTCATACTCTTTGACTTGGATGTGTAAAATTTATATTGTTGTTAAATTTTATCCCAATTACCATATTCTTAGTATTTCTGATCTTACAAAACACAAAATTCTAATGAAAAAAATTATTACAAGAATAAACAATTATATTTCAATGTATTTAGAGTACTTTTTTATGAAACCGTTCCTATTGTGCTAAACTTTTTCCTTAGAGTAAGGGGAATGATGTCAAAGCTATCATAGCCTTAAACGACGAACAATAGCTTATAATGATGAAAGATCTGTATCCAAATTATCTAAGAGCTAATATGACCTCGAGGAGCTGAGTGGCTAAAGGGCAGGCCACGGTAGGGGGCTTTGGACAGGTTTTTTCGGGAATGTTGAATAGTAGAAAAGGAAATTCTTTATATATATATATATATATATATATATATATATATATATATATATATATATATAGATATATATATATATATATATATATATATATATATATATATATGGATATATATACACATATATATACTGTATATATATATATATATATATATATATATATATATATATATGTATATATATATATATATATATATATATATATATAAATTTTGCACATTTAGACGTATTTTTGATATTCAAATGAGCTCTATATTCTTTATACATCAATGTCTGGTTTTTCCTAACGACCTCACACAAAGAAAAGAGCTTTTGACCGGCCGAGAGTTGAACCTTGGTCCAGCAAACTTGTATAGAGAGAGACTTACCACTTGGCCACGAAGAAAAATAAACGTCAATGAAAATTCTTCTGGGGAGCTTAATTCGACAGGTATAAACCTGTTGAATTATTTTTTTTCTATTTGGGATTAAAATCAACCCCTCTTTACTATTGTAGCTAATTGGTAGGTTTTTGACTTGACATTCGATTAATAATAAATTTTGCACATTTAGACATGATTTTCATATTCAAATAAGCCATATGTTTTTGAAACAATAATGTCTGGATTCTCTTAATAACTTGTGATCAAAGCACCAGGCAAAATTACACAAAGACAAGATCTCGTGACTGGCCGGGAGTCGAACGGTGGTCTGGCAAACTTGTATAGACTGTAACTTACCACCGAATGCAGGTTTTTTGTACTTAAAATTGAAATCAACCTATCTTCCCCATCGTAACTAATTGGTAGGTTTGTAACTTGGCATTCGATCAATGAAAAATTTTGCACATTTAGACATGTTTTTCATATTCAAATAAGCTATATATTTTCGATACATAAAACTCTGGATTCTCTTAACATCCTCGGGATCAGAGCCCCAGGTGAAATCACACAAAGACAAGAGCTAGTGACCGGTTGGAAGTAGAACCTGGTCAGGCAAACTTGTATAGACAGTGACCTACCACTTGGCAACGTAGAGAGAT
>NC_090744.1:61530933-61560933 GCF_036898095.1 Palaemon carinicauda | reverse complement strand
TCTAGGGTAGGTAGAGAATAGCTATTGGGGGATTGGGCTAGAATTTTGAAATTAGAATAGTTAATTAATTGCTTGCATTCTTGAGCGTGATTACGAATGGAAGAAAATTCTTTTTTATTTAAAATACAACCTGTACAGTGACTGACTCCTCTATGAGAGTCAATGCGGATCCTCAAGAGACGGTTGGAACAACCAATATAGGTTCCTAAATTACATTTAGGACAATTGTATAAATAAACAATTGAGGACCGCATCAAATCTGGTAGAGTGTCTTTGAAAGTGAACATGCTGCCTATGGATAGTGGATTTTTTAATACAAACTTAAAATTAACATATGGATACAAATTAGAAAGATCTTTCTCAAGTTTACATTTAACATTTTTATAGTTATAAATAAATGGTAGAGACACATACATTTGCTTTTTTGGTTCGTTTAATACCGTGGCTTTCGGAGTAAAAACATTATCTAAAAACTGTTTTGTAAATTTATCAAATACGTTACATGGATAACAGTTCCTAATAAAATACGATTTTAAAAATTCTATTTCCTCGTGGAATCTACCCCAATCTGAAGAAAGATTAAAAGCTCTATAAATTAATGTTTTACATGAGTTTACTTTAAATGAAATCGGACAATACCTAAAAAAAGTTTGACCCGAGCCCTGTAAAAGTTTGTTTTCTAAAAATGCCAGTACTAAATGCACCATTACAACGTGAAATCTTAATATCTAAAAAGGAAAGTTGATCATTATGTTCGGAGTCCAAAGTGAACTTAATATTTGAATGAAAAGAGTTTATGTACTCTAAAAACAAAGTGGCATGGTGTCTATCTTTAAAAAGAACAAATGTATCATCGACATAACGTCTATAAAATAGGGGTTTAAAGGACACAGGCCACTGATCAAAGAACAACTTTTCTAGGTGGCACATAAATATATTTGCAAAGGTAGGGCCCAAGGGAGAACCCATTGCCATACCATCGACCTGTTTGTAAACTTTGTTATCTCAGTTTGTACCTCATATTCTCCAGCAAGATCCCAATAGTTTTATGGTCAGTTATGATGTTACCTCTTTATTTACTAATATTCCACTATCAGAAACAATAGACATTATTTTAACTTGACTATTTCCCAACCTGACATCCTCATTTCATGGTTTTAACGTTAACTGTTTTAGAAAATTACTTGAACTTGCCGTAACAGAAACTTTCTTTATTTTCAATAACAAAGTTTACAAACAGGTCGATGGTATGACAATGGGTTCTCCCTTGGGCCCTACCTTTGCAAATATATTTATGTGCCACCTAGAAAAGTTGTTCTTTGATCAGTGCCCTGTGTCCTTTAAACCCCTATTTTATAGACGTTATGTCGATGATACATTTGTTCTTTTTAAAGATAGACACCATGCCACTTTGTTTTTAGAGTACATAAACTCTTTTCATTCAAATATTAAGTTCACTTTGGACTCCGAACATAATGATCAACTTTCCTTTTTAGATATTAAGATTTCACGTTATAATGGTGCATTTAGTACTGGCATTTTTAGAAAACAAACTTTTACAGGACTCGGGTTAAACTTTTTTAAGTATTGTCCGATTTCATTTAAAGTAAACTCATGTAAAACATTAATTTATAGAGCTTTTAATCTTTCTTCAGATTGGGGTAGATTCCACGAGGAAATAAAATTTTTAAAATCGTATTTTATTAGGAACTGTTATCCATGTAACGTATTTGATAAATTTACAAAACAGTTTTTAGATAACGTTTTTACTCCGAAAGCCACGGTACTAAACGTACCAAAAAAGCAAATGTATGTGTCTCTACCATTTATTTATAACTATAAAAATGTTAAATGTAAACTTGAGAAAGATCTTTCTAATTTGTATCCATATGTTAATTTTAAGTTTGTATTAAAAAATCCACTATCCATAGGCAGCATATTCACTTTCAAAGACACTCTACCAGATTTGATGCAGTCCTCAATTGTTTATTTATACAATTGTCCTAAATGTAATTTAGGAACCTATATTGGTTGTTCCAACCGTCTCTTGAGGATCCGCATTGACTCTCATAGAGGAGTCAGTCAACGTAAATAAAAAAGAATTTTCTTCCATACGTAATCACGCTCAAGAATGCAAGCAATTAATTAACTATTCTAATTTCAAAATTCTAGCCCAATCCCCCAATAGCTATTCTCTACCTACCCTAGAATCTCTTTCTATTAAACAGCTATCCCCTACTCTCAATCACTCAACAACCTCTGTTCCTTTACATATTGCCTAACGACTTTCCACACTTAATCTTCAAACCATTACTTTCTTGCTCTAACTTCTAAACCTCCCCGTCCTTCCATGTCTCAGTCTTGGATTTTTTTCCATACTAGGGGTGTTTCTTTCTTATCCAGAGTTTATTTTATTTTGTCTGTTTTTTTTTTCTTTTATTCCAGGTTATTTCTGTGTATTATTATTTTGATTCCCATATCTATGATGTTTTGTAAATTCTTCTTTAAAGTTTTCTGTGTATTTGTTCTGATTTCGATATTGCTCTTTTACTATATCATTCATTTAATGCTTTAATGTTTTGATTTTTAATTTTATTTATATGGTTTAATTTATAATTTTTTAGTATATTTCATCCACTTAATTTTTTAAGTATTTTGATGTTTTTATTATAATTCTTGCCTTTTTGATAGAATTTCATTGACTAACGTAATGTCTATTGACCTGTGTTTTACATTCACTTTTTTAGCTCCGATGATGGGAAATGTTGTTCCCGAAAGCTTAGCCAATAAACTGTCCAAATGCTGAAGTATCTGCTTTCCTTCGCCTTTCTGCTATATATATATATATATATATATATATATATATATATATATATATATATATATATATATATATATATATATATATGTATATTGTGAAGTCCTGTGCGAGGGAGTTCTACCCTCCAAAGGACAACTTAACAGTCATAATTCTTTTAGTTTGTTTTTCTTTGTAAACGGCTTTGCTCTCAGGGATTTCCTCGTCTATGTAACTTAAGAAGAGGCCTGGTCTATGTTACATAGACCTCCCTTGCCATTAACTTGTCAAGGCGCTTAATTCTCACCCCTTTCCCAGGTCAGCCACAAGAGATAAGCCAGATGTGAGAACAAAAGGTTCTCATAGACCGGGGCATCGTGCCACAAAGAAGAAGACCCCTGGTCATGATTGGCCAACACGCGGAAAAGGAAGGAGGGGTCACAAGATGTCATTGGCCCTCCAAACATGAAGACCGCCCCTGGAAGTCAAGATTACCCAATCAAGAGAAAAAGGGGATGGCCCACAAAAAATTTCACTGCTGAGCCTAAGGCTGTGAGGGGAGAAGAAGTCAGTTCCAGTCCGGAGGCCATACCAGAAACAAGAAGTCCCAGGAGCCAGCCAGTGCCTGCGTCCCCCAGGAAAGGCTCTCCCCCTGAAACCTCCAAGAGGCTCGAACTCCGCCTGAGTCAAAGAAACACTCAGGACGAAGAAAGGAACCATCTGCGTTGACGTCCCAAAGAACACCTGCTGTGCCGAAGTTTTTAAGAAGCTAAGTACTGACCCCTGTGCGAGGGAGAGAATTAAAAAAAAAAAGTGCCAAATTGTAGAGTTGCATTGACGGGAATTCCAAGGGAGTGAAGCTGGGGGGATAATTGTGGGGAATAGTTTCTCGTAATAATGTGACAACCTATTCGCACCCAACATCATTTTTGTTTTTCTTGTTTTATGTTACAAGTTTTCTTATGTTCAAGTAACAACAGTTTCTTTTTTTTTGTATAAAAATTGAAGTGCGAAGTGAGGGTTTTTCTTTTGTTGTCGGGGGCACATAGACAGATTGCCAACATTATTTTATTTGTTTTACGTGATCACCCGTGCACTTTTCTTTACCATAATTATTCATTTGACATTTATGTTCTGCAGTTTATTTTACTGAGTGATTTCGGAAAATAGAAATTAAGTGATACCTTCTTTCTTTTATTGTTATTTGTGCATCTGAATGTATTTGGATTGCTAGAGAGAATTAAGCTTAGTCTTGTCTTTTCGTTTTTTTTTTTACTGTAATCATTTCTTGATTTATTAACCATAAACTCGAAAACACATTTTGCTTTATTTGTCAATTGTAAGTTATCTCCTTAAGAGTTTTACGATTATTTTCTTTTTTTTTTTGTTTGACTTAAATTAAACTATTGTATTTCGATTATTACAACAGAGTTTCTTTTGTCCGTGAGTTAGACTAAGGTTGAAACCAAATTGTTCCTACACGAATTAAAACTATTCCAACGAGGTGCAGCTCCAAAATAAATAAATGACCTCGGGTATTTTTGAACCGTTAATAATATTAACAGGTTCAGTCATATAAAAGAATTTTGAGTGTCAATTAGTCGCTCTGGATTAACACGAAGTCACTGTGTCAAGTGAAGAGTCCGATTGATACTTTCTTTAAAGATCGTAATCTGCACAATTACGTCACATCTTTAAAGTGGGGGCCTGTGTCCGGGATATATTTTTTTTTACTTAACTTTTGTTCATTTTCTTTTATGTTGGAATATAGTTTGTTTTAACTTTTGCTAATTGCTCCGGAAACAGTTTTGTTTCGGAGTTTCCTCGGTTGGTCGGAAATTTGATTTCGAAATCAGTGTGGTGATCTTTGATCTCGGTTGTTATGCAACCTGATTTGTTGTGTTCTGTTGATTTCATAGTGTAAAATTGGCTGACCAGAAGTCTTGATTTTTTTTTTCTCTTCTTTCTCTCTTTCTTTTATCAAGCAGCAGTAAGTACATTCAAGGTTCAAGGTTCAAGGTTCTATCGTTTCAGTCATGGGAGACGAAAATTCAGATAGAGTTTCTAGGTTCCTAGAGGAACCGAATGACTTTTTGTTAAGGCAACTCTTCCCAGCAGAGCTAATTGAAGTGAGCTCACGTGCAGATTATATCCAAAATGCAGGTAGAAAACAACAGATTCTAGAGGCCTTAGAGAGAGAATTTAATAGGCGTCAGGAAGAGCGTGAGTTGGAGATAGCAATTGAAGATAGGGACGAAGATCACTCCATAACTCGAGAACACTCTGTTATGGGAGGAGCAGCAGCAGTGCCAATGTTACCATCAGCCATGTCATCAAGCCAGACTGCCTACCGAACTTCAAGTCCAGCTGAAGTTGAATCTCATAAAGTAGTTCAGAGGTCAGAAGAGTCGTTGAGTTCGAGAATGAACTTTAAAGCAGCTGAGCTCGAAATTGACTCACTGCGAGCTCAGTTGAGGAGACAAGGTCAGGATTCAAGACCCCCAAGGGCACAACCCATGGGAGGATTTTCAGAAAAAGATATGGCGGGACTCCTTCTATCCTATGATGAAAAGAATCCTGAAGGCTTCTTCCTGTCGTTTGAGAGAATACTGAAAAGTCACCAGATCCCAGAGGACGCCTGGGCTCGCCTGTTGCCCATAAAGTTAACCGGGAAAGCAGTGGATGCGTACAATGCGGTATCCTACCCTGTTGCGCACGATTATCGCCGGGTAAAGGCCTGGATCTTGAAAGCTTTCGAACTTGTGCCTGAGGCTTATCGCCAGAAGTTCAGGAACTTGAGGAAAGGATCAGAAAACTATGCAGAATATTGCAGACAAATGAAGATTAGCCGTGACAGGTGGGTGGAGGCCTCTCTTGGAAATAACAAGACTTTCGACAGGATAATGGAGCTCATGGGATTAGAACAGTTTCTGCTAATGTTGCCACCAGCCACTCGGCAATATATCGAAGATCGACATATCACTGACCCTGATGAGGCTTCTATACTGGCAGATGAGTATACACTGAGGGAAAAGATCAGGGGCTCTTCTGGCTCAAGATGGTGCCCTCCTTCATTTCAGCCAAACCAGCCTTCCAGGCCATTTCGGGGTAATTGGAGCCCCAGGGGGCCGGCACCATCGTATCCTCCATCAGAGAAAGGAGTAGGCGGAAACCCTACACATGGCAGTGCTAAAAACACTGGAAGTAAGAACAATGGAGCCTACCCTTCGGCTCCCCAAGTAAGACAGTGTTCCTATTGTCACAAACTCGGACATGACGTTAGCTGCTGCTGGCTCAAAGGAAATTATGGACCAGGGGGAAAGAAGTTCTCTAATCAAAATCACAAGAGGGACGACCAAGCACTTAATGTTAATGAGGTTATGAGAAGACAGACATCATGCCAAGGGATGATGAAGAAGAGAGACATGGCCATAAGGCAAGGACAGGAAGCCTTCATTCATGCAGGATCTGTGTCTCTGCAGGACCAAGGTACCAAGCCTGTACAGATAAGGATTATGCGTGATACTGGAGCTGAGCAGACTGTCTTGCACAGAGCAGTCTTACCCTTCGATGAATCGTCCACCTTGGGAGAAACTGTCATGGTTCGCTACATTAAGGGAAGAGAGGAATTGCCCTTATATGCAGTGACTTTAAGCTCTTCTTTTATTTCCGGTACATTTCCAGTTGCTTTGGTGGATGAGGAACCCATGCAAGGGGTACAGTTATTGTTAGGAAATGACATAGCTGGACAACGATGTTGCACAGCATCATGTCAAATTCATGCTGACAAGAATGAAGGGGAGGTGAAGATTGAACAAAATGAATATCCAGCATGTGCTATTACCCGTGCTAGTACCACTCAACAGAAAAAGGACAGAGATAATGTTCCTACCGGAGCGCTTGTGGGTACTTTTCCCCAAATGCTCAGGGGAGTGGTGCAGCCATGTTTATTATGTTCAGAATACTCGAGGGAGTCGCTCATTGAGGCTCAGAAACAAGACTCAGAACTTGCAAGGATAAGGGATGAAGCTGGATCCCTGAGCGAACTCGAGGATGAACCCTCTGGTTACTATTTAAAGGATGATGTCCTAATGCACAAATGGCGGCCTAAGAAAGTGCCTGCTGATGCTGAATGGACCATTCTATATCAGGTGGTAGTGCCACCACAGTATCGAGAGGAGATTTTAAGGTTGGCTCATGAACAACCAATGGGAGGACATTTAGGAGTACGCAAAACGCGTGAGAAAATTTCCCGGGAATTTTATTGGCCAAATTTGAACAGAGGAGTTGCAGAATATTGCCGTAGTTGTCACTCGTGCCAAGTGATAGGTAAAAAGGATCCAAATCATCGAAAGGCACCATTGCAACCCATCCCCGTGGTGGAAGAACCCTTCTCCAAGATCATCATGGATATTGTCGGACCTCTGCCAAAGACAAAGAAGGGAAACACCCATTTGTTGACGCTAATGTGTGCGTCGACGCGCTTCCCTGAAGCGTACCCGTTGCGGACAGCGACGAGTCCCAATGTGTCGCGGGCTCTGGTACAGTTCGTGACCACATTCGGGTTACCAAAGGTTATTCAAACTGACAGAGGTAGTGTCTTCATGTCGAAAATCTTTGAAGGCACCCTTAAGGAGTTAGGAGTGCAGCACATAATGTCCTCTGCTTATCACCCACAGTCTCAAGGTGCTTTGGAAAGGTTTCATGGCACGCTCAAAAATGCATTACGTGCATACTGTGAAGACCAGAAAACACGAGATTGGGACACAGGCGTGCCGTTCTTGTTGTTTGCTATCCGAGATTCATGGCAAGAATCTCTGGGGTTTTCCCCCTTCCAGCTGGTCTTTGGACATCAAGTGCGTGGACCTCTCAAACTTTTGAGGGAGATATGGACCCATGAGGAACAAAGTACTAATGTGCTAGACTATGTGGTGAAGTTCCGACAACGCTTGCACGAGGTCTGCCAATTGGCTCATGAAGAAATGAAGAAGTCTCAAGAAAAAATGAAAGCCTGGTATGACCAAGCAAACAGGACAGAAGCACGACAATTCCAAGTGGGAGATGATGTGCTCATCTTTCTACCTGTGCCTGGTAGTCCCTTAGCGGTCAAGTACCAGGGGCCATATAAGGTCGTGAAGAAGCTCAGCGAATTGGATTATGTGGTAGGGACACCGGACCGAAGAAAGGAACACCAGGTGTGTCACGTCAACATGATGAAACCATATGTTGTTTGGAATACCAGTGGTAATGCCACTGCCCAAAACCCATCACCAGTCACTGTGCCTGTTCATGTATCAGTAATAAGGAGACAGGTACAGCAAACAGAAGAGGAGGAAGACCAGAACCCTCAAGGTGAAGAAGAGGAGGAAGAACAGGATACTTCTGGGGAAGAAGAGGAAAAAACCAGTTTCAAGGGCATGCCACTCGAAGCCCGACTTAAGAATTCGGAGGTTCTCAGAGACTTCAAGACCAAGGTCTCTCACCTAGCTCCCCAGCAGCAAGAGGATGTCCAAGCTTTAGTGGAAGAGTACGCAGTGCTGTTTCCTGATGTTCCCAGCCGGACAAATGTAATGGAGCATGATGTGGACGTGGGAGATGCACGCCCAGTCCGTCAACACGCGTACAGAGTATCACCAAAGAAGAGAGAACTGCTTGGGAAAGAAATTGATTACATGCTCGAGCATGGGATTATTAGGAAGAGTTCCTCACAGTGAAGTTCACCGTGTGTGTTAGTGGAAAAGCCTGATGGTGGAGTCAGATTCTGTACTGACTATAGGAAGGTGAACAACGTCACAAAGCCAGATTCTTTTCCCTTGCCAGTATTGATGACTGCGTGGATACCATCGGGAATGCTAGATATATCACCAAGTGTGATTTGTTGAAGGGATATTGGTGTGTTCCGCTCACTGAGAGAGCCAAAAGGGTTTCAGCTTTTGTAACACCTCAAGGATTATTTGAATATAATGTGATGCCCTTTGGGATGAGAAATGCTCCTGCGACATTCCAGCGGATGATCAACAGTCTGGTACAGGACATAGAAGGTGTTGTCGCATATATGGATGACATTGTTATCTACAGTGACTCTTGGAAAGAACACCTGAAGAGACTAAAAGCCCTTTTCCAGAGTTTAGCAGAGGCCAACTTGACAATCAACCTCTCCAAGTGTGACTTTGGACAGGCGACAGTCACCTACTTGGGTCATATAGTAGGTCGAGGATCTGTTCGCCCAGTACAGGCAAAGGTTGACAGCATTCAACAATTTCCAGTCCCGCAAAGCCGCCGAGCATTGCGTCGGTTCTTGGGAATGACCGGCTATTACAGAAAGTTCTGTGAGAATTACTCTACCATTGCTTTGCCTCTCACTAATCTTCTCAAGAAGAATAACAAGTATCTTTGGTCTAACCATTGTCAAGACGCATTTGACTCCCTGAAGAGGTTGCTAAGTCTATCACCGGTGCTGAAAGCACCAGATTTTGACAGAGAATTTGAAGTAGCAGTAGATGCCAGTGATCATGGGGCTGGTGCAGTCTTATTGCAGGAAGATGATCAAAACATGAAACACCCTGTGGCATACTTCTCTAAGAAATTTAACCGGTATGAAAAGAACTATGCCACTGTAGAAAAGGAGCTATTGGCTTTAGTACTTGCCGTAGAACATTTCTCTATTTACCTTCAATCTAATTCATTGCCCACTAACATCTTTACAGATCACAATCCCTTGACATTCTTGCATGCAATGAAAAACAAGAACCGCAGACTACTCAAATGGAGTCTACGGCTACAAGAAGTAAATTTGAACATTTTGCATATTCCAGGGACTCAGAACATTCTAGCAGACTGCCTTTCAAGGATGAATTAGAAATAGGGCGTATGAAAGTAGTTTGGGAATAGTTATAACTGCCATTTGATTTTTTTTTTTTCCAGTTTTCTTTTTTTTTGTTAGTTGTAATTTCACCTTTTTCGTGAGAGCCAAGCTGTGAGTTCAGTTACAAATTAGATGGGAGACGATTTCCTTTTCATTGAGCAGGAAATCTTTTTTTTTAAGGGGGGAAGTGTGAAGTCCTGTGCGAGGGAGTTCTACCCTCCAAAGGACAACTTAACAGTCATAATTCTTTTAGTTTGTTTTTCTTTGTAAACGGCTTTGCTCTCAGGGATTTCCTCGTCTATGTAACTTAAGAAGAGGCCTGGTCTATGTTATATAGACCTCCCTTGCCATTAACTTGTCAAGGCGCTTAATTCTCACCCCTTTCCCAGGTCAGCCACAAGAGATAAGCCAGATGTGAGAACAAAAGGTTCTCATAGACCGGGGCATCGTGCCACAAAGAAGAAGACCCCTGGTCATGATTGGCCAACACGCGGAAAAGGAAGGAGGGGTCACAAGATGTCATTGGCCCTCCAAACATGAAGACCGCCCCTGGAAGTCAAGATTACCCAATCAAGAGAAAAAGGGGATGGCCCACAAAAAAATTCACTGCTGAGCCTAAGGCTGTGAGGGGAGAAGAAGTCAGTTCCAGTCCGGAGGCCATACCAGAAACAAGAAGTCCCAGGAGCCAGCCAGTGCCTGCGTCCTCCAGGAAAGGCTCTCCCCCTGAAACCTCCAAGAGGCTCGAACTCCGCCTGAGTCAAAGAAACACACAGAACGAAGAAAGGAACCATCTGCGTTGACGTCCCAAAGAACACCTGCTGTGCCGAAGTTTTTAAGAAGCTAAGTACTGACCCCTGTGCGAGGGAGAGAATTAAAAAAAAAAAGTGCCAAATTGTAGAGTTGCATTGACGGGAATTCCAAGGGAGTGAAGCTGGGGGGATAATTGTGGGGAATAGTTTCTCGTAATAATGTGACAACCTATTCGCACCCAACATCATTTTTGTTTTTCTTGTTTTATGTTACAAGTTTTCTTATGTTCAAGCAACAACACTTTCTTTTTTTTTTTTGGATAAAAATTGAAGTGCGAAGTGAGGGTTTTTCTTTTGTTGTCGGGGGCACATAGACAGATTGCCAACATTATTTTCTTTTGTTTTACGTGATCACCCGTGCACTTTTCTTTACCATAATTATTCATTTGACATTTATGTTCTGCAGTTTATTTTACTGAGGGATTTCGGAAAATAGAAATTAAGTGATACCTTCTTTCTTCTATTGTTATTTGTGCATCTGAATGTATTTGGATTGCTAGAGAGAATTAAGCTTAGTCTTGTCTTTTCGTTTTTTTTTTTTTACTGTAATCATTTCTTGATTTATTAACCATAAACTCGAAAACACATTTTGCTTTATTTGTCAATTGTAAGTTATCTCCTTAAGAGTTTTACGATCATTTTCTTTTTTTTTTGTTTGACTTAAATTAAACTATTGTATTTCGATTATTACAACAGAGTTTCTTTTGTCCGTGAGTTAGACTAAGGTTGAAACCAAAATGTTCCTACACGAATTAAAACTATTCCAACGAGGTGCAGCTCCAAAATAAATAAATGACCTCGGGTATTTTTGAACCGTTAATAATATTAACAGGTTCAGTCATATAAAAGAATTTTGAGTGTCAATTAGTCGCTCTGGATTGACACGAAGTCACTTTGTTAAGTGAAGAGTCCGATTGATACTTTCTTTAAAGATCGTAATCTGCACAATTACGTCACATCTTTAAAGTGGGGGCCTGTGTCCGGGATATATTTTTTTTTACTTAACTTTTGTTCATTTTCTTTTATGTTGGAATATAGTTTGTTTTAACTTTTGCTAATTGCTCCGGAAACAGTTTTGTTTCGGAATTTCTTCGGTTGGTCGGAAATTTGATTTCGAAATCAGTGTGGTGATCTTTGATCTCGGTTGTTATGCAACCTGATTTGTTGTGTTCTGTTGATTTCATAGTGTAAAATTGGCTGACCAGAAGTCTTGATTTTTTTTTTCTCTTCTTTCTCTCTTTCTTTTATCAAGCAGCAGTAAGTACATTCAAGGTTTAAGGTTCAAGGTTCAAGGTTCAAGGTTCTATCGTTTCAGTCATGGGAGACGAAAATTCAGATAGAGTTTCTAGGTTCCTAGAGGAACCGAATGACTTTTTGTTAAGGCAACTCTTCCCAGCAGAGCTAATTGAAGTGAGCTCACGTGCAGATTATATCCAAAATGCAGGTAGAAAACAACAGATTCTAGAGGCCTTAGAGAGAGAATTTAATAGGCGTCAGGAAGAGCGTGAGTTGGAGATAGCAATTGAAGATAGGGACGAAGATCACTCCATAACTCGAGAACACTCTGTTATGGGAGGAGCAGCAGCAGTGCCAATGTTACCATCAGCCATGTCATCAAGCCAGACTGCCTACCTAACTTCAAGTCCAGCTGAAGTTGAATCTCATAAAGTAGTTCAGAGGTCAGAAGAGTCGTTGAGTTCGAGAATGAAATTTAAAGCAGCTGAGCTCGAAATTGACTCACTGCGAGCTCAGTTGAGGAGACAAGGTCAGGATTCAAGACCCCCAAGGGCACAACCCATGGGAGGATTTTCAGAAAAAGATATGGCGGGACTCCTTCTATCCTATGATGAAAAGAATCCTGAAGGCTTCTTCCTGTCGTTTGAGAGAATACTGAAAAGTCACCAGATCCCAGAGGACGCCTGGGCTCGTCTGTTGCCCATAAAGTTAACCGGGAAAGCAGTGGATGCGTACAATGCGGTATCCGACCCTGTTGCGCACGATTATCGCCGGGTAAAGGCCTGGATCTTGAAAGCTTTCGAACTTGTGCCTGAGGCTTATCGCCAGAAGTTCAGGAACTTGAGGAAAGGATCAGAAAACTATGCAGAATATTGCAGACAAATGAAGATTAGCCGTGACAGGTGGGTGGAGGCCTCTCTTGGAAATAACAAGACTTTCGACAGGATAATGGAGCTCATGGGATTAGAACAGTTTCTGCTAATGTTGCCACCAGCCACTCGGCAATATATCGAAGATCGACATATCACTGACCCTGATGAGGCTTCTATACTGGCAGATGAGTATACACTGAGGGAAAAGATCAGGGGCTCTTCTGGCTCAAGATGGTGCCCTCCTTCATTTCAGCCAAACCAGCCTTCCAGGCCATTTCGGGGTAATTGGAGCCCCAGGGGGCCGGCACCATCGTATCCTCCATCAGAGAAAGGAGTAGGCGGAAACCCTACACATGGCAGTGCTAAAAACACTGGAAGTAAGAACAATGGAGCCTACCCTTCGGCTCCCCAAGTAAGACAGTGTTCCTATTGTCACAAACTCGGACATGACGTTAGCTGCTGCTGGCTCAAAGGAAATTATGGACCAGGGGGAAAGAAGTTCTCTAATCAAAATCACAAGAGGGACGACCAAGCACTTAATGTTAATGAGGTTATGAGAAGACAGACATCATGCCAAGGGATGATGAAGAAGAGAGACATGGCCATAAGGCAAGGACAGGAAGCCTTCATTCATGCAGGATCTGTGTCTCTGCAGGACCAAGGTACCAAGCCTGTACAGATAAGGATTATGCGTGATACTGGAGCTGAGCAGACTGTCTTGCACAGAGCAGTCTTACCCTTCGATGAATCGTCCACCTTGGGAGAAACTGTCATGGTTCGCTACATTAAGGGAAGAGAGGAATTGCCCTTATATGCAGTGACTTTAAGCTCTTCTTTTATTTCCGGTACATTTCCAGTTGCTTTGGTGGATGAGGAACCCATGCAAGGGGTACAGTTATTGTTAGGAAATGACATAGCTGGACAACGATGTTGCACAGCATCATGTCAAATTCATGCTGACAAGAATGAAGGGGAGGTGAAGATTGAACAAAATGAATATCCAGCATGTGCTATTACCCGTGCTAGTACCACTCAACAGAAAAAGGACAGAGATAATGTTCCTACCGGAGCGCTTGTGGGTACTTTTCCCCAAATGCTCAGGGGAGTGGTGCAGCCATGTTTATTATGTTCAGAATACTCGAGGGAGTCGCTCATTGAGGCTCAGAAACAAGACTCAGAACTTGCAAGGATAAGGGATGAAGCTGGATCCCTGAGCGAACTCGAGGATGAACCCTCTGGTTACTATTTAAAGGATGATGTCCTAATGCACAAATGGCGGCCTAAGAAAGTGCCTGCTGATGCTGAATGGACCATTCTATATCAGGTGGTAGTGCCACCACAGTATCGAGAGGAGATTTTAAGGTTGGCTCATGAACAACCAATGGGAGGACATTTAGGAGTACGCAAAACGCGTGAGAAAATTTCCCGGGAATTTTATTGGCCAAATTTGAACAGAGGAGTTGCAGACTATTGCCGTAGTTGTCACTCGTGCCAAGTGATAGGTAAAAAGGATCCAAATCATCGAAAGGCACCATTGCAACCCATCCCCGTGGTGGAAGAACCCTTCTCCAAGATCATCATGGATATTGTCGGACCTCTGCCAAAGACAAAGAAGGGAAACACCCATTTGTTGACGCTAATGTGTGCGTCGACGCGCTTCCCTGAAGCGTACCCGTTGCGGACAGCGACGAGTCCCAATGTGTCGCGGGCTCTGGTACAGTTCGTGACCACATTCGGGTTACCAAAGGTTATTCAAACTGACAGAGGTAGTGTCTTCATGTCGAAAATCTTTGAAGGCACCCTTAAGGAGTTAGGAGTGCAGCACATAATGTCCTCTGCTTATCACCCACAGTCTCAAGGTGCTTTGGAAAGGTTTCATGGCACGCTCAAAAATGCATTACGTGCATACTGTGAAGACCAGAAAACACGAGATTGGGACACAGGCGTGCCGTTCTTGTTGTTTGCTATCCGAGATTCATGGCAAGAATCTCTGGGGTTTTCCCCCTTCCAGCTGGTCTTTGGACATCAAGTGCGTGGACCTCTCAAACTTTTGAGGGAGATATGGACCCATGAGGAACAAAGTACTAATGTGCTAGACTATGTGGTGAAGTTCCGACAACGCTTGCACGAGGTCTGCCAATTGGCTCATGAAGAAATGAAGAAGTCTCAAGAAAAAATGAAAGCCTGGTATGACCAAGCAAACAGGACAGAAGCACGACAATTCCAAGTGGGAGATGATGTGCTCATCTTTCTACCTGTGCCTGGTAGTCCCTTAGCGGTCAAGTACCAGGGGCTATATAAGGTCGTGAAGAAGCTCAGCGAATTGGATTATGTGGTAGGGACACCGGACCGAAGAAAGGAACACCAGGTGTGTCACGTCAACATGATGAAACCATATGTTGTTTGGAATACCAGTGGTAATGCCACTGCCCAAAACCCATCACCAGTCACTGTGCCTGTTCATGTATCAGTAATAAGGAGACAGGTACAGCAAACAGAAGAGGAGGAAGACCAGAACCCTCAAGGTGAAGAAGAGGAGGAAGAACAGGATACTTCTGGGGAAGAAGAGGAAAAAACCAGTTTCAAGGGCATGCCACTCGAAGCCCGACTTAAGAATTCGGAGGTTCTCAGAGACTTCAAGACCAAGGTCTCTCACCTAGCTCCCCAGCAGCAAGAGGATGTCCAAGCTTTAGTGGAAGAGTACGCAGTGCTGTTTCCTGATGTTCCCAGCCGGACAAATGTAATGGAGCATGATGTGGACGTGGGAGATGCACGCCCAGTCCGTCAACACGCGTACAGAGTATCACCAAAGAAGAGAGAACTGCTTGGGAAAGAAATTGATTACATGCTCGAGCATGGGATTATTAGGAAGAGTTCCTCACAGTGAAGTTCACCGTGTGTGTTAGTGGAAAAGCCTGATGGTGGAGTCAGATTCTGTACTGACTATAGGAAGGTGAACAACGTCACAAAGCCAGATTCTTTTCCCTTGCCAGTATTGATGACTGCGTGGATACCATCGGGAATGCTAGATATATCACCAAGTGTGATTTGTTGAAGGGATATTGGTGTGTTCCGCTCACTGAGAGAGCCAAAAGGGTTTCAGCTTTTGTAACACCTCAAGGATTATTTGAATATAATGTGATGCCCTTTGGGATGAGAAATGCTCCTGCGACATTCCAGCGGATGATCAACAGTCTGGTACAGGACATAGAAGGTGTTGTCGCATATATGGATGACATTGTTATCTACAGTGACTCTTGGAAAGAACACCTGAAGAGACTAAAAGCCCTTTTCCAGAGTTTAGCAGAGGCCAACTTGACAATCAACCTCTCCAAGTGTGACTTTGGACAGGCGACAGTCACCTACTTGGGTCATATAGTAGGTCGAGGATCTGTTCGCCCAGTACAGGCAAAGGTTGACAGCATTCAACAATTTCCAGTCCCCCAAAGCCGCCGAGCATTGCGTCGGTTCTTGGGAATGACCGGCTATTACAGAAAGTTCTGTGAGAATTACTCTACCATTGCTTTGCCTCTCACTAATCTTCTCAAGAAGAATTACAAGTATCTTTGGTCTAACCATTATCAAGACGCATTTGACTCCCTGAAGAGGTTGCTAAGTCTATCACCGGTGCTGAAAGCACCAGATTTTGACAGAGAATTTGAAGTAGCAGTAGATGCCAGTGATCATGGGGCTGGTGCAGTCTTATTGCAGGAAGATGATCAAAACATGAAACACCCTGTGGCATACTTCTCTAAGAAATTTAACCGGCATGAAAAGAACTATGCCACTGTAGAAAAGGAGCTATTGGCTTTAGTACTTGCCGTAGAACATTTCTCTATTTACCTTCTATCTAATTCATTGCCCACTAACATCTTTACAGATCACAATCCCTTGACATTCTTGCATGCAATGAAAAACAAGAACCGCAGACTACTCAAATGGAGTCTACGGCTACAAGAAGTAAATTTGAACATTTTGCATATTCCAGGGACTCAGAACATTCTAGCAGACTGCCTTTCAAGGATGAATTAGAAATAGGGCGTATGAAAGTAGTTTGGGAATAGTTATAACTGCCATTTGATTTTTTTTTTTTTTCCAGTTTTCTTTTTTTTTGTTAGTTGTAATTTCACCTTTTTCGTGAGAGCCAAGCTGTGAGTTCAGTTAAAAATTAGATGGGAGACGATTTCCTTTTCATTGAGCAGGAAATCTTTTTTTTTAAGGGGGGAAGTGTGAAGTCCTGTGCGAGGGAGTTCTACCCTCCAAAGGACAACTTAACAGTCATAATTCTTTTAGTTTGTTTTTCTTTGTAAACGGCTTTGCTCTCAGGGATTTCCTCGTCTATGTAACTTAAGAAGAGGCCTGGTCTATGTTATATAGACCTCCCTTGCCATTAACTTGTCAAGGCGCTTAATTCTCACCCCTTTCCCAGGTCAGCCACAAGAGATAAGCCAGATGTGAGAACAAAAGGTTCTCATAGACCGGGGCATCGTGCCACAAAGAAGAAGACCCCTGGTCATGATTGGCCAACACGCGGAAAAGGAAGGAGGGGTCACAAGATGTCATTGGCCCTCCAAACATGAAGACCGCCCCTGGAAGTCAAGATTACCCAATCAAGAGAAAAAGGGGATGGCCCACAAAAAAATTCACTGCTGAGCCTAAGGCTGTGAGGGGAGAAGAAGTCAGTTCCAGTCCGGAGGCCATACCAGAAACAAGAAGTCCCAGGAGCCAGCCAGTGCCTGCGTCCTCCAGGAAAGGCTCTCCCCCTGAAACCTCCAAGAGGCTCGAACTCCGCCTGAGTCAAAGAAACACTCAGGACGAAGAAAGAAACCATCTGCGTTGACGTCCCAAAGAACACCTGCTGTGCCGAAGTTTTTAAGAAGCTAAGTACTGACCCCTGTGCGAGGGAGAGAATTAAAAAAAAAAAGTGCCAAATTGTAGAGTTGCATTGACGGGAATTCCAAGGGAGTGAAGCTGGGGGGATAATTGTGGGGAATAGTTTCTCGTAATAATGTGACAACCTATTCGCACCCAACATCATTTTTGTTTTTCTTGTTTTATGTTACAAGTTTTCTTATGTTCAAGTAACAACAGTTTCTTTTTTTTTTGTATAAAAATTGAAGTGCGAAGTGAGGGTTTTTCTTTTGTTGTCGGGGGCACATAGACAGATTGCCAACATTATTTTCTTTTGTTTTACGTGATCACCCGTGCACTTTTCTTTACCATAATTATTCATTTGACATTTATGTTCTGCAGTTTATTTTACTGAGGGATTTCGGAAAATAGAAATTAAGTGATACCTTCTTTCTTCTATTGTTATTTGTGCATCTGAATGTATTTGGATTGCTAGAGAGAATTAAGCTTAGTCTTGTCTTTTCGTTTTTTTTTTTTTTACTGTAATCATTTCTTGATTTATTAACCATAAACTCGAAAACACATTTTGCTTTATTTGTCAATTGTAAGTTATCTCCTTAAGAGTTTTACGATCATTTTCTTTTTTTTTTGTTTGACTTAAATTAAACTATTGTATTTCGATTATTACAACAGAGTTTCTTTTGTCCGTGAGTTAGACTAAGGTTGAAACCAAAATGTTCCTACACGAATTAAAACTATTCCAACGAGGTGCAGCTCCAAAATAAATAAATGACCTCGGGTATTTTTGAACCGTTAATAATATTAACAGGTTCAGTCATATAAAAGAATTTTGAGTGTCAATTAGTCGCTCTGGATTGACACGAAGTCACTTTGTTAAGTGAAGAGTCCGATTGATACTTTCTTTAAAGATCGTAATCTGCACAATTACGTCACATCTTTAAAGTGGGGGCCTGTGTCCGGGATATATTTTTTTTTACTTAACTTTTGTTCATTTTCTTTTATGTTGGAATATAGTTTGTTTTAACTTTTGCTAATTGCTCCGGAAACAGTTTTGTTTCGGAATTTCTTCGGTTGGTCGGAAATTTGATTTCGAAATCAGTGTGGTGATCTTTGATCTCGGTTGTTATGCAACCTGATTTGTTGTGTTCTGTTGATTTCATAGTGTAAAATTGGCTGACCAGAAGTCTTGATTTTTTTTTTCTCTTCTTTCTCTCTTTCTTTTATCAAGCAGCAGTAAGTACATTCAAGGTTTAAGGTTCAAGGTTCAAGGTTCAAGGTTCTATCGTTTCAGTCATGGGAGACGAAAATTCAGATAGAGTTTCTAGGTTCCTAGAGGAACCGAATGACTTTTTGTTAAGGCAACTCTTCCCAGCAGAGCTAATTGAAGTGAGCTCACGTGCAGATTATATCCAAAATGCAGGTAGAAAACAACAGATTCTAGAGGCCTTAGAGAGAGAATTTAATAGGCGTCAGGAAGAGCGTGAGTTGGAGATAGCAATTGAAGATAGGGACGAAGATCACTCCATAACTCGAGAACACTCTGTTATGGGAGGAGCAGCAGCAGTGCCAATGTTACCATCAGCCATGTCATCAAGCCAGACTGCCTACCTAACTTCAAGTCCAGCTGAAGTTGAATCTCATAAAGTAGTTCAGAGGTCAGAAGAGTCGTTGAGTTCGAGAATGAAATTTAAAGCAGCTGAGCTCGAAATTTACTCACTGCGAGCTCAGTTGAGGAGACAAGGTCAGGATTCAAGACCCCCAAGGGCACAACCCATGGGAGGATTTTCAGAAAAAGATATGGCGGGACTCCTTCTATCCTATGATGAAAAGAATCCTGAAGGCTTCTTCCTGTCGTTTGAGAGAATACTGAAAAGTCACCAGATCCCAGAGGACGCCTGGGCTCGCCTGTTGCCCATAAAGTTAACCGGGAAAGCAGTGGATGCGTACAATGCGGTATCCGACCCTGTTGCGCACGATTATCGCCGGGTAAAGGCCTGGATCTTGAAAGCTTTCGAACTTGTGCCTGAGGCTTATCGCCAGAAGTTCAGGAACTTGAGGAAAGGATCAGAAAACTATGCAGAATATTGCAGACAAATGAAGATTAGCCGTGACAGGTGGGTGGAGGCCTCTCTTGGAAATAACAAGACTTTCGACAGGATAATGGAGCTCATGGGATTAGAACAGTTTCTGCTAATGTTGCCACCAGCCACTCGGCAATATATCGAAGATCGACATATCACTGACCCTGATGAGGCTTCTATACTGGCAGATGAGTATACACTGAGGGAAAAGATCAGGGACTCTTCTGGCTCAAGATGGTGCCCTCCTTCATTTCAGCCAAACCAGCCTTCCAGGCCATTTCGGGGTAATTGGAGCCCCAAGGGGCCGGCACCATCGTATCCTCCATCAGAGAAAGGAGTAGGCGGAAACCCTACACATGGCAGTGCTAAAAACACTGGAAGTAAGAACAATGGAGCCTACCCTTCGGCTCCCCAAGTAAGACAGTGTTCCTATTGTCACAAACTCGGACATGACGTTAGCTGCTGCTGGCTCAAAGGAAATTATGGACCAGGGGGAAAGAAGTTCTCTAATCAAAATCACAAGAGGGACGACCAAGCACTTAATGTTAATGAGGTTATGAGAAGACAGACATCATGCCAAGGGATGATGAAGAAGAGAGACATGGCCATAAGGCAAGGACAGGAAGCCTTCATTCATGCAGGATCTGTGTCTCTGCAGGACCAAGGTACCAAGCCTGTACAGATAAGGATTATGCGTGATACTGGAGCTGAGCAGACTGTCTTGCACAGAGCAGTCTTACCCTTCGATGAATCGTCCACCTTGGGAGAAACTGTCATGGTTCGCTACATTAAGGGAAGAGAGGAATTGCCCTTATATGCAGTGACTTTAAGCTCTTCTTTTATTTCCGGTACATTTCCAGTTGCTTTGGTGGATGAGGAACCCATGCAAGGGGTACAGTTATTGTTAGGAAATGACATAGCTGGACAACGATGTTGCACAGCATCATGTCAAATTCATGCTGACAAGAATGAAGGGGAGGTGAAGATTGAACAAAATGAATATCCAGCATGTGCTATTACCCGTGCTAGTACCACTCAACAGAAAAAGGACAGAGATAATGTTCCTACCGGAGCGCTTGTGGGTACTTTTCCCCAAATGCTCAGGGGAGTGGTGCAGCCATGTTTATTATGTTCAGAATACTCGAGGGAGTCGCTCATTGAGGCTCAGAAACAAGACTCAGAACTTGCAAGGATAAGGGATGAAGCTGGATCCCTGAGCGAACTCGAGGATGAACCCTCTGGTTACTATTTAAAGGATGATGTCCTAATGCACAAATGGCGGCCTAAGAAAGTGCCTGCTGATGCTGAATGGACCATTCTATATCAGGTGGTAGTGCCACCACAGTATCGAGAGGAGATTTTAAGGTTGGCTCATGAACAACCAATGGGAGGACATTTAGGAGTACGCAAAACGCGTGAGAAAATTTCCCGGGAATTTTATTGGCCAAATTTGAACAGAGGAGTTGCAGAATATTGCCGTAGTTGTCACTCGTGCCAAGTGATAGGTAAAAAGGATCCAAATCATCGAAAGGCACCATTGCAACCCATCCCCGTGGTGGAAGAACCCTTCTCCAAGATCATCATGGATATTGTCGGACCTCTGCCAAAGACAAAGAAGGGAAACACCCATTTGTTGACGCTAATGTGTGCGTCGACGCGCTTCCCTGAAGCGTACCCGTTGCGGACAGCGACGAGTCCCAATGTGTCGCGGGCTCTGGTACAGTTCGTGACCACATTCGGGTTACCAAAGGTTATTCAAACTGACAGAGGTAGTGTCTTCATGTCGAAAATCTTTGAAGGCACCCTTAAGGAGTTAGGAGTGCAGCACATAATGTCCTCTGCTTATCACCCACAGTCTCAAGGTGCTTTGGAAAGGTTTCATGGCACGCTCAAAAATGCATTACGTGCATACTGTGAAGACCAGAAAACACGAGATTGGGACACAGGCGTGCCGTTCTTGTTGTTTGCTATCCGAGATTCATGGCAAGAATCTCTGGGGTTTTCCCCCTTCCAGCTGGTCTTTGGACATCAAGTGCGTGGACCTCTCAAACTTTTGAGGGAGATATGGACCCATGAGGAACAAAGTACTAATGTGCTAGACTATGTGGTGAAGTTCCGACAACGCTTGCACGAGGTCTGCCAATTGGCTCATGAAGAAATGAAGAAGTCTCAAGAAAAAATGAAAGCCTGGTATGACCAAGCAAACAGGACAGAAGCACAACAATTCCAAGTGGGAGATGATGTGCTCATCTTTCTACCTGTGCCTGGTAGTCCCTTAGCGGTCAAGTACCAGGGGCCATATAAGGTCGTGAAGAAGCTCAGCGAATTGGATTATGTGGTAGGGACACCGGACCGAAGAAAGGAACACCAGGTGTGTCACGTCAACATGATGAAACCATATGTTGTTCGGAATACCAGTGGTAATGCCACTGCCCAAAACCCATCACCAGTCACTGTGCCTGTTCATGTATCAGTAATAAGGAGACAGGTACAGCAAACAGAAGAGGAGGAAGACCAGAACCCTCAAGGTGAAGAAGAGGAGGAAGAACAGGATACTTCTGGGGAAGAAGAGGAAAAAACCAGTTTCAAGGGCATGCCACTCGAAGCCCGACTTAAGAATTCGGAGGTTCTCAGAGACTTCAAGACCAAGGTCTCTCACCTAGCTCCCCAGCAGCAAGAGGATGTCCAAGCTTTAGTGGAAGAGTACGCAGTGCTGTTTCCTGATGTTCCCAGCCGGACAAATGTAATGGAGCATGATGTGGACGTGGGAGATGCACGCCCAGTCCGTCAACACGCGTACAGAGTATCACCAAAGAAGAGAGAACTGCTTGGGAAAGAAATTGATTACATGCTCGAGCATGGGATTATTAGGAAGAGTTCCTCACAGTGGAGTTCACCGTGTGTGTTAGTGGAAAAGCCTGATGGTGGAGTCAGATTCTGTACTGACTATAGGAAGGTGAACAACGTCACAAAGTCAGATTCTTTTCCCTTGCCACGTATTGATGACTGCGTGGATACCATCGGGAATGCTAGATATATCACCAAGTGTGATTTGTTGAAGGGATATTGGTGTGTTCCGCTCACTGAGAGAGCCAAAAGGGTTTCAGCTTTTGTAACACCTCAAGGATTATTTGAATATAATGTGATGCCCTTTGGGATGAGAAATGCTCCTGCGACATTCCAGCGGATGATCAACAGTCTGGTACAGGACATAGAAGGTGTTGTCGCATATATGGATGACATTGTTATCTACAGTGACTCTTGGAAAGAACACCTGAAGAGACTAAAAGCCCTTTTCCAGAGTTTAGCAGAGGCCAACTTGACAATCAACCTCTCCAAGTGTGACTTTGGACAGGCGACAGTCACCTACTTGGGTCATATAGTAGGTCGAGGATCTGTTCGCCCAGTACAGGCAAAGGTTGACAGCATTCAACAATTTCCAGTCCCGCAAAGCCGCCGAGCATTGCGTCGGTTCTTGGGAATGACCGGCTATTACAGAAAGTTCTGTGAGAATTACTCTACCATTGCTTTGCCTCTCACTAATCTTCTCAAGAAGAATAACAAGTATCTTTGGTCTAACCATTGTCAAGACGCATTTGACTCCCTGAAGAGGTTGCTAAGTCTATCACCGGTGCTGAAAGCACCAGATTTTGACAGAGAATTTGAAGTAGCAGTAGATGCCAGTGATCATGGGGCTGGTGCAGTCTTATTGCAGGAAGATGATCAAAACATGAAACACCCTGTGGCATACTTCTCTATGAAATTTAACTGGCATGAAAAGAACTATGCCACTGTAGAAAAGGAGCTATTGGCTTTAGTACTTGCCGTAGAACATTTCTCTATTTACCTTCAATCTAATTCATTGCCCACTAACATCTTTACAGATCACAATCCCTTGACATTCTTGCATGCAATGAAAAACAAGAACCGCAGACTACTCAAATGTAGTCTACGGCTACAAGAAGTAAATTTGAACATTTTGCATATTCCAGGGACTCAGAACATTCTAGCAGACTGCCTTTCAAGGATGAATTAGAGTTAGGGCGTATGAAAGTAGTTTGGGAATAGTTATAACTGCCATTTGATTTTTTTTTTTTTCCAGTTTTATTTTTTTTTGTTAGTTGTAATTTCACCTTTTTCGTGAGAGCCAAGCTGTGAGTTCAGTTACAAATTAGATGGGAGACGATTTCCTTTTCATTGAGCAGGAAATCTTTTTTTTTTAAGGGGGGAAGTGTGAAGTCCTGTGCGAGGGAGTTCTACCCTCCAAAGGACAACTTAACAGTCATAATTCTTTTAGTTTGTTTTTCTTTGTAAACGGCTTTGCTCTCAGGGATTTCCTCGTCTATGTAACTTAAGAAGAGGCCTGGTCTATGTTACATAGACCTCCCTTGCCATTAACTTGTCAAGGCGCTTAATTCTCACCCCTTTCCCAGGTCAGCCACAAGAGATAAGCCAGATGTGAGAACAAAAGGTTCTCATAGACCGGGGCATCGTGCCACAAAGAAGAAGACCCCTGGTCATGATTGGCCAACACGCGGAAAAGGAAGGAGGGGTCACAAGATGTCATTGGCCCTCCAAACATGAAGACCGCCCCTGGAAGTCAAGATTACCCAATCAAGAGAAAAAGGGGATGGCCCACAAAAAATTTCACTGCTGAGCCTAAGGCTGTGAGGGGAGAAGAAGTCAGTTCCAGTCCGGAGGCCATACCAGAAACAAGAAGTCCCAGGAGCCAGCCAGTGCCTGCGTCCCCCAGGAAAGGCTCTCCCCCTGAAACCTCCAAGAGGCTCGAACTCCGCCTGAGTCAAAGAAACACTCAGGACGAAGAAAGGAACCATCTGCGTTGACGTCCCAAAGAACACCTGCTGTGCCGAAGTTTTTAAGAAGCTAAGTACTGACCCCTGTGCGAGGGAGAGAATTAAAAAAAAAAAAGTGCCAAATTGTAGAGTTGCATTGACGGGAATTCCAAGGGAGTGAAGCTGGGGGGATAATTGTGGGGAATAGTTTCTCGTAATAATGTGACAACCTATTCGCACCCAACATCATTTTTGTTTTTCTTGTTTTATGTTACAAGTTTTCTTATGTTCAAGTAACAACAGTTTCTTTTTTTTTGTATAAAAATTGAAGTGCGAAGTGAGGGTTTTTCTTTTGTTGTCGGGGGCACATAGACAGATTGCCAACATTATTTTCTTTTGTTTTACGTGATCACCCGTGCACTTTTCTTTACCATAATTATTCATTTGACATTTATGTTCTGCAGTTTATTTTACTGAGTGATTTCGGAAAATAGAAATTAAGTGATACCTTCTTTCTTTTATTATTTGTGCATCTGAATGTATTTGGATTGCTAGAGAGAATTAAGCTTAGTCTTGTCTTTTCGTTTTTTTTTTTTACTGTAATCATTTCTTGATTTATTAACCATAAACTCGAAAACACATTTTGCTTTATTTGTCAATTGTAAGTTATCTCCTTAAGAGTTTTACGATCATTTTCTTTTTTTTTTGTTTGACTTAAATTAAACTATTGTATTTCGATTATTACAACAGAGTTTCTTTTGTCCGTGAGTTAGACTAAGGTTGAAACCAAATTGTTCCTACACGAATTAAAACTATTCCAACGAGGTGCAGCTCCAAAATAAATAAATGACCTCGGGTATTTTTGAACCGTTAATAATATTAACAGGTTCAGTCATATAAAAGAATTTTGAGTGTCAATTAGTCGCTCTGGATTGACACGAAGTCACTGTGTCAAGTGAAGAGTCCGATTGATACTTTCTTTAAAGATCGTAATCTGCACAATTACGTCACATCTTTAAAGTGGGGGCCTGTGTCCGGGATATATTTTTTTTTACTTAACTTTTGTTCATTTTCTTTTATGTTGGAATATAGTTTGTTTTAACTTTTGCTAATTGCTCCGGAAACAGTTTTGTTTCGGAGTTTCCTCGGTTGGTCGGAAATTTGATTTCGAAATCAGTGTGGTGATCTTTGATCTCGGTTGTTATGCAACCTGATTTGTTGTGTTCTATTGATTTCATAGTGTAAAATTGGCTGACCAGAAGTCTTGATTTTTTTTTTCTCTTCTTTCTCTCTTTCTTTTATCAAGCAGCAGTAAGTACATTCAAGGTTCAAGGTTCAAGGTTCAAGGTTCAAGGTTCTATCGTTTCAGTCATGGGAGACGAAAATTCAGATAGAGTTTCTAGGTTCCTAGAGGAACCGAATGACTTTTTGTTAAGGCAACTCTTCCCAGCAGAGCTAATTGAAGTGAGCTCACGTGCAGATTATATCCAAAATGCAGGTAGAAAACAACAGATTCTAGAGGCCTTAGAGAGAGAATTTAATAGGCGTCAGGAAGAGCGTGAGTTGGAGATAGCAATTGAAGATAGGGACGAAGATCACTCCATAACTCGAGAACACTCTGTTATGGGAGGAGCAGCAGCAGTGCCAATGTTACCATCAGCCATGTCATCAAGCCAGACTGCCTACCGAACTTCAAGTCCAGCTGAAGTTGAATCTCATAAAGTAGTTCAGAGGTCAGAAGAGTCGTTGAGTTCGAGAATGAAATTTAAAGCAGCTGAGCTCGAAATTGACTCACTGCGAGCTCAGTTGAGGAGACAAGGTCAGGATTCAAGACCCCCAAGGGCAC
This sequence comes from Palaemon carinicauda, assembly GCF_036898095.1. Taxonomy (NCBI): domain Eukaryota; kingdom Metazoa; phylum Arthropoda; class Malacostraca; order Decapoda; family Palaemonidae; genus Palaemon; species Palaemon carinicauda. The sequence goes on along the minus strand of NC_090744.1, from coordinate 61,534,762 downwards.
AACCCATGGGAGGATTTTCAGAAAAAGATATGGCGGGACTCCTTCTATCCTATGATGAAAAGAATCCTGAAGGCTTCTTCCTGTCATTTGAGAGAATACTGAAAAGTCACCAGATCCCAGAGGACGCCTGGGCTCGCCTGTTGCCCATAAAGTTAACCGGGAAAGCAGTGGATGCGTACAATGCGGTATCCGACCCTGTTGCGCACGATTATCGCCGGGTAAAGGCCTGGATCTTGAAAGCTTTCGAACTTGTGCCTGAGGCTTATCGCCAGAAGTTCAGGAACTTGAGGAAAGGATCAGAAAACTATGCAGAATATTGCAGACAAATGAAGATTAGCCGTGACAGGTGGGTGGAGGCCTCTCTTGGAAATAACAAGACTTTCGACAGGATAATGGAGCTCATGGGATTAGAACAGTTTCTGCTAATGTTGCCACCAGCCACTCGGCAATATATCGAAGATCGACATATCACTGACCCTGATGAGGCTTCTATACTGGCAGATGAGTATACACTGAGGGAAAAGATCAGGGGCTCTTCTGGCTCAAGATGGTGCCCTCCTTCATTTCAGCCAAACCAGCCTTCCAGGACATTTCGGGGTAATTGGAGCCCCAAGGGGCCGGCACCATCGTATCCTCCATCAGAGAAAGGAGTAGGCGGAAACCCTACACATGGCAGTGCTAAAAACACTGGAAGTAAGAACAATGGAGCCTACCCTTCGGCTCCCCAAGTAAGACAGTGTTCCTATTGTCACAAACTCGGACATGACGTTAGCTGCTGCTGGCTCAAAGGAAATTATGGACCAGGGGGAAAGAAGTTCTCTAATCAAAATCACAAGAGGGACGACCAAGCACTTAATGTTAATGAGGTTATGAGAAGACAGACATCATGCCAAGGGATGATGAAGAAGAGAGACATGGCCATAAGGCAAGGACAGGAAGCCTTCATTCATGCAGGATCTGTGTCTCTGCAGGACCAAGGTACCAAGCCTGTACAGATAAGGATTATGCGTGATACTGGAGCTGAGCAGACTGTCTTGCACAGAGCAGTCTTACCCTTCGATGAATCGTCCACCTTGGGAGAAACTGTCATGGTTCGCTACATTAAGGGAAGAGAGGAATTGCCCTTATATGCAGTGACTTTAAGCTCTTCTTTTATTTCCGGTACATTTCCAGTTGCTTTGGTGGATGAGGAACCCATGCAAGGGGTACAGTTATTGTTAGGAAATGACATAGCTGGACAACGATGTTGCACAGCATCATGTCAAATTCATGCTGACAAGAATGAAGGGGAGGTGAAGATTGAACAAAATGAATATCCAGCATGTGCTATTATCCGTGCTAGTACCACTCAACAGAAAAAGGACAGAGATAATGTTCCTACCGGAGCGCTTGTGGGTACTTTTCCCCAAATGCTCAGGGGAGTGGTGCAGCCATGTTTATTATGTTCAGAATACTCGAGGGAGTCGCTCATTGAGGCTCAGAAACAAGACTCAGAACTTGCAAGGATAAGGGATGAAGCTGGATCCCTGAGCGAACTCGAGGATGAACCCTCTGGTTACTATTTAAAGGATGATGTCCTAATGCACAAATGGCGGCCTAAGAAAGTGCCTGCTGATGCTGAATGGACCATTCTATATCAGGTGGTAGTGCCACCACAGTATCGAGAGGAGATTTTAAGGTTGGCTCATGAACAACCAATGGGAGGACATTTAGGAGTACGCAAAACGCGTGAGAAAATTTCCCGGGAATTTTATTGGCCAAATTTGAACAGAGGAGTTGCAGAATATTGCCGTAGTTGTCACTCGTGCCAAGTGATAGGTAAAAAGGATCCATTTCATCGAAAGGCACCATTGCAACCCATCCCCGTGGTGGAAGAACCCTTCTCCAAGATCATCATGGATATTGTCGGACCTCTGCCAAAGACAAAGAAGGGAAACACCCATTTGTTGACGCTAATGTGTGCGTCGACGCGCTTCCCTGAAGCGTACCCGTTGCGGACAGCGACGAGTCCCAATGTGTCGCGGGCTCTGGTACAGTTCGTGACCACATTCGGGTTACCAAAGGTTATTCAAACTGACAGAGGTAGTGTCTTCATGTCGAAAATCTTTGAAGGCACCCTTAAGGAGTTAGGAGTGCAGCACATAAGGTCCTCTGCTTATCACCCACAGTCTCAAGGTGCTTTGGAAAGGTTTCATGGCACGCTCAAAAATGCATTACGTGCATACTGTGAAGACCAGAAAACACGAGATTGGGACACAGGCGTGCCGTTCTTGTTGTTTGCTATCCGAGATTCATGTCAAGAATCTCTGGGGTTTTCCCCCTTCCAGCTGGTCTTTGGACATCAAGTGCGTGGACCTCTCAAACTTTTGAGGGAGATATGGACCCATGAGGAACAAAGTACTAATGTGCTAGACTATGTGGTGAAGTTCCGACAACGCTTGCACGAGGTCTGCCAATTGGCTCATGAAGAAATGAAGAAGTCTCAAGAAAAAATGAAAGCCTGGTATGACCAAGCAAACAGGACAGAAGCACGACAATTCCAAGTGGGAGATGATGTGCTCATCTTTCTACCTGTGCCTGGTAGTCCCTTAGCGGTCAAGTACCAGGGGCCATATAAGGTCGTGAAGAAGCTCAGCGAATTGGATTATGTGGTAGGGACACCGGACCGAAGAAAGGAACACCAGGTGTGTCACGTCAACATGATGAAACCATATGTTGTTCGGAATACCAGTGGTAATGCCACTGCCCAAAACCCATCACCAGTCACTGTGCCTGTTCATGTATCAGTAATAAGGAGACAGGTACAGCAAACAGAAGAGGAGGAAGACCAGAACCCTCAAGGTGAAGAAGAGGAGGAAGAACAGGATACTTCTGGGGAAGAAGAGGAAAAAACCAGTTTCAAGGGCATGCCACTCGAAGCCCGACTTAAGAATTCGGAGGTTCTCAGAGACTTCAAGACCAAGGTCTCTCACCTAGCTCCCCAGCAGCAAGAGGATGTCCAAGCTTTAGTGGAAGAGTACGCAGTGCTGTTTCCTGATGTTCCCAGCCGGACAAATGTAATGGAGCATGATGTGGACGTGGGAGATGCACGCCCAGTCCGTCAACACGCGTACAGAGTATCACCAAAGAAGAGAGAACTGCTTGGGAAAGAAATTGATTACATGCTCGAGCATGGGATTATTAGGAAGAGTTCCTCACAGTGGAGTTCACCGTGTGTGTTAGTGGAAAAGCCTGATGGTGGAGTCAGATTCTGTACTGACTATAGGAAGGTGAACAACGTCACAAAGCCAGATTCTTTTCCCTTGCCACGTATTGATGACTGCGTGGATACCATCGGGAATGCTAGATATATCACCAAGTGTGATTTGTTGAAGGGATATTGGTGTGTTCCGCTCACTGAGAGAGCCAAAAGGGTTTCAGCTTTTGTAACACCTCAAGGATTATTTGAATATAATGTGATGCCCTTTGGGATGAGAAATGCTCCTGCGACATTCCAGCGGATGATCAACAGTCTGGTACAGGACATAGAAGGTGTTGTCGCATATATGGATGACATTGTTATCTACAGTGACTCTTGGAAAGAACACCTGAAGAGACTAAAAGCCCTTTTCCAGAGTTTAGCAGAGGCCAACTTGACAATCAACCTCTCCAAGTGTGACTTTGGACAGGCGACAGTCACCTACTTGGGTCATATAGTAGGTCGAGGATCTGTTCGCCCAGTACAGGCAAAGGTTGACAGCATTCAACAATTTCCAGTCCCGCAAAGCCGCCGAGCATTGCGTCGGTTCTTGGGAATGACCGGCTATTACAGAAAGTTCTGTGAGAATTA
>NC_090744.1:61513433-61525933 GCF_036898095.1 Palaemon carinicauda | reverse complement strand
TATATGTGTATTGGAACCTTTGGTGACAAAGGTAGGCAGTATCTTGTTCCAGAAACCCCTTCCCTTACAATTGAACAAAAGCTAGAGCTTGAACATCTTGCAGTCGGGCGTGAAAAAGCTCAGTTAGCTCCAAGACTGGAAGAATTAGCTTTGCAAGCCGCTGAAAAGAGAAGTGAATGTTCTCTTAGGGAAGAAAGAGAAAAATTCCAAATGGAGAAAGCTTAGTTAGAATTTCAAGCTAGGGAAGAAAGAGAAAAAGACAGAGAAAAAGCTAGGGAAGAAGGAGAAAACGAAAGAGAAAAATTTGAAATGGAAAAAGCTAGGCTAGAATTTGAAGGTAGGGAAGAAAGAAAAAAAAGAAAGTTTGAAATGGAGAAAGCTAAATTAGAATTAGGAGCTAGTTTAGCTGTCAAGGTGGAACAAGAGAGGGCTTCAATCAATCTTCAGAATAGGCAAATGGAACAAGAGTTATCTCCATTTGACCTGACAAAAAATAAAAAGTTAGTTCCCTTATTCACAGAGTATGATCCAGAGGATTGTTTTCGGGTATTTGAGGAAACTGCTAATCACCTTAATTGGCCTACTGAACAATGGGTATGGCTCCCTAAACCTAAATTGTCAGGTAAAGCTACTCAGGTTGTTGGGCATCTGGATGATACTAAGGATTATAACCAGGTTAAGAAAGCAATCTTAGATGCATTTTCCATAATAGAGGAAGGATATAGACATGCTTTTCGTAACCTATGTAAATCAAATATCCAAACTCCTAGAATTCGCGTCTGACAAGCTTAGAGCTTTCAAGAGATGGCTTAAGTTTGCTGAAGTAACTTCTTTTGAAGAACTATTGAATCTAATGGTACTTGAAGAATTTAAAAGGAAACTTCCCATTAACGTAATGCACTATATTGAAGATAGGTAGGAGAAAGATTTACTAAAGGTTGCTTCCTTGGCTGACACTTATTCCTCAATACATAAGTCATTTCCTATTAAAAGAGCTGAGGTTTTTGTAAAACCAGTTTCAGGAAAATCTCAGCAGATTTCGGATGATAATCCCAAAGGTTCTGATAATCCTAAATGTAGTTATTGTAAGAAAGAAGGACATACTATTTGTTATTGTGAAGACCCTATACGTCAAGGATTTGATAACTACTGTAATGTTTTTATGAAACCCAACGTAAAATTTTCAACCTCCCTGAGTAAGCCTGTTTCGCATTTGCAAGCAAATGTACCAAATGTGTTCGATGATTTTAATTCTGAAGGTATAATAGCTTTGGGGGAGAAAGAACAAAAGTCTAAGGTCACTATATTATGAGACACTGGAGCTGCTTTAACTTTGTTGCAGAGTAAGGCTTCACCTAATGGTGAGAATAATCTAACTGGTGAAAAAGTGGTTATAAGGGATCTTACTGGAATCTCATCCATTCCCCTTGACAGTGTCTACCTTGATTGTCCACTTGTAAAAGGGAAAGTTGAATTAGGGGCGATTGATAGAGAATTGCCAGTAAAAGGAGTTTCTTTGCTATTGGTTAATGATTTAGCCGGGAAATTAATTGTACCAAATTTAATTGTCACTGATACCCCCATGGATGATATGGTAGTTTTGGAACAACCTTTGATGGATGATGAGAAGGTAGATCTCGAACAAGCCCCAACACATATAGTCATTCGGTCCCAAGCAGGAGAAAAGGTAAATTACTTTGAGTTAGATCAATCTTTATCTTGTTTGTATGATAAGGCTGTTGATATAAAATCGCTGAATAAATCCCCTTCTATTTATGATAATAATAGTATCCTAATGCGTTTTTACCGTCCTTCTAACTATTCAAATCTTTATACCTGGAGTTAGAAATACCAAATTTTTGTTCTTTCTTCAGTGCGCACTCATTTAATGGAAATTGCACATGATGGAACAGGTAGTCATTTGTGATAATACAAAACTTATTAGAGAATACTTGATAAGTTCTATTGGCCTAATTTGAGGAAAGACGTAGGAGATTTCATGAAGACATGTCATGTATGCCAAATAGCTGGCAAACCTAACCAAATAATTCCTAAAGCCCCTTTACACCCTATATTTCTTCCACATGAGCCCTTTGAGAAATTAGTAATAGACTGTGTTGGACCCTTGCCCAAGACGAAAGGTGGTAACCAATATTTATTAACTGTTATCTGTCACAGTACTCGTTGTCCTGAGGACATTCCACTTATGAATATATCTGCCAAAAATATTGCTAAAGATATCCAAACTGATCGTGGCTCTAACTTTACAAGTAAACTCTTTTCAGAAATCCTTAAGGAATTAAATATAAAATATAGCTTATCATCTGTATATCATCCGGAATCTCAGGGAGTCCTTGAACGATGGCACCAAACATTTAAAAGTATGTTAAAAAAAAATTTTGCCTAAAGAGCAATCTTGATTGGGATGAATGAGTAAAGTTTGGTTGTTTGCCATGCGTGAGCCCCCCCCCCCCCCCTCCAGTAATCCCTTGGTGTTTCTCCTTTTGAAATAGTATATGGGAGATTATTAAGAGCACCCCTCGCATTAATTGAAGATGAATGGTTAAAGCCCCCAGACTCTATTCAGACTGTTACTGTTCAACAATATTTGAGTAACTTTTAAGAAACCTTTTCCAAAGTACGTAAAATAGCCAGTGAAAATTTAAGCAAAGCTTAGATTAAAATGAAAAATAGTTATGATAAAAAAGCTAAAATTAGGAAGTTCAACCCAGGAGATCTTGTGTTAGCATATCTTCCTATCCCTGGATCCCCATTTTCCTCCAAATTCTTTGGTCCATATAAAGTAGTTAAAAATGTCAATAACCATACCTATATGATTGAAACCCGCTATAGAAGGAAAAGTACTTAAATTATCCATGCTGATCTGCTTAAAAGGTATCATTCCAGGAATACTGGAACTGGTTATAGAGACAAAATTGTAAATGTTAATGTTAATGTCAAGGACGAGAAACCGGAAGTAAGTGAACCTGAATCTTTCTATTCGTGGCGTTTTGTAGATAATTGTGCTGCTCTGAAAGACTGAAAACTCATGTTAACATCTTTCTCCTTTTCAATCAGAAGGACTTAAAATCTTATTTACTCTTACCCATAACTTTAATTAGAAAATCCAGGTCAGTGTACAGTCCTCACCCATGACATCGAACCTCTACCAGGAACTGCTCACATACTACAACACCCTTATCGCATCAGCCCGGCCAAGAAACTAGTGATGAAAGAAGTGGAATATCTTCTGAGAGCCGGTTTAGCTAAACCAAGCAAGTCACCATGGGCGTCTCAGTGTCTATTAGTACCAAAGGAGGATGGCAGCATGCGACTGTGTACAGACTACTGGAGAGTAGATTTTGCTACTACTGTTAAGGATAGTTGCCCTTTACCCCGTCTAGATGACCTTATAGACTCAGTGGGCCAAGCAAAGTATGTAGCTAAGATAGACCTCTTCAAGAGGTATTATCAGGTAAAGTTAACATCTAGAGCCAAGATTTTATCGGCTTTCATAAATCGTTTTGGGTTATTCCAGTATGAAGTAATGCCTTTTGGTTTAACAAATGCCCCATCCACATTTCAACGCATAATTAAATACACTATTCAGGGTCTAGAGGGAGTATTTGGATATCTAGATGATATATTGGTGATAGGAGATTCTTGGAAACAGCTTATGAAACGTTTGAATATGGAGAAGATCAATTAACAATAAATTTACAAAAATTTGTTTTTGGTCAAGCTACAATTACTTACTTGGGACATATTGTGGGTGGAGGTAATATCAGGCCTAAAACTGCAAATGTTAATGCCATTCTTGACTATCCAGGACCTAAGACTAGGAAATCCCTTAAAAGATTTCTGGGTATGGTTTTATATTACACTAAGTTCTGCCGTAATTTTGCTTCAGTAGCTGCCCCTTAACATAGTCTTACCAGCCCTAAAAAGAAGTATGAATGGGATGAGAGTTGTCATGCATCATTTGAACATTGAAAATATTTTTTGAGTGGCAAGCCAGTCATACACAGTTTTAATTTTTCTAAACACATCTCTTTACAAGTAGATGCTTACGACGCAGGTGCTGGAGGACTGTTGCTGCAGGAAATTGATGGGGGTACTCCACCCAATAGGATAAACTTCCTGTAGCTTCAAACCTCATCAGCTGTCCTACATTATAATGGAAAAGGAGCTTTTAAGTTTGGTTCTTGCTCTCCAAAATTTTGAATGTTACCTAAAAGGAGCTCCTGTCACCCATGTCTCTACGGACCACATCCCCCTCACTTTTCTTGAGCGCACTAACGCCCATAATCTGTGCTTACTAAGATTGGCTTTATATCTTCAAAACTTCAACCTTCAAATAAAGAAACTTAAGGGTAGCAACAACGTATTTGCTGATGCCTTGTCATGGGCCCATTCTCAACCTTCTCAGGAGTTGTAGGGTGTTAACATTGATCAAGCCACTCCACTGGGATTGATCGTCTTCTGTAAAACTGTAGTTTCATAGATGTGGCGTTAAAATGAGAGTCTTGGTCAGAGGGTAAAATCATTAAACAGTAAGACAAAGTAGCGAGGGGAAGGCGGGAGGTAGCTGGACACTCTGGTGGTCACCAATTGAGCGAGTGAACTGTTAGGTGTTAACTGAGAGGCATGGTGAATGCAATTAAATTATATTTAAAAATAATTGAGTTTACATACTAGGATTTGTGAGGAAGAACATCACAAAAACTCAAACAAAATAAAACATGACCTAGCATGCTCACACTGGCTGGATCATTAACAGTGATAAGATGAAAAAACAAAGCAGTTGCAGTGCATGAGCATGTTTGAAACATGTGCTCTACAATTTCTCCCCAACAAATCCACATTTGGCTTTACCAAACTTAGTGCAATCTGCTCACCAATCTAATCAAGGAAAAGAAATCCAGACTCCTCTTTTGTGACGTCACATATTTTCAACTTTCAGAAAATTTATCAGAAGAGCATCTGATGTTGATACTTCATACCTTGTATATGAATCACATCATATATCAGCTTGCATAAAAGTAGGGAACCATTCACTTCAATGAGTACAGAGGAAACAACCTTTTACCCTCTTTTGCCCGTAGGTATATGTGTTCAACTTTTGTTAGACTATCGAATCATTGTATCTAAAGCTGAGCTGTTCTGAGGGCTTTCATTAATCCAGTTTAACTATCAGAGCTCCATGTGTATCAGTGCTAGACTCAATTCATGGCTTCAGAAATGCTGTAAAAACTATTCAAAAACCTCGAAGAGCCTTTGGCCAGGCTTTAAAACTGAGACTATCTAGTAACTTTTGAAAGTTACACAAAGTTTGCTTTCAACTACGGATGATGCCATATATGTGCCATTAGAAAGAAGAAACGATATCAAGGTATACATACCTCCTGGGTGAACTATGATATTTTCCCATCTCTCTTGGAAGACCACATTCTCTGCATAGTAATATTGTTAAGCTACATATCTTGTAACACATTGACGAAGCCAAATTATTGGCTTTCTATGAAAACTTTGATGAAAAGGAAGGTTGTCATAATATTATCAAGAAAAGTTAGCGCAATATGCATCAGTGAGTGATCCCTACAGACATTTTGTTGTTCTTAGAGATTTAGCATCATTACTTATTGCTGATTTTATCAAATAGCTCAATCACTCTGAAATAGAGTCGGGATCAGTTTTGTACTACAATATCCATTCGGTATCTGCGTGCAATGTGTGCAGGATATTATCCTCCAATTGTTGTATGAGCATGAAATGCAAAGGTATATGCAAAAAGTTTATTTCATACTGTTTACATTTCATGGTCAATAATAAAAGTGGTTTGGCGTTTTCGTAAAAGAAGAGAAAATGGCAGATATAAGTCACTGTGAAAATGGGTTCGTTCCATTTAGTAATAATGGCACAACTATCATTTTACGGCCATATGAAATCTCTAATCAAAATAAATATGAATAAGAGAGTAGACATTTGTTGTGATATAGTAGTGTTATGATATGTAAATAAAATCTACTTTATTAAAATTTGCAAACCCATTTAAGTTAATTCTTAGAGTTGTAAAATTGCAGAAAATAAAGACATAAGGTAAACTAATTAAAAAAAAAAAAAAAAAAAAACAATGACAAACTGTCATCCTGCAGATTCTAATTTTATACATAGAAAACTAATTAAATATGTAATAAAAATATTGTGTATACCACAATGCACAGTTTGGTCTAATTTAACCACTTCATACCTAGACCAACTATTCAACACTGATGAAATTATATAATGGAGAGGCTGTGACACTTGCAAAAAAAATTTAAATTTTAAAGGATAAGTTACTGAAAGGTATTTGGTAAAAGTTATTAAAATAAAACGAATGGTTCTCATTTCCTCACTAAAAGAAATAGCTTCTTCTATCCCATAAAACAAACAAAAACACCAATGATATCCATAACAAACCATTCGAAGTTTTACTTCATATGATATCTAATGTACTCCCGTCTCATTGTGGGTCCCAGGCAAGTGTGAATGCCAGATTGCCCACTACATTATGAAGTGTGCGTTAATTAGGCAAAGGCCTGGAATTTCCTCTTTGTCACCGTAATCTCACTTTAATTGGTTTTGAGAGTCGGTGACAGGAATTTCGACATCGAACTGCTCTTATGCTTTTGTCAATATCCCATTATAAGTTCTCGTTATTTTGATGAGGAGTTCATTATAGTAGTTTATATCTCGTACAAGTCATTATTGTTAATGTGAAATTGAATACATATAAATATATATATATATATATATATATATATATATATATATATATATATATATATATATATATATTTATATATATATATATATATATATATATATATATATATATATATATATTTATATATATATATATATATTTACATATATATATATATATATATATATATATATATATATAGATATATATATATATATATATATATATATATATATATATATATATATATATATATATATATATATATATATATATATATATATCGGATATATCGGATTTTAACATTTTCGCAATGCATGTACAGTATATGCATATATGGATAATAACATAATTACAAAAATAAGAAGGAAAAAAAAAGTTAGGGAATAATAAACTTGAAAGAATGAAGAATTTTTGAAGGTATCATTTACATTTTAACAATGTGACGGACCAAATTAGAACATTTATATTTTAAGTATCAGGGTAAAAGATGATTTTTCAAATAGGTAGCGTATCAACCTGTTTATATCAATCAATCACATTTCAAAGAAATTTTCGTTCTTTATGATTTAGCAACCATAGCAGCATTACCTCGATGTAAATTTCTCCGACTAGTTTTTGCCCCAAAAGATATCAATTATTTGCTATTTCCAGGAACAAAATTATTATGGGTTCCAGGAAAAATTCAGTTATGCATCAATCTGTATTATTGGATTTGCTAAAAATACTCCAAAGAATGCTAAAAACTACTGAAAATATAAATGATACCCATCTACAAAATAACTACTTATCGGAAATATATTAAAAATTCAAGTATACAAAAATAGACGACATAAATATACACAGAAAATAGAAATATACATATACACATAAATCCCTTTAGGGACACCTTCTTAGATGGCAAAGCAACAGCGTGTAATTGCTGGAAATGAGTTGGACCTATAGAAGTCAAGATCTGAAATGAAAAAAAAGGGTAACTTTTTTTGGCCAAAAAAATTTGTCCAAATTTCATGAATTTTTTTGGGGTACCCAAATGAAATAGGAAGAGGCTAATTTTTTTATAGAATAAACTCATATTATCCTAGAACAGAAATACATAATAAAATGTGCACTAAGATGTAATTTACTGTTATATCAGGGGCGAAATCTAAAGGTCATTTATTGACGGCCTAGTTTCACAATGTAAATTTCTTATGAAAATCATTGTATCTCCTATAAAATATGATATTTATGCATTGAAATATACCAAAATATATAGAGATATACCAACTTACCTTTCGGGTACGTCAACAAAATGGCCGCAGACCGCAACAACTCTTTCAGCCCAATCTACCACTTGAAATGAGGAATGGGTATGTAAATTTCAAGGTGTTATTTATTTATCTAATTATTAGTGGATTGGAATAAAACTGATATGATGGCTTTCTGGATGTTTGACAATTATTTTTATCATAAAATTTAAATTCTTTTAAATAAATTTTAGATAAAAAATGGGTGATATCTATTTCGTAAAGATTAAAATTTCCGTATTTATACAAACAAGTAGTAAAAAAAGAAAGTTTCATGATTTAACCCTAGCTATAACTATCAGGTACAGTTCAGATACAAGACAGTTTGAAGCTATAGACAAACAGGCTTCCTGCTCCTCAAACAAGTGGTGTTTGTCATGTGGTCAGTCTTAGGTGGGCAGCTATGACAGTGAGTCCTTTCAGGAAGCTTGATGTGACCAACAGAAAATTGATACCATACTTACAGCAAGAGAAAATAGAATTAGTAACTAATAAAAGTAAAAGGATATCTAATAGCAAATCGGTAGCCAATCAAAGTAAAATTAAATCAAAATAAGAAACTGCTGACCAATAAAAAGTAAAATAATATCAAATTATTATATATACATAAACTATGATCTATAATAATAATAATAATAATAATAATAATAACAACAATAATAATAATAATAATAAAACACTATATAAATCAATTTCAAGTACCTAATACACATAAGAAAAATATTGACAAATATGAAGGAGAAATTATCAGAGAAATAAATATCAAACACATGAGGTTGCAAGCTCCATATTGTCATCAACATCTCTTTTTAACTCCATTAGAAGTGTGTTGATGACATCCATGCCGAGGGAATACTGCCTGCTGGCCATTATTAAAGATAAATTCAAAATAAATAGAAAAAAATCAGAAATTTGCAAAAAATAAAAAAAAAATTCAGAAATTAGCATTTGAGGGAAAATGGACCTCATGGCAATATATGGCATCTAAGCCAAAACCAATGTCATGCAAGTGGTAGACACACCATCCATCCACACTTTCCAACTATAAAGAACCAAACAAATATCAACACTGTTCGACAATTTATAATTATGTAATAACTTTGCTGTTTGATCACTTACCCCTATAAAGGTATTTCAGGGTCGAGGTCGACCCCTGGGGGGGGGGGGGGGGGGTATAAAAACGGGGAAGGAGGGAAATTAGACGAAAATCAGTCCTTAAGCAGACAATGGCCTGTAGACTAGTCACCCCTTGCAGGTCGATCACTTCCATATTCGAGACAGCTGATGATTTATGGGGAAAAAACAGGTTTTGAACATGATGTAGGGGTCGCGTACAACCCAACATACCTGTCCAGGGATACCCACGACTTCAAGTTAGTTTCCTTTTTCTCTGACTCTTTATTAATTCATACTCTTTGACTTGGATGTGTAAAATTTATATTGTTGTTAAATTTTATCCCAATTACCATATTCTTAGTACTTCTGATCTTACAAAACACAAAATTCTAATGAAAAAAATTATTACAAGAATAAACAATTATATTTCAATGTATTTAGAGTACTTTTTTATGAAACCGTTCCTATTGTGCTAAACTTTTTCCTTAGAGTAAGGGGAATGATGTCAAAGCTATCATAGCCTTAAACGACGAACAATAGCTTATAATGATGAAAGATCTGTATCCAAATTATCTAAGAGCTAATATGACCTCGAGGAGCTGAGTGGCTAAAGGGCAGGCCACGGTAGGGGGCTTTGGACAGGTTTTTTCGGGAATGTTGAATAAAGCACAAGGAAATTCTTTATATACTTTATATATATATATATATATATATATATATATATACATACTGTATATATATATATATATATATATATATATATATATATATATGAATAAATGAAAATTATATATATATATATATATATATATATATATATATATATATATATAGATTTTGCACATTTAGACGTATTTTTGATATTCAAATGAGCTCTATATTCTTTATACATCAAGGTCTGGTTTTTCCTAACGACCTCACACAAAGAAAAGAGATTTTGACCGGCCGAGAGTTGAACCTTGGTCCAGCAAAACTTGTATAGAAAGAGACTTACCACTTGGCCACGAAGAAAAATAAACGTCAATGAAAATTCTTCTGGGGAGCTTAATTCGACAGGTATAAACCTGTTGAATTAATTTTTTTTTTTATTTGGGATTAAAATCAACCCCTCTTCACCATTGTAGCTAATTGGTAGGTTTTTGACTTGACATTCGATTAATAATAAATTTTGCAAATTTAGACATGATTTTCATATTCAAATAAGCCATATGTTTTTTATACAATAATGTCTGGATTCTCTTGATGACTTGTGATCAAAGCACCAGGCAAAATTACACAAAGACAAGATCTCGTGACTGGCCGGGAGTCGAACGGTGGTCTGGCAAACTTGTATAGACTGTAACTTACCACCGAATGCAGGTTTTTTGTACTTAAAATTGAAATCAACCTATCTTCCCCATCGTAACTAATTGGTAGGTTTGTAACTTGGCATTCGATCAATGAAAAATTTTGCACATTTAGACATGTTTTTCATATTCAAATAAGCTATATATTTTCGATACATAAAACTCTGGATTCTCTTAACATCCTCGGGATCAGAGCCCCAGGCGAAATCACACAAAGACAAGAGCTAGTGACCGGTTGGAAGTAGAACCTGGTCAGGCAAACTTGTATAGACAGTGACCTACCACTTGGCAACGTAGAGAGATAATGGTCAATGACAATTCTTCTGTACTTATACCTTTCGAACTGTTTTTTTTTTTTTAATTAGTATTGAAATCAACCTATTTTCACCATCGTAGCTAATTGATAGGTGTTTCACTTGGCATTTCAATCACGATAAACTCAGCATAATTGAAGGTTTTTTCTTATTCAAATAACCCATATATTTCTGATACGACCCGCGGATCAGAGTCTACGCTAAATCACACAAAGACAAGAGCTTGTGACTGGCTGGGAGTCAAACCCTGGTCCAGCAAACTTAAGTAGCCAATGACTTACAACTTGGCCACGAAGAAAGATAAAAGTCAATGACAATTCTTCTTTACTTATTCTTATCGAATTCAGGTTTATTGTACTTAGAATAGATATCAACTCATCTTCACCATCGTAGCTTATTGGTAGGATTGTGACTTGACATTCGATTAATGATAAATTTTGCAAATTTAGATTGTTTTTTTTTTCATATTCATATAAGCCATAATTTTTTGATACATTAATGTCTGGTTTCTCCAAACGACCTCGAGATCAGAGCCTCAACCGAAATCACACAAACACAAGAGCTTGTGACCAGCCTGAAGTCAAACCCTGGGACGGCAAACTAGTATAGACAGTGATTTACCACTTGGCCACGGAGAAAGATAAAAATCAACGATGTTTCTTTTGTACTTATACCTGTCGAATTCAGGTTTTTTGTACTTTGAATTGAAATTAGCCCATCTTCACCATCGTAGCTAATTGGTAGCTTTGTGACTTGACTTTCGATTAGTGATAAATTTTTCATATTCAGATGTGTTTTTCATATTCAAATAAATCCAATAGTTTTTTTATATATTAACTCTGGATTCTCTTAATGACCTCTGAATCAGAGCCCGGGGGAAATCAAACTAAGACAAGAGCTTGTGACCTGCCAGGAGTTGAACCCTCGTCCGGCAAACTTGTATAGACAGTGAATTACTACTTGGCAATGAAGAAAGATAAAGGTCAATGACAATTCTTCTGTACTTATACCTGTCGAACTCAGTTTTTTTAATTAATATAGAAATCAACCTATCTTCACCATCGTAGCTAATTTATAGGTTTGTGATTTGGCTTTCGATTAATCACAAATTTCGCACATTTAGACGTGTTTTCATTATTCAAATAAGCCATATATATGTGATTTATTAATGTCTGGAGTCTCTTAACTGCCTCTGCCAAAATAACACAGAGAAAAGAGCTTGCGACTGGCCAGGAGGTGAACCCTGGTCCAGCTAACTTGTATAGACAATGACTTACCACTTCGCCGCGAAGAAAGATGAACGTCAATGACAATTTTTCCGTACTTACACCTGTCGAATGTGGATTTTTGTATCTAGAATTTAGAATTGGTAGGTTTGTGACTTGGCATTCGATTATTGATAAATTTTCCACAAGTTGACGTGTTTTTCATATTCAAAGAAGCCATATATTTTTGATACATTACTGTCTGGAATATTGTAAGAACTTCAGATGAGAGCCCTGGGCAAAATCACACAAATACAAGATCTTGTGACCGGTCGAGAGTTGAACCATGGTCCGGCTTACTTGTATAGACAGTGACTTACTACTTGCCCACGAAGAGAGATAAAAGTCAATGACAATTCATCTGCACTTATACCTGTCGAATTCTGGTTTTTTGTACTTAGAATTGAAATCCACCCATCTTCACC
>NC_090744.1:61505933-61508433 GCF_036898095.1 Palaemon carinicauda | reverse complement strand
ATTTTCAACCTCCCTGAGTAAGCCTGTTTCGCATTTGCAAGCAAATGTACCAGATGTGTTCGATGATTTTAATTCTGAAGGTATAATAGCTTTGGGGGAGAAAGAACAAAAGTCTAAGGTCACTATATTATGAGACACTGGAGCTGCTTTAACTTTGTTGCAGAGTAAGGCTTCACCTAATGGTGAGAATAATCTAACTGGTGAAAAAGTGGTTATAAGGGATCTTACTGGAATCTCATCCATTCCCCTTGACAGTGTCTACCTTGATTGTCCACTTGTAAAAGGGAAAGTTGAATTAGGGGGGATTGATAGAGAATTGCCAATAAAAGGAGTTTCTTTGCTATTGGTTAATGATTTACCCCGGAAATTAATTGTACCAAATTTAATTGTCACTGATACCCCCATGGATGATATGGTAGTTTTGGATCAACCTTTGATGGATGATGAGAAGGTAGATCTCGAACAAGCCCCAACACATATAGTCATTCGGTCCCAAGCAGGAGAAAAGGTAAATTACTTTGAGGTAGATCAATCTTTATCTTGTTTGTATGATAAGGCTGTTGATATAAAATCTCTGAATAAATCCCCTTCTTTTTATGATAATAATAGTATCCTAATGCGTTTTTACCGTCCTTCTAACTATTCAAATCTTTATACCTGGAGTTAGAAATACCAAATTTTTGTTCTTTCTTCAGTGCGCACTCATTTAATGAAAATTGCACATGATGGAACAGGTAGTCATTTGGGATAATACAAAACTTATTAGAGAATACTTGATAAGTTCTATTAGCCTAATTTGAGGAAAGACGTAGGAGATTTCATGAAGACATGTCATGTATGCCAAATAGCTGGCAAACCTAACCAAATAATTCCTAAAGCCTCTTTACACCCTATATTTCTTCCACATGAGCCCTTTGAGAAATTAGTAATAGACTGTGTTGGACCCTTGCCCAAGACGAAAGGTGGTAACCAATATTTATTAACTGTTATCTGTCACAGTACTCGTTGTCCTGAGGACATTCCACTTATGAATATATCTGCCAAAAATATTGCTAAAGATATCCAAACTGATCGTGGCTCTAACTTTACAAGAAAACTCTTTTCAGAAATCCTTAAGGAATTAAATATAAAATATAGCTCATCATCTGTATATCATCCGGAATCTCAGGGAGTCCTTGAACGATGGCACCAAACATTTAAAAGTATGTTAAAAAAAATTTTGCTTAAAGAGCAATCTTGATTGGGATGAATGAGTAAAGTTTTGGTTGTTTGCCATGCGTGAGCCCCCCCCCCCCCCCCTCCCCTCCAGTAATCCAATCTTGATTGGGATGAATGAGTAAAGTTTTGGTTGTTTGCCATGCGTGAGCCCCCCCCCCCCCCCTCCAGTAATCCCTTGGTGTTTCTCCTTTTGAAATAGTATATGGGAGATTATTAAGAGCACCCCTCGCATTAATTGAAGATGAATGGTTAAAGCCCCCAGACTCTATTCAGACTGTTACTGTTCAACAATATTTGAGTAACTTTTAAGAAACCTTTTCCAAAGTACGTAAAATAGCCAGTGGAAATTTAAGCAAAGCTTAGATTAAAATGAAAAATAGTTATGATAAAAAAGCTAAAATTAGGAAGTTCAACCCAGGAGATCTTGTGTTAGCATATCTTCCTATCCCTGGATCCCCATTTTCCTCCAAATTCTTTGGTCCATATAAAGTAGTTAAAAATGTCAATAACCATACCTATATGATTGAAACCCGCTATAGAAGGAAAAGTACTTAAATTATCCATGCTAATCTGCTTAAAAGGTATCATTCCAGGAATACTGGAACTGGTTATAGAGACAAAATTGTAAATGTTAATGTTAATGTCAAGGACGAGAAACCGGAAGTAAGTGAACCTGAATCTTTCTATTCGTGGCGTTTTGTAGATAATTGTGCTGCTCTGAAAGACTGAAAACTCATGTCAACATCTTTCTCCTTTTCAATCAGAAGGACTTAAAATCTTGTTTACTCTTACCCATAACTTTAATTGGAAAATCCAGGTCAGTGTACAGTCCTCACCCATGACATCGAACCTCTACCAGGAACTGCTCACATACTACAACACCCTTATCGCATCAGCCCGGCCAAGAAACTAGTGATGAAAGAAGTGGAATATCTTCTGAGAGCCGGTTTAGCTAAACCAAGCAAGTCACCATGGGCGTCTCAGTGTCTATTAGTACCAAAGGAGGATGGCAGCATGCGACTGTGTACAGACTACTGGAGAGTAGATTTTGCTACTACTGTTAAGGATAGTTACCCTTTACCCCGTCTAGATGACCTTATAGACTCCGTGGGCCAAGCAAAGTATGTAGCTAAGATAGACCTCTTCAAGAGGTATTATCAGGTAAAGTTAACATCTAGAGCCAAGATTTTATCGGCTTTCATAAAATCGTTTTGGGTTATTCCAGTATGAAGTAATGCCTTTTGGTTTAACAAATGCCCCATCCACATTTCAACGCATAATT
>NC_090744.1:61470933-61495933 GCF_036898095.1 Palaemon carinicauda | reverse complement strand
GATTCACAAGTATGTGTCTATCTACTTCCTTTCCCGCTCATCAATCTTGAACATTAATATGCTATTATAGATTAAGTTATTCTTAATTTTAGAGTAATGTAAGTTATTCTTATGCCTTCCATGTACTCATGATCTCTTTCTTTTACAGGAGGAGTATATGAAGTATGAGAGCAACCTCTGCGGAGTGAAGCGCCCGGACTTCTACGGGCACAAGGCGTGCCGGACCCACGCCCCCTGCGCTGCCAAGAAAGGCGACCTTAAGTTTTGGGACCCGCAGAACTGTACAGTCTGCAAGAGTCTTCTCATTGAGGCGTTCGACGATCCTCCTACTGCGGAGGTAAGGGACACCGCTAGAGAGAAGCTACGCAAATGGGTGCGTGGCTTCCAAAAGAACGCCACTGGACCGTATCTTCCCAATGAAGACTTGAGGGCTTTGCTTTTTCCGAAAGCATCCAAGGACTCGGTGGTCCCTCGTGTACAAATTCCCACCATCCAGATCGTGGTCGAACCCGACGTCGTCATGGCACAGTCCATGCGTGAGTGCCATCTTGATTCCGACAACGTGGAACGTATGTCGGAGGTGTCTGAAGAGACGGAGAAGAACCTCATGGGCGAGGAGCTCGAATATGAGGAAGATCAGGTGAAATACCCTGATTCGGAGAACGAGGTCGCTCCTGCTCCCCCAGAAACTCCTGCACCGTCCGAGGAACCTGTTTCTTCGACTTCTGCCACCCCGGACCCTCTTCCACCAGCCACTCAAGAGGTCTTCAGAATGCTTGAAACCCTCATGGACAAGAAGCTGCGCGAGACTCAGGAGCAATTCTGGACGACTCTCGTCGGCTTCAAACAACCGAAGAAGATTTCGGTTAAGGACCTCCCCACCTGCTCGGAAGCTAACCCTTGGAGATACGCCGAGCATATGCCAATCACAACTGGCAAGATCTATATTAGTGAAAGGGATGGCTCTATTTTGTTGGAAGAAATAGAGTTCTTCCCGAATTTCGAGGCTTATCCGGACTGTTACGTCCAGCTCAAGTCCGAACCAGCCTCAAAGGAAGAGACCGAACCGAAGGAAGTGATTGTGTTCGATCTCGCGAAGGCCTAAGCTACGTTAGCTCAGCAGTGAAGAGCCGGGGTTTCACAAACTCCAAGATGCCGGCGCTGAGTAAGAAGCATCCAACCTTCGTTGCGGCCAGCTACTGCGACCTTCCCCTTCATTGAAAAGGCCTTCCAAGTGGTCATGAAGGCTGTGGAGGAAGGGAAGTCTTGCCCTGCACTGGAGGAGTGCAGACCCTTCTCCATTACTCTTCCCCCCGATGATAGGCACTGGAAAGACATCCAGTCGACCTTCACGGTAGTAAAACTGGAACCTGATGTGGCCGGTCGTCAATTCAATGAGGACCTCCCACGGCTGAACGATCACCTCCTTCGTAGGGAACAGGATACGAAGGAGAGACTCGCTGCTTCGCTGTCCCATCAGGTACAGCCTGAACTCATGGCCTGGGATACCAGAGTCCCAGACTTTTACATGGTCCTTGCTAAGTCGCACCTGGCGACCGTGACCAAGGACCTATACAGTTTCGCTAGGGCTCGTAGAGCCTGTAGAAAATTCGTATTCACCAGTGCAATGGTGAAACACGAACTGCGGAGACTGATTTCCTCCAATATCTGGGGCAAACATCTCTTCCCGTCTACCTTGGTGAAAGAGATAGTGAACAAAGCTGCTACAGAGAACAGGAACCTTCTCCATAAGTGGGGCATGTCCCGAAAGGGGAAGTCCTCTCAGGACGATGGCCCTCAGCCTAAGAGGAAATCCTCGAAACCCAGACCCCAGCAACGTCAACCGAGACGACAGTTTCCGGGTCCCGCTACTCCTCAAGTGGCTACGCAGCCACAACAGACCTTTCAATTGGTCCCCCAGCTGGTGGTGTCGCAGTCGCCAGTCTTCAACCCTGCCTATGAGCAACACTCGACTACCTTTCGTCCCAAAGGTAGGGGCTCAGGCAGAGGTTCCGGCAGAGATTCTTCTCGCCGTCCCTCCCGAGGCCGAGGAGGAAGGGGAGCTAGCGGTCGAGGTGGCAAACCCTCGGGCCAACAGAAGCAATGAAGTGCTTCCAGTGGGAGGAAGACTCCGCCAATTCCAGGATCGTTGGACCTTCGATCCCTGGGCACACAGCATCGTCAAGAAGGGACTGGGCTGGAGCTGGATTCAACCACCTCCATCCTTCCAGCAATTCTTCCAACAGTTAACCTCCCTCCTGGAAGAATATGTCCTGGAACTCTTGAACAAGAAGGTGATCAGGAAGGTAAAGTCAATCAGGTTCCAAGGGAGACTCTTTTGTGTTCCCAAGAAAGACTCAGATGAACTCAGAGTCATTCTAGACTTATCCCCCCTCAACAAGTTCATTGCGAACAACAAATTCAAGATGCTGACTCTGCAACAAATAAGGACCCTTCTGCCTCACAGGGCCTACACGGTCTCCATAGACCTGGCGGATGCCTACTGGCACATTCCAATGAATCACTACGCTTCCTCCTACCTAGGATTTCGACTCCAAAGGAAAAGTTACGCCTTCAGGGCCATGCCCTTCGGGCTCAACGTGGCTCCATGGATCTTCACCAAGCTGGCATACGCAATCGTCCAACAGCTACGTCTTCAAGGTGTCCAAGTGATGGCCTGCCTAGACGACTGGTAGTCTGGTCGACATCGGCCGAAGATTGTGTGAGAGCCTGCAACAAAGTCACCCAGTTCCTAGAGCATCTGGGCTTCAAGATAAACAGCGAGAAATCTTGCCTCTCTCCAGCTCAGAAGTTCCACTGGTTGGGAATCCATTGTGAACTTCAGTCACACCGCCTTTCCATTCCACAGAAGAAAAGGAAGGAAATAGCAGGGTCTGTCAGAAGGCTTCTAAAATCCAAAAGGATCTCAAGACGACAACAGGAACAAGTTCTCGGCTCTCTATAGTTCGCCTCTGTGACAAACCCAGTGCTTCGCGGTCAGCTAAAGGATGCCGCGGGAGTCTGGAGACGTTTCGCATCCATCGCTCGAAGAGACCTCAAGAGACGACTTCTGAACAGACTTTGCTTACTTTTAAAGCCGTGGTCAGAAGCAAAGGCCCTGAAAAGGTCCATCCCTCTTCAACTCCCGCCTCCATCGATCAACATCCACACGGACGCTTCACTGGAGAGTTGGGGAGGTCACTCCCACCAACAACAGGTTCAAGGAACATGGTCTCCCCTATTCAAGACGTTTCACCTCAACATCTTGGAGGCCATGGCGGTTCCTCTCACCCTGAAGAAACTCTCCCCGCCTCCCTCGATCCACATCCGTCTGACTCTGGACAACTCGGTGGTAGTCAGATGTCTCAATCGCCAGGGCTCGAGATAGCCACAGATAAATCAGGTGCTTCTTCCGATCTTTCGTTTGGCAGAAAGGAAGAAATGGCACCTGTCTGCAGTTCACCTACAAGGATTCCGCAACGTGACTGCGGACGCTTTATCAAGGACAAGCCCTATAGAGTCGGAATGGTCTCTAGACGCAAGATCATTCTCCTTCATCTCTCACCAAGTTCCGGAACTTCAGATCGATCTCTTCGCGACGAGCAACAACAATGAACTTCCTCGATATGTGGCCCCGTACGAGAACCCCAAGGCAGAAGCAGTGGATGCCATGTCCCTGAATTGGAACAGATGGTCCAGGATATACCTGTTCCTTCCTCCCAACCTTCTGCTGAAAGTCCTATCCAAACTGAGAACCTTCAAAGGGACAGCGGCCCTAGTGGCTCCCAAGTGGCCCCGGAGCAATTGGTATCCCCTGGTCTTAGAGCTGTAGCCCACACTGATCCCCCTACCGGGCCCAGTCTCTCAACAAGTACAGAAGTCGACTGTCTTCGCTTCATCACTGAAAGTCAGGGACCTTCATATCATGATTTTCTCTCCTTAGCCACAAAGAAAAGGTTTGGGATCTCGAAGGAAAGCTTAGACTTCCTCGAGGAGTACAAGACTGAGTCTACCAGACGGCAGTACGAATCTTCCTGGAGAAAGTGGGTCTCCTTCGTCAAGGCAAAAAATGCTACGGACATCACCATTGATTTTTGCATGTCCTTCTTCATTCACCTTCATGGACAAGGCTTAGTGGCCAACACGATTTCCACTTGTAAATCGGCTTTGACTAGACCACTCCTATACGCCTTCCAGATTGATCTGTCCAGTGATATCTTCAATAAACTGCCAAAGGCATGCGCTAGACTACGCCCAGCACCCCCACCAAAACCTATCTCCTGGTCCCTGGATAAGGTGCTCCATTTTTCTTCTAGCCTGGACAACGATTCATGCCCTCTGAAAGACCTGACTCAAAAAGTTATCTTCCTTTTTGCTCTCGCCTCGGGAGCCCAAGTCAGTGAAATAGTGGCATTATCAAGAGAAGAGGGTCATATCCTGTTCGCCGAGACAGGAGATCTTACCCTCTTCCCCGATCCGACGTTTCTCGCTAAGAATGAACTACCCACCAAGAGATAGGGCCCTTGGAGAATCTGCCCCCTGAAGGAAGATGTCTCTCTATGCCCAGTAGAGAGTCTTAAGCGAAAATCACCTACTTCATTCGCAGAGCGGATCCTGACAGTACACCCGCAGGTCACGATCCTAGAAAAGTCGCTTCCTCTCTGAACTTCTTCCAGAGTATGGATTTCGAAAGCATCAAGAGCTTTACAGGCTGGAAATCATCACGCGTTTTCTTCAAGCACTACGCAAAACAAGTGCACGAAGTAAAGCATTTCCTGGTAGCTGCAGGTAGTGTTAGGAAACCTGCTGCTTAAATCTGCATAGAACAGTGAGTTACTTGGGACTCTAACTCTACAGGTGCCCGTGTTGACCCTATTGTAATACATAGTGATTTAATGGACACTTAGTGTTTCTAATAGACTGTTCTTTACCAAGGTGAAATGTCATAGACTTTACATGAGTGCCACATGCCCTAGGGCATGATGTGTTTTCTTTGAATTTCAAAGACTGGCGTTCCTCTGGAACTTGTGTTTCTAAAAACAAAATTTTTCTTTCAGAATCAAGATTACCGTCTTTCATTTCTATGTACATTATTCTTTATTATTGTAAATAAATTCTATATTCATTATTGTAATTACTGCCATAATGATCTGCAATCCTAAAAATAAAATGTCTATTTTATTTCCATGTGCGTCTCTCTTCGCTCCTATTCCTTATCAAGAAATATACGACTGTTATAGTTTCATTTACCTCTTTCCTGATGATCAAAAAGAATAATATAAGTAATTATGTTATATACTCACTCATGCCTTGATAATATTCCTATCCGAATATTAACCTTTGTCCTGTCTCCGAGACCAGCATGATCTCTCCTCCAGGGGGAGTAGTAGTTATGTTATATACTTACCTATGCTTGATAATATTCCTACCCGAATATTAACCTTTGTCTTGTCTCCGAGTCCAGCGTGATCTCTCCACCGGGTGAGTAGCTCTTCAATGATCGCTTCGAGATGTCCTATTGTCCACCAGGACTTCCCTGCTGGGGGGCGGGAAGCTAGTTTACCATAGACTCTCTGGTAAGGACATGTTCTATATTACTGTTCGAAGCCCTTGGCACTTGGATAAAGGGGTAAAAATCCACGATACATTAATTCTCTGGTACACTTCCATCAGGACGTCATGGCTTGAGCCCAAACAACAGATTTTGAGCGAAGTGAAAAATCTATTTTTGGGTGAGATAGCCATGACGTCCTGATGGACCCTCCCGTCTACTCTAGTTCAGCCTTTCAGGCCCCTCCCGGACCTAGTGTAACACGGAGATTGGTAGAAGCTGAGCTCAGGATGATGACGGACGTGACGTCATTCAGCAATGGCGCCCGTTTGTTTACGTCTTGAGTACCAAAAGTAGCCACGGATGAGAGTAACTTTGGAACGGCTCCTCAGTTACTCAGCCACCTTTCCATATCGAAGTGTTAACTCTATATGGGGTGCAGATAGCTATGTGGCGTGTTAATACATGCGTCCCCTGTTGATATATGATATCCTAGAGGGAAACCTTTAGGGTACTCGCACCAGAAGTTAGAATTTTGTGATAACCTTTAGTTTAATTCTTTGGGAATATCCACTGTAGTTAAATATACCCTAGGAAGCTACTACCTTCCATCAGGACGTCATGGCTATCTCACCCAAAAATAGATTTTTCGCTTCGCCCAAAATCCGTTATATATAGCCTTTTATGTTTGATACCACTTTTCATGAATATTTTAAAAGCTAATTAAAACTGATCTTAATTAATGCACCTTTCAAAACTATTTTGTTGATAATATAATTTTTTTCATAGCCAAAGAAATCAGTTCAATGATTGACATTTCATAAAACTAGATAAAATAGGGCCAAACACGAGTTTCCAGATAGGCGAATATGTTCAAAATGTAAGATATGTCTCTGCTTTTTAACAGTTCATTCTTCAATGATTAGTAACACTAATTGGGAACTTCAAGGTTTTTAAAGAGATAGTATCACAGATTTATAAAACTGCCTTAAAGTTATATTATATTAGTTTTTGATTCATAGTTTTATAACATCCTATTTGTGAACTGTTCTATATATCCATTTGTATATATGTCTAATGGCACTTGATAAATCAGCAATCAATCAAGGAATCAAAATATCTCTATTCAGAATAATTATCGTCTTTATATTTTGCTAGATAGCCATTCATTTCTCTCAGAAGCAGTCATGTAAGATTCTTTAATAAAGTTGATTTGTCCATCTGAATACATATGTTTCTGACAATTTGCCATGGAATCCATTATTCGGTCTATTGATTACACCAAAAATAACAACAGCTATTAAGAGTATATGAACTTTGAATAATTAATTATATTTAAAATGACCTCAGAATCCTGTAGTCAATATAGCATTCAAAGGGAATGCAGGTTTTAAAATGGTATGAAAAGTAAAAATGAAATTTGAATGCCAAACTAATTTGTTATAGACCGGCTAATTTGATTATTTAAACAATATTACTTGAACCTACATTGTTTCTTTAATGATAATACTATTTTGAAATAGGCAAGTAAACTATCGTTAGGAGCCAAGGGAAAAAGAAACCTTTAAAATTTCATCGTAAATCATAAACAATGCAAATAAAGTCAAAGTAGTGAAATATAGGATTTAGATGAACAGTCATGTCTAACTATACCGGGTGGTTTATTAAGAATCTTTCCTTTTAATTTTTTTTTATTCATCTTCGATATTCATTTTCGAAACCAGTGTCATTGTCTTTGAATATATTCACATTTATATTATCATACATATATCTGATTATAGCCATTTTTTTTTTTTTTTTTTTAGGATTTCATCCTGATTTCTACAATGTATTGGATTTTTCCCTCTTGGGAGCCACGGCTAACAAAATTCTAATTTTCTGACGAGGTTACAGCTCTTTTTTATAATAATGATGCTTTAGGTTAACTGATATGGATATTATAACTCCATCTAGAAAATAGCCTCCCCGTCTTGCATGGTTTTTTTCCTTAAGCCGAAAGGTAAATTGCATCAAAAGTCAGCCGCTGCGGACTAATCTCCTAAGTAACTGGTCTACCATCCGATGTAAACTGCAGTGGTGGAATAAGAATGACCTATCTTCAACATTTCCATACTCTGGAGTCCAGAATGTTGACCTTCTCATATCGACAGGTACCTGTATGAATTGCTTTTCCAAATACCAAATTAAAATGTTTTGAACTCCAAATGTCTAGTATGTTGAGATAAGAGTTTCTCCACACAGTTAAAACCAGTGTGGTGGAAAAGCCAGATAACACCTTTTCCAGCCTCTCTGAAGAAAATAAGAAAAATAGAAGAGGAAGGAAGGAGAAGTTTCTATTTAGGAAGAAAAGCAACAAGAAACAGAAAAAAACAGAAGTATGAAAAAAGTTATAACTTAACAATCACACTAAAGAAGCTGCCCTGTAAATTTATCAGCTATAATTTTTGAAGACAACTAGCAACATTAAGAATCCCCCCGAAAATTAACACGCCTAAAATGCAGCTCTAGTACATACTTCAAGCAAAGACTAAATAAAATTAATTCTGTCATTGCAAAATTTAGCGCTCCTCGTGTTGATAAATATTTCCCACTTGTTCTATATATTATTTTGAGACAGAATTTATCACTGCAATTATATCTAAGGCTTGTTTTAAGTGGATAATTTTATAGTCTGTTTTAACGTAAAATATAATAAAACGTCACATTTCTGTTTCGCCCAAATGATAGCCTTATGGTATCATGGTATCTCTGATATAATTTTAAGAATATGCTTTTATATATGGCAATATTGCAGAATTAGGAGTTGGTGCCTAAACTGAAAATCGCAAAACACCTTTTTGGCATTACATAGGGAAATTTACGTATTCCTTCCGTTCCTGCGTCTGCACCAACTTAATAGCATTA
Source organism: Palaemon carinicauda (assembly GCF_036898095.1). Taxonomy (NCBI): domain Eukaryota; kingdom Metazoa; phylum Arthropoda; class Malacostraca; order Decapoda; family Palaemonidae; genus Palaemon; species Palaemon carinicauda. The sequence goes on along the minus strand of NC_090744.1, from coordinate 61,487,478 downwards.
TGCTTTAATTTTGTTACCTTCCGTTATTACAGGTTTTCCTGTATAAATGCAATGTATTTCTATGTAAATTCTCACTGGTCAGTCTTTAAATGTCCGTAATGGCCGAAAATACTAAATCTAATTAAGCGTTTTCATTTTCCGGTTCGTGGCTATAATACATATTTCATGTTCATCACAAGTCAGGTTTCATGATTTTTACACAAGCTTAAACACTTACTTACTCACTTACACATGCACTGATATATATATATATATATATATATATATATATATATATATATATATATATATATATATATATATATATATATATATATATATATATATGTATATATATATATATATATATACATACATACATACATACATATATACAGGAAGTATAATAAATCTTAAAACTACATAAAGATAGTGAGAAAATTCCGATTGAGAAATATTGGATATAGGGAGACCACATGTCTCCTAAATTATTCACAGCATGTCTAGAAGTCTTCAAGAATTTAGATTGGGAAAGTATAGGAATTAATATCAATGGAGAATACCTTAACACGTTAGGATTTATAGATGACTTACTTGTGATTAGTAAATCATGGGAGGAATTACAACATATAATAAAATATTTGAATAGGAAAACTAAAAATATAAGACTGAAAATGATATAGGTAAAACTAAGATAACTTTCAATTAAAACTCAGAGAGACAAAAAATAATTGTTATGGACGAGTCTAAGGGGATTGTTAATGAATACACGTATTCAAGACCGCCAGTAGGTGTTTCTATAAGACACGATACCGAAATTGCCACTTTATCTAAAAAGAAAATTTTATAATGAGTTGCTTCTACCAGTATTAACTTTTGCATCAGAAACTTGGAACCTTACAAAAGCCTTAGATCATACGGTAGTTACAACACAAAGATTTATGAAAAGAATAATGATTGTAATAACACTAACATACAGATAAAGAGCAACATGGATACGAGAGGCTACTAAAGTAGAGGATTTTCTACCAAGTTCTAAGAAAAAGATTAGGACGTGCACAGGACATATAATAAGAATGAAAAATACTAAATGGACATTGAAAATAAGAGAATGGGTCCCGAAAAATTGTAAAAGAAGCCGAGGAAGGAAGAGAAGACGATGGATCAATGAACTAAGGAAATTTGCAGGCATTGAGTGGCACAGAAAGATCCTAAACAGATACTATATGAAGGACATGTCTGAGGCCTTTGTTCTGCCACGGAATAGAAACGGCTAATGATGATGATGATGATTGTGATGATATATTTCTACACATACACACACAAGCACGCACACACACTCACACACGCAAACACACACACACACACACACACACACATATATATATATATATATATATATATATATATATATATATATATATATATATATATATATATATATATATATATATATATATATATTTGGGCTCAGGCCATGTCGTCCTGATGGAAGTTCCTAAATGGTAGCTTCCAAGGGTATATTTGACTACAGTGATATTCCCAGAAAATTTTACCTTAAGGTATCCAGAATTCTATCTCCTGGAGCGAATATCGTTGAAAAAATCTAACAGGGATATCGCATAATATCAGAGGACGTATTCTTGACACGCCACATAGCTATCTTCACCCCGAACAGTGTTAACGCTTCGAGGGGTTACAGTGACAAGAATCTAAAAACGAGAATGCAAAGAGAGCCGCTCATAAGGTAGGTCTCCTATTCCGTTTCCAGTGTGTATCTGACGAAGACGGCAGCGTCATCTTTATTCCTTTTCGTGTAGCTCTATTACTCGGTGTTTTCCCTTGTGATCTCTTGTAATTTTGAATATTTTTCAACATTATGATGCATTTTGCGGCCTATTCCACCTCTGCCTCTGGAAAGTTGAGTATTATCTTTACTTTGTATAAATGTAAGGTCTTGTCGTTTTGAATTAATCAAAAGTGATATTAACGTAAACAAGAGCTGTTTCCTACCGGAGGCATCCTGGAAGCTGTCGCTCACTATGCATGGGTCATTTAGTTAGCCAGAGCAACATTCCCGGTTATTATGCTTTAACAAATCTAGCTCTTTAGCTCCTCTAGGAATTCTTGTATGATGCCATTAGTTTTCAGTTCGGCGATTTAGGTAACCGATCTTGCCTTTCGCGAGGCTTAGTAGCCTAGGCGTCTGGCCCTAGTACTTTCATGCATGGTATAACTTTTCCGAGTTTTGTGTTATTGAAGCTATAGGCAAATATTTATACATGTAAGATATTGTTGAATTTTCTTCTCCAAGATTGTATACGAGAGAGTTTCGGTGATTTAGGTAATCGACTCTCACTGCACCTATGCTAGTTGCCTATGGGGCTTTAGTATACTTTCGCACACATCCTCGGTTGTTCTTTTCTCCTCCGGAGACTAAAATTAATCCCTCTCTCCCTCTGAGTAAGCCCTAGGCTTAGTCCTAGTGGTTCTATCTGAATAATATTCAGGTATAACTATAATGGGATGTGTCTGTCCTGACCCGGTAACTGGAGTGGGTGGTTTTTGGGTTTGGGGTAGAACATCAGAGTTTCTAATCTGTGGTCTGCGTCTTCCTAGCATCGAGAATGAGTTTCCTTTGCTAGGTTAGGCGCAGACACAGGAGGCTTTGCTTCCCTAGCCCACATCTGAAGGATTCTGTACGAGATGATTCCTTCTTCTAGTGGTCTAGCAGACTGTCCTCTGTTGTTATTCTCGGGCTGGGGAATGAGTTTTTCTCCGTTGCCTGACAAAATAACTACCCCTAACTTTGTTCTGTTATGAGAGAGGATAGCAAGTATTGCCAACCTTCCTCCCTAATAGACAAACTCTAGGTTAGGATGAGTTTTCCTAACTGTTGGGTGTGTCTGATACTAGAAAGAAGTTTACAGGACCCTTTTCCCTTTCTCCCCTATCTTTCTTAACGATGGCCTAGCCATCACATCTTTTGCCCGCAGTCCTACTTCCGTACCTAGCGTAGGTTAGGATGGGGGACCGGCTCAGCTCTCTGCCTGCCGGTAATAACGTGCCGGCCAGCAGAGTCCCTTTTTCTTCTACAAAGTGAACCCCAGACCTCCCTTGGTCTCTCTTCCGTGTCTGCTGGTAGAGCCCCGCAGGCTATGGATAGACAGGAAGCCTGAATGTTACATTCTCCCCTTCCATATGTTCACTCTTTCTGGATGAAGGGTTGTATGGCAATGCCGCCTTATTACCTTACATCCATACTGTTTCTCTTGCTAGTTTATTGTACCCCTAGCCCGGCTGTCGGCTTTAACGGCTAGCAGCCGGATAGATGAAGGTTCTCTGGTTCGTAGTCACTGTCGGCCGGCATGGGTATCGCTACCTTTGCCTGCCGGCAGTAGAAATATATCCCGAGATCTGCCGGCCACTACGATTAGCGGCCGGCAGCCGGGTGTTAGTGTTTTCAGTTGCCGGCCAGCAGTGATTGCCGGCCGGCACACATTTGCGAACCAGTGAATTGCCACCTAGTAGTTAAAGGTAGTATACCTTTGATCTATACAGAGGTAAATACCGGCTCGCACGACAGCATGCGATGTACAGTAGTTACTATGTTCATGGTGTAGTACACACTGCATTAATGAAACTACAGTACAGAGTTTGTTTTAACACTAAAGTTCTTCCTACATATTTAATGTTACCTTGTATAACTTTTTGTTGAGACCGTACAATATATAGAAAGTGAGTACTTTCTGTATTCATTCTATCCCGTATATTAAAACTTTATTTTAAGGTGTGAGCTACACCTTAACTTTCCGCCTAGGAAAATATATTAGGTATTTTAGAATAAGAATTAACCTTAGTTTTAATATCTTGGGAGGTTACAGCAATTGGCTGAGCAGGAAATACAAGAATGTGTCTTTCCTTCTTTCTTTTTTAGCTTTATGGTATAAGCTACATGTATTAACAATAAGTGATAAGCCTTCACTTGATACTCATGGATTTTCTTCTCTTTACAGGAGGACCATCCGAAGTGCGAGAGTATGTTCTGCAATATCCTCAGCAAGAACTTCTGTAGATATGAGTTATGCAGGAGGAACGCAGCATGCACAGCCTCCAAAGGTGATCTCCGGTATTGGGACCCTCAAGTATGTATCATATGTTCTAACCTGATTACCGAGGCATTTGACACCCCTAAGTCGGCGGAGTCAAGGGGTTGCTGCTAGGGAAAAGTTGCGAACCTGGGTGAGGGGTTTTCAGAAAAACACTTCAGGCCCCTACCTTCCAAATGAGAATATGAGGGCCTAACTTTTCCCTAAGGCATCGGCTGATACAGTCATCCATCAGCCTCATGAGGAGATACCAACCGTCCAGAATCCGGTAGATTCTGAAGTCTCCGCCGCCCTTCAAGACATCCAATTGGACGTTAGGATGTCAGGGGTGTCGGATTATACAGAGAAGGACCTTCTGGGAGAGGGTCAGGAGGAGGAGCTGATCCAGGCTCCACAAATAGAAGAGGAAGAAATAGACGAGGTGTCGGTTACATCGGTTCCGGCCCCAAAACCTGTTCCCTCTACATCGTCTGCTATCCCAGATGATCTGGGAAGGGCTCTTTCTTCTATTGTTGAAATGATTCAACAAATACAAAAGAAGAATGATGAAAAGGAAGCTGCGTTAAAACTGGAGGTACGCAGACTCGCAGCATCACGTGGGCCCCAGAAGCGACTCAACGTGAAGGATCTTCCTTTGTGCTCAGATACCAATCCTTGGAGGTATGCTGAACACATGCCAATGACAACTGGGAAGATTATTATATCGGAGAAGTTGGACTCAATTCCCATGGAAGATGTGGAATTTTTGGCCCAACAAAGACTCTTACCCGGACTGCTATATCCGTCTTAGGTAGGAAGGAGCCAGCCTCAAAGGAGGAAACGGAACTGAAAGAGGTCATAGTCCTTGACCATAGTAAAGCACAGACATTACTGGAGAGCTCGATGAAAGAGAGGGGCTTCACGAACTCAAAGGTGCCAACTTTGAGTGAGAAGCTTCCCTTCTTTGTGGCCTCTCCAACCAGAGCCTTTCCCTTCATGGAAAAGGTATATAAGGCTGCCTTGAAGGTGGTGGAGGCAGGGAAACCATGCCCCTCCCTGGAGGAGTGCAAGCCATTATCCCTGACCTTACCATTGGACCAAAAAGACTGGAAGGACGTTCACCTTACCTTCTCAGTCGGGAAGTTGGAAGCTGATATTGCCGAACGTCAGTTTGGTGAGGAACTTCCAAAGTTGGAGATTCTCTTGCGCAGAGAGCAAGACACGAAAGAAAGACTTGCTGCATCGATGTCATTGCAAACGACGTTAGAAACGATGGAAAGTGACCCTAAGAAACAGGACATGTTCATGGTAGTGGCCAAAACCCATCTGGCCACAGTTATGAAGGATCTCTATAGCTTTATTAAAGCTAGGAGAGCCTGTAGAGAGTTCGTGTTTGCCTCGGCTGCGGTGAGGCACGAACCGAGGAGACTGATTTCCTCTTCCATATGGGGTAAAGACCTCTATCCCAACGAAGTAGTTAGAGAGGTAGTAGACAAAGCCGCCACGGAGCATAGGAACCTTTTCCAAAAGTGGGGTTAAACCTTAGGAGAAAGTGTTCTCCGGATGAGGGTCCCCAACCCAAAAAGAAGACAAAAAGGCCTATACTATCCTCTCGGCCGGCTAAGCCCTACCGACAACAACAACAGCAACTTCCTTCGACCGTGGTGCCTCAGATAGTAGCACAACCTCCAACCACGTACCAGTTGGTACCTCAACAAGCGGCGACACAGTCGCCAGTTTTTAACCCAGCTTTTGAAAGGCAGACTTCTTCCTTTCACTCAAAAGCTAGTGGAACAGCCAGAGGTTCTTCTAGACGCCCTTCAAGGGGAAGGGGATTCAGGGGAGGACACGGTCAAGGAGGCAAGGCCTCAGGTCCACAACAGCAGAAGTGAGATGCGTCCAGTAGGAGGGAGACTACATCTATTTAAGGATCGTTGGACCTTCGATCCCTAGGCCCACAACCTAATAAAGAATGGACTAGGTTGGAGCTGAAACATTCCTCCACCTCCATTTCTTCAGTTCTTCCAACACTCTACCCCTGTTCTGGAAGAATATGTCCAAGAACTCTTAGTGAAAAGAGTAATTCGAAAAGTAAAGTCCATCAAGTTCCAAGGAAGGCTGTTTTGTGTTCCAAAGAAGGACTCAGAAAACTCAGAGTCATTCTGGACTTGTCACCACTCAACAAGTTCATTATGAACTACAAGTTCAGGATGCTCACACTTAAACACATAAGGATCCTACTGCCCAAAAGGGCATACACCGTCTCCATAGACTTGTCAGACGCTTAATGGTACGTTCCAATTGATCGTCACCTCTCCTCCTACCTAGGGTTCAAGTTACAAAGAAGACTTTACGCCTTCAGAGCCATACCATTCTGGCTAAACATAGCCCCAAGGATTTTCATGGAGCTTGCAAACGCAGCTGTCCATCAATTACGCCTAAAGGGGATCCAAGTAGTGGCCTACTTGGATGACTAGCTGGTGTGAGCAGCATTCAGGACAGAATGCATGCAAGTTTCTAAGATAGTGATCCAGTTCCTGGAACATCTGGGATTCAAAATAAACATCAAAAAGTGTCGACTATCTCCAGCTCAAAAATTTCAGTGGTTGGGAATCCACTGGAATTTGGAGTCATATCGACTTTCCATTCCCGGGAAGAAGAGGAAAGAAATAGCAGGATCTGTCAAGAGACTATTGAAATCCATACGGATATCAAGACGCGAACAGGAGAGAGTGCTGGGCTCTCTACAGTTTGCTTCGATAACATATAGAAATAGCAGGATTTGTCAAGAGACTATTGAAATCCATACGAATATCAAGACGCGAACAGGAGAGGGTGCTGGGCTCTCTACAGTTTGCTTCGATAACAGATCCAATGCTAAGAGCACAGCTAAAGGATGCAACAGGAGTCTGGAGAAAATACGCATCAAACGCGCGAAGAGATCTGACGAGATCACTACCGACTCGACTGCGAACGCTTCTCAAGCCGTGGTCCAAAGTCAAGCAAATGAAGATATCGATACCTCTTCAACCTCCTCCCCTGTCAGTTACTATCCATACAGACGCTTCAAAGGAAGGCTGGGGAGGCCACTTTCACCAGAAGAGAGTCCAGGAAGCTTGGTCCAATCTTTTCAAGTCATTTCACATCAACTTTCCAGAAGCCCTGGCAGTACTTATGACACTAAAGAAAGTTTCTGCTCACCACTCGACCCACGTAAGATTGGTTCTAGACAGCGAGGTGATAGTGAGATGCCTGAATCGACAAGGGTCGAGATCGCCTCAAATCAACCAAGTGATGTTGGCCATATTCCGTTTGGGGGAAAGAAATAAATGGCACCTGTCAGCAGTTCACATTCAAGCGGTCCGCAACTTGACAGCGGACGCTCTATCCAGGTTCACACCGATAGAGTCAGAATGATCCCTAGATGCAGGATCGTCCTCCCTCATCTTGAGTCAAGTCCCAGAACTTCACATAGACCTCTTTTTGACGAAAGACAACAAGTAAACACATCCTTATGTGTCTCCATACGAGGATCCGCTAGCGGAAGCAGTGGACACTATGTCCCTAGACTGGAACATATGGTCCAGGATTTACCTGTTCCCTCCGCACAACCTCCTTTTGAAGGTTCTCAATATGAGATCCTTCAAAGGGAAAGCGGCAATAGTGGCCCACAAGTGGCCAAACAGCGTTTGGTTCCATCTGGCATTGGAACTACGACTGAAGTTTGTACCGCTACCGGATCCAACCCTGACTCAGTGAGTACAGAAGTCGACTGTCTTCGCTTCATCACAGAAAACCCGGAACCTGCATCTCATAAGTTTCTCTCCCTAACGATGAGAAAAAGTTGTGGGATATAAGGAGACAGTATAGACATTTTTGAGAAATTCAAGTCTAAATCTACCAGAAGACAATATGAGTCATCATGGAAGAAGTGGGTGTCTTTTGTCAAGGCGAAGAAACCAAAAGAATTCTTGATTGACTTCTGTTTATTTACTTCGTTCACCTTCATGAGTAAGGTTTAGCAGCCAGCACAATATCAACATGCAAGTCTGCCTTGACAAGACCGATAATATATACCTTTCAGGTCGACCTTTTTAATAAATTCCAAAGGCCATTGCTAAGCTTAGACCTGCAGCGCCTCCATGACCCATTTTATGGTCACTAGATAAGGTTCCTCATTTGCATCAGTAATGAATAATGAGGAGTGCGCTTTGAATGATTTAACTCAAAAAGTTATGTTTCTGTTTGCACTTGCTTCAGGGGCTAGAGTTAATGAAATAGTGGCTCTCTTGAGAGAAGAAGGCCACGTTCAGTTCTTGAAAAGGGGGAGAACTGAATCTGTTTCTAGACGCAACGTTTCTTGCCAAGAACAAGCTACCCACCAACAGGTGGGGTTCCTAGAGAATCTGCCTCTGAAGGAAGATGCATCTCTATGTCCAGTGGAGTGCCTTTAGGCCTGTCTTCATAAAACTTCAGACTTTAAGGGAGGACTGCTGTTCAGAGGAGAAACCTCGGGTTCCAATTTATCTCAAAAACAAGTAAGGTTGAAACACACCTATGTTATTCACAGAGCGGATCCAGACAGTACACCCGCAAGGCATGATCCGAGGAAAGTTGCCTCTTCCATAAAATTTCTTTAATTATATTGATTTTGAACATCTTCGTTCATACACCGGCTGGTAGTCATCCAAGGTGTTCTTTATGCACTATACAAAGCAAGTGCAGCAACTCAAGAGGTCTGTGGTAGCATTAGGTAGAATTCTTAAACCTGCTGTTTAAATCTGCGAGGAAGAGTGAAATTGATTTGGGACGATTAATTAAGAGGGTGGGTGTGTAGTCACAGACTATTACTACACACTGAGTGATAATACAAACTGTTCCATTGACTTTGGTGAACTAAAGCATAATACGGACACTTGTGCCAAGCGTTTCTTAAGCTAGTGTAAATAAACAGTAATACAGACTGTATCAATATTATTAATAATTCGATTAAAGTGGCAAATCTGATTCCTTTTTGACGAAACAATACTTTCTGTTTACTGTTTCTTTATGCTTTAATGGATATCGTCCACATTTTATAAATTCTAAATTATAAATGTTGACTAATATATATGTTTATTAAATTTTTAATTATCTAGTTCATAGTGAACCCTGCGTCTTATTCGCCCGCACTCATTTTATTAGAAATGTACTGAGCATTAAGTTTAAAATATGGATAATTTTAACATGGAATGTCTTATAAGATTGTTCCTTTCTTCATGCAAAAATCTACTCGCTTTAACCCTTCCTTAGGAAGGATTAACGTTGTATTCTATGGCGATGGTGGTAGAGATGCATAATTTGTCCCTATTCGGATACAACTGTTATCCAATATTTTAATAAGAGTAGACACATTGGGGGAGATGTCAGGAATTCATACTAACATTGGTGACTCTTAAACAAACTTTGCTTTATGATGTATAGGGCGAGACCACTATACAAGCTTGTCATTTTGTCATCCTCGATACTTTTTCCAGAGTCTAGTTTGACTCTTCCCTGTAAGGGACAGGAAGCACTAACATAGCTCATGCTTAGATGAAATGATGGATGACGGTAACATCATAAGTCTCTAGGTCTAGACGGACCAGGAAAATACTTTCTTGAGGGTACGGCACAGGTTGAGAATCCACAGATACAGTAATGCTCTGGTAAACTTCCATCAGGACGACATGGCTTGAGCCCAAAAAACGGATTTTGAGCGAGGCGAAAAATCTAATTTTTGGCGAGGTAGCCATGTCGTCCTGATGGACCCGCCCTTCCTTTTATTGTAAAAAGGGCTTATTGACCCCTCCCTATAATACAGTATCTGTAGCAACTCGTGTATCGCTACAAGGAATAAAGATGGCGCTGCCGTCTTTATCAGATACACACTGGAAACGGAATAGGAGAGATACCTTATTATCGGCTCTCTTTGCATTCTCGTTTTTAGATTCTTGTCACTGTAACCCCACGAAGCGTTAATACTGTTCAGGGTGAAGATAGCTATGTGGCGTGTCAAGAATATATCCTCTGATATTATGCAATATCCCTGTTAAATTTATTCAGGGGTTTTTGCTCCAAGAGTTAGAATTCTGGATACCTTAAGGTAAAATTCTCTGGGAATATCACTGTAGTCAAATATACCCTAGGAAGCTTTACTCCCCCTCTAATTTTGGAATCATGGAAGAATATATTTTTGATCCAGCAGAGTTTTTGGGATCAGCAGAGTGCCTTAGGCATCTTCCTGTATTAAGTAAAAAGTATTTGGTGAGTTGTGCTCGCTAGTTAGGTATCCCATTTAGGGCTGCGAACACTAGGGCCCAGTTGTTGTTAGCTGTAGAGAGTAAGGTAGCTCAGGGTATGGCTGAAGGGGAGAATTTAGCTAGGGATTTTGACAGTGTTGGTGATAGTGACTCGGAGCAAGAGGATAGTGTGATTGAGGATGTGAGTGTGAATCCAGGCCTTTCTTTGTACGAAGATCCTTCTCGTACTGGAACTATTTTTGAGGGGCAAGTTAAAGCTAATGTGTCTACTAAGCCATTTGTTGTAGAAAAATCTGTCCCGGAGTATGTAGTCCCAGTGCAGCCTGTGTTGTCCAAAGAGGACAATGAATATAGATTAATTTGTAAGAGGATCAAGTTAATGAAGCTTGAGTTTGAGGAGAATGAGAAGGTGCAGCAACATGAACTAAAGATGGCTAATGTAAATTTGGAGTTGTCTAAATTGCAAAGCGTTCCTAATAAATTAAGTACTCCTTGTGGTCCATATGTCGATAAATTTAATATAGGGGCAGCTTTGAAGTTAGTCCCTGTATTTGACGAAAAAAATGTGCCGGAATTTTTTAAAGCAATTGAACAGGTAGCTACCAGGTTGTCTGGGCCCGCCGAGATGTGGACAGTCTTAATTCAGTGTAGGCTGGTGGGCAAGGCAATCAGGGTTTATAATTCTTTGGAGGAGGGTGTAGCCCGTGATTATGGTAAAGTAAAGGCGCTAGTCCTCAGGGCTTATGATCTTGTCCCTGAGCCTTATCGTGTAAAATTTAGAAACTTTAATAAGCATGCTTCCATTTCATATGTGGAGTTTGCTAGGCTCAAGGAGGAGCAATTTGATAATTGGCTAAAGAGTTGTCAGGTAGTGTCTTTTTCCTCCTTGAGGAAATTAATGTTGTTGGAAGAATTTAAGAAGTATTGTAGTAAAGTACTGAGGATATATTTGGAAGAGGTAAAAGCAGTCAGTCTAAGTAAAGCGGCTCAGATTGCCGATGAATTTATTTTAACCCATCGAGCAGGGTCCGGCAATTTTGGGTCTCAGGTTATAGATTTCCAGTCTGCCAAGCCAAATGGTTGTAATAATAAATCCAATAATATAACGAACAACAGGGTAAAACATTCAAGTGTTCCGATCTATTATAAGAATGAGAAGACTTAGGGAAAAATTTCAAATGGAGAGCCCTCTAGAAACAGGTTAGTGTCTGATAATGTGAACAAAGGTAATGGGACCTGTTTTTGGTGCAATAAGCCTGGACATTATCAAGCTCAGTGTAATGCCAAGAGGAGGTATCTGGAGAGAAATAATAACAATATTGACAACCCTATGTCAGTAGTTACAAATAAGTCTATTCCTATTACTCCCAAGGTTTAGAATCCATCGGTAACGGAAGGTAGCAATGTGATTAGTGGTAATGACAGCAATGTAAAACCAACTGGTAATAGACCCTCATGACTTTATGATAAATATATATGGCCTGGTAGACTGGTTACTAATTCAGGAGTTCTTAAGGTAAAATTGTTGCGAGATACAGGGTCAGCTCGGTCTTTAGTGTTAAGGGAATCTTTTAATGGTTTAGTTGAATATTCAGGGAATTATGTGATTCTGGGAGGTTTCCCGAATACGGTGGTTTCAGCTCCTTTGGTGGAAGTTGAATTATTCTTCCCTGGGTATAATGAGGTAACCGAGTTGGCTGTGGTGGAGAATCTCCCTATTCCAAATATAGATGGTATTTTAGGAAATGACATGGTAGACTATAGGGGTCTGGAATTATACCCTATTTTGACTCTGAATGCTTGTCCTGTGGCGGTGGTGACTCGGGCATCCGCTAAGGTAGCTGATTTGATAAGTATTGATGACTTAGATTTAAGTAGTTTAGAAGTAGAGTTAGAAGGGCCCGGGCCAGTAGGTAGTCCGAGTAGTATTAGAAATATTTTGCAACCTGATTGGGACCGTTTAACACTTATTGAAGCTCAGAAATAAGAGTTTGATTTCGAGTTGGGTGACAATGCCGATTTAACTAAACCGAGGTTTTGTGTAATAAAAGGTTTGTTACACCGAATTAGTCGCCCATCTACACATGACCTGGGAAAAACTTATCAAGTACAACAAATTGTGGTTCCCTCACAATTTAGGGAGTCTGTTTTGAAGTTGTCACATGTTGATTCTTTTTCTGGTCACTTTGGAGTATTTAAGGCGTTCAAAAGATTCGCGAAATTTTTTTGGTGGACGGGATTGAAATTGTCAGTGAAACAATTTGTTAGTAATTACGAGGTTTGTCAGATGATGGGAAAGCTCAATCAAGTGATCCCCAAAAGCACCTCTAAATCCCATTCCTGCAATTGGGGAACCTTTTGTGTAATTGGTTTTAGATGTGGTGGGGTGTTTGCCCAGAACAAAGACTTGGTTTACTCATCTCCTGACCATCATGGACCGAGCTTCTAGATTTCCTGAAACATTCCCAATGAAAAAGATCACTTCCAATGCAGTATTTGAGAAGCTCTTTGAATTTTTCTCCCGATACAGACTTCCTCGTAAAACTCAGACCAACTGTGGGAAGAGTTTTACGAGTTAGGTATTGAGGGGTAAGTGTGCTGAACTGGCCATTCAGTGCACTACCATCGTACATTACCATCCAGAGAGTCAGGGTGTGGTGGAAAGTTTCCACCAGACATTTAAATCAGTTTTAAAAAAAAAATACTGCTAAGAACAAGGAGAGGATTGGGAAAAAAAGGACTTCCCTTTGCTCTCTTTGCCATAAGGAACCATCCAAATGCATCTACAGGTGTAGCTCCCTTTGAGCTGATTTATGGGCACAAAGTACGTGTTCCGTTGGAAATTTTCCATGAATTGTTATCATCTGGTCAGAAAGAGGAAATTAATGTGGTGAAGTTTGTAGAGAATTTACGAAAAAAAGTTAGACATTGCAAGGAAATTTGCAAGAGAAAATTGGGCTTCCTCCCAAGTAGTCATGAAATCAAATTCTGGTAAGAAAACCAAGGTGCGGTCATTTGAGCCTGGGGAATTGGTATTGTTGTTGAGTACAGACTCAGACAATTTCCTCGAACCAAGGTATAAGGGGCCCTGGAAGGTTTTGAGAAAGTTGTCTGAGGTGAATTATGAGATTGAAGCCCCCGGGACCAAACAAAAGTGCCGCGTCTTTCATATTAATAGATTAAAATCTTATATTTCATGTGGTAGAGATCCTTTAGCTATTGTATATGAACCTGTGTCTGTAGAAGTAGAGTCTCCAGAGGATAACTTTGAGGACTTAGTTGGTTAGGTATCTTCTGATGCTCTCTATAATAACATTCAAAATCTAGAGGTTTTGAAAAGAGAGCTGGACCATCTGGAAGTTACACAGAAAAGGGACATTATTAATTTAATCTGTTCTTTTACAGAAGTATTTCGTAGTTCACCAGGTAGGACAAGGTTGCTTCAGCATGATGTGGATGTGGGCAGTGCTTCCCCTGTAAAGCAGAGTCCTTATCGACTAAATCCAGTGAAAAGGGACATAGTCGAGGAGGAAATGAAGTATATGCTGAAGCGCGACCTCATCGAACCTTCGATAATTCCTTGGAGCTCTCCGATAGTTTTAGTTATAAAGTCTGATGGAAAGTACCGAATGTGTGTGGATTACCATAAGGTTAATGCCATTACCAAAAATGACTCTTTTCCTTTGCCCCGCATTGACGACTGTCTCGATCAGACAGGGTCTGTAAAATTCATAAACAAGTTGGATTTTCTGAAAGTATATTGGCAAGTGCCCCTGTCTGATAGAGCCAGGTAAATTTCCGCATTTTTAACTCCCTTTGGGCTTTACGAATGCAAAGTGATGCCCTTTGGGATGAAAAATGCTGCATGCACCTTTCAGCGGCTAATGAACATAGCCTTTTGTTGGTTGAAAGGCACCGAGATTTATATTGATGATTTAGTTGTTCACAGAAATGATTGGCAAACTCATATAGTAAGATTGAGAAAAGTGTTTGAAGCTTTGAGGGATGCCGGTCTTGTTGTGAACTTAGGTAAGTGTGAATTTGGTGAAGCCAAAGTGTGCTATTTGGGTCATGAGGTTGGTTTTGGTCAAGTAGCCCCTAAAAAGCCAATCTCAGTGCCATTTTAAATTTGAAGAGGCCGAGTAATGTCAGGGAAGTTCGGAGAGTACTTGGAATGACGGGTTATTATAGAAGGTTTGTGCAAAACTTCTCGGACATTGCTCAGCTGCTTACTAAGTTATTAGAGAAAGGACAGAAATTTGTGTGGTCTCCTCAATGTGAGGAGTCTTTTATTAAGCTTGAACTAGTGTTGGTGTAAAACCCAATATTAATGTCCCTTGAATTTCAGAAACCTTTCATTATCGCTGTGGATGCTAGTGATGTGGGCATTGGAGGTGTCCTCTTTCAGAGAAATGGGGCTGGAGAGGTTCTTCCCGTGTCTTACTTTAACCGTAAATTATTGGCAGCAGAGAAACGGTATCAAACTATCGAGAAGGAGGCCTTGGCCTTGGTTCGTACTTTTTTACATTTTAAACCCCATGTGACAAATCTCCTTCCCGATAGAGATTTGGACTGATCACAATCCTCTAGTGTTCATAGAAAGGATGAAAGGGTCCAATCAGAGTATTTTGATATGGGCTTTGCAGTTGCAGGAATTCACTATGGTTATCAAACATATTAAGGGATCGAAGAACCGTATTCCTGATGCCCTTTCTAGTATGTAATTTTGGCATTTGCCCTTCCATCGCCCTTCTCGTGTCTTCGTCGGGTTTATATAGAAATTAGTTTTATGCAATAAAATATAATAAGTGTGTGAGTGAGTATGAGTGAGTACTTTGTTTATAGTCTAGTCTATATATAGGTTCAAACTTAGTGAGGTCTATCAATTTTTTTTTTTTTTTTGTACCCTTTCGAGTTATAGTTTAGCCTTATTTTAGAGTCCCATTTTCTGGTTTGGTAAGTTTTCTTCGTGAAGCTATGATTTTTTTTCTTCTATCTGGCACGTGTACTATAATAATATTTATAACTTCTTTTCAGGTTTTGTATATCTATACCATTATGTTAATTCCTTTTCATTTCAGCATTTTTACAGTATTCAATTTTGAAAAAAAAAATGTATTTTATGTGAATAATTTTGTTTTGTTTTGTGGGAGGAAGGTACTAGTTTAACGTAAATATTATTTTTGTTTTATTTAAAGCAGCCTTGTTTTCTTTTAAGTTAAAGTATTTGCGTTGAGTTTGTTTACTATGGTGTTAATGTAAGTTAATTGGCTCTACGATTGTTGGATAGTGTTTTTGCGCCTCCTCCTCCTCCTTTGTGTATTAGTGAAGTATCGTTTTAACGATTGTTATTCTTTTTGCTTTGAGTGTTGATAAACGCTGGGAAGGTGATGAGTGGACATGGTGGACCTGTGAATGCAGTTCGGGTCTTGACAAGCTCTTACCAACACTATTTCCCGTCTCAGCATTCATAGGGACTCGGAGGACGACTTTGGCTATTACCTTCGCACTTCTGTTGAGTGTCTAGCAGATGCTCTGTCATCCGCGACGGTAGTTTTCTGCCACTTGTTCCCGTCGGAGGATCTGTACGGGATTTGTGTCGACGCTGTTTCCCGACACTGAATTTGGATTTTACTAGCCGTATTCATCCATTCCAGCTGTATTTGGGTGTGAGAGCAAACTGGCTCGTGAGGTGATACGTAGGGAGTCTGGTGCCAGGTAAGACGAATTATCGTTGCTCTTGTATAAGGAAGTGTGTTGCCCTTCAATGCCTGGCGTACAGTTTTACTCTTCCGTTTAGCGGCTTGATGAACTAAGTATGGCCCCGAATCCCACTTCTCTTCTGTACTTCACTTGAGGTGAAGGTGTGTATATTATTAATTTTGTCTTTCTATATGTACATGTTTTATTCTTATATGTTGTGTATATATGTTTAATTCTGCTTTGTTTAGTTTTGTAAAGTAGGTAGGAATATTAAGGGTTTCATTGTTTTCATCTCCTACTTCCTTAAACCTTATTATTATTAGGATTATTGATTATTCTGGCTATCCTTATTCCCCTGTTTGGATCCACCTTGTTATTATTAAATGTTTTCTCTATTATGATTTTCTTCTTTTTAGGGTTTAGTATATTAGCTTTAGGTTTTTTTCGCAAAATTCAGACGTCTGGCACCGGAATGATTGGCAACCGCCAAAGAG
>NC_090744.1:61450933-61465933 GCF_036898095.1 Palaemon carinicauda | reverse complement strand
ATATATACATATATATATATATATATATATATATATATATATATATATATATATATATATATATATATATATATATATATATACATATATATATATATATATATATATATAAATTCATATATATATATAAATATATATATATATATATATATATATATTTATATATATATATATATATATATATATATATGTATATTTATATGTATGTATATATATATATATATATATATATATATATATATATATATATATATATGTATATTTATATGTATATATATATATATATATATATATATATATATATATATATATATATATATATATACATTATATATATATATTTATATATATATATATATATATATATATATATATATATATATACATTATATATATATATATATTTATATATATATATATATATATATATATATATATATATATATATATATATATATATATATATATATATATAATGTATATACACACACACACACACACATATATATATATATATATATATATATATATATATATATATATATATAAATTTTTATATATATAAAAATATATATATATATATATATATATATATATATATATATATATATATATATATATATATATATATACATATAACTAATTTAAGCATTTACATTACGTTTTTAACGAGCGAGATGTTTGGCGGTTGGAATGAGAATTTGAAAGAAGAATTAGCGGTCTCAGATACCTTGTGGATTACCATTACTATAAAGAACGGTTTTAGAAAATGAATTGACATTTCCAAACACCAGTAAAACATAATAATAATGGAAAGAGATATTTCTTTTTCAATTATTCAGTGGTGTTTTTAGCAATTTATTTTTCAGGTTACAAATTTTCAAAATAGTTATTCCATTCACCAATTATGTATCAAGTAATTTTTAGTTTCATTTTGAAATATATATCTGCAAGTTTGTTTGTTTGTACATTTCCTGCCTCTCTAATAGAAGAAAATATGAGTAAAACCATAATTTCTACACCTGATGCCGAAAGCGGGGAAAGGGAGAGACTAAATATCAAAATATCTTGAAAATAAATGTTTTATTGTCCTTTTAATCACTAAATCCCACAGCTAAGGATCAACACCCATGGATTTATAAAAAAAAAAATTCTCTCACTCTTTATATTTCATTTTTTTAACTTCTTTTATCCCCTGACTTGACGTCCTTAGTCTTAAATGTTTAACATTCGTGTTCCCTTCTTTCTTTATATAGGTTTCTGTCATTCTTCTAACATTTGTTTTTTTTTTCTTTCCTTCTTTAACATTTATTTTTTACTTTCAGTCCTTATCTATTTATTTAGTGAACATTCCCGGACTTTTTTTAAATGCCTGGCTCTCTCTCTCTCTCTCTCTCTCTCTCTCTCTCTCTCTCTCTCTCTCTCTCTCTCTCTCTCTCTCTGTTTGCACTAGAAATGAATGGGATATCCTCAATCATTCCCCGGGATGTTCTCTCAACATTATCTCTCTATATCATCAGCTGGAGGTAAAATGGTAATAAATGAGATAAAAATACAACTATCAATTGGCAAAATTATCAAGTGGGCCTATATGAATGGAATTAAGTTCTCGACAAGTAAAACTACTATTGTCCATTTCTATGGTATCCGGAGAGTACATTCACACCCGGATATAAACATTAAAGGTTAACAGATCCCATGTGTAAGTAAAGCTATATTTTTAGGTTTGATATTTGATTGTAGGCTTACATGGGTTTCTCACTTAAAATTGTTAAAATTTAAATTTCATGGTGCTCTGAATATTCTAAAAATATTGCCCCATACATCATGGTGGCCAGACCGCAATACTATTTCAAAATTGTACAAGACCTTGGTTTTTTCCAAAATTAGTTATGTATGTGAAATATACTCTTCAGCCACCCCAAGCCTATTAAAGATATTAGATTCAATACATCAAACTGGTATTAGATTGTCCACAGGAGCGTTTAGAACCTCACCTATCCCAAGTGTCCTTGTTGATGCTGGAGAGTTACCTCAAGAACTTTACCAAATGTCCTCTATTATTCGGTATTGGTTTAGATTGCAAAGACTCCCTAATTCTTTTACCTTTCAGACTGCAAGCCTTGTAAAGCACTCAACACACTTTTAGTTGCACCCAAAATCTTGTCAACCTTATAGCTTTTGGGTGAAATAATTATCAAACAGTCTTGATATAATTAGAATTAAGGTGGTTCCATTTAAGTTATCATCAATGCCTCAATGGAGATTACTAGAGGTATCTTTTTGTAGAACATAGGGGATCGACTTCTATATATACCGATGGCTTCAAATCTGATGCTGGCGTTGGATTTGGAGTACATAGTATTGGTTTTAATTGTAGAGGTGCACTTCCTCTAACAGCTTCCATATTTACTGCCGAGCTCTATGGCATACTAATCGCTATTAAGAAAATGTCGTTGGAAAAGGCGGGTAATTTTACCATTTTTATTGATGCAAGGAGTGCCCCTCAAGCTTTGGAAGTTTTTAATTCTAATAACCCTCTAGTTTTAAAGATTTTAGAATGTTTTTTTTATTATTATTATTATTGGACAGAGAGGTATAATTGTTCGATTTTGTTGGGTTCCAGCACATATATGTGTGTTTGGGCATGAAAAGGCAGATTTACTGGCGAAGAATGCTACATCCGAGTTGCTACCAAGAAGGTATCCCACTCCCTGCGTTGATTTCCTACCTAACATCACGAAATTGTTTTAGAATAAATGGTAACAGCACTGAAATAGTCTAGATGGCAATAAAATGAGAGAAGTGACAAATATCATATTGCCTTGGTGGTATAACATGTTGCCCAGAAAATGGGAGACGACTCTTTGTCGTCTCCGTATTGGTCACACTCGGTTGACACTCGAGTTTCTTCTGAAGGGCCAACACCAACCATATTGCGACGACTGTTTAAATCTTTAACAGTGAGGCATTTTTTGACCGAATTCCCCAATTATAATAACTTAAGAAATAGATATCTGTTTGATGCTCGCGGTGAGGATGGCAGGTTCATCATTGCCAAGATTCTTGGACATGAAGTGTCCTACTATGCGAGCAACATTTCTAGATTTATTTCAAACGCAGGTCTCCTGAAAACTATTTAACGTCTATAATGACATTCAACCTTTATGGTTTTAATTGAATATTCGTCTCATTTTTTATGAAATAAATAATATTGGTGTCAATTACCTCAGATGTCAGGATGCTGAAAACTTTAAATCAATCATTCAACTCTCTCTCTCTCTCTCTCTCTCTCTCTCTCTCTCTCTCTCTCTCTCTCTCTCTCTCTCTCTCTCTCGATCAGCAGTATGAAACATCTCAACTTGACCTTTCCAACCTTGAACCATTCGATATTTGCGTGAAATCATGACAGAATATTCATTGGCTGAATTCAGAAATAAGGCATTAGGAGCCCTGTTTTCATATTCCCTTAATCCTAATATCTACAATATCCATTAAAATAAAAATAAAAAAATCTTATATTCTTGAAGTACGATTTCACAGATAAGCGGTGTCACTCAGATTTGTACAATCTATATCCCATTCAATTATCATAATTCTAGTTAACGAAAATACCATGGTTGATTTTAAACCAAACGGGTAAATTTTTCTACAAACCAATTAAGGTATGTGAAAAATACTGAATATAATGATCTAACAAAATATCTTCGATACAGGCAAATGTTAGCAAACGGATCCATAGGAAGAAAATCCTCCAAACACCCAAAAGACAAAGACTATCTAACGAAAGTTTTTTTTTTTTTTTTTTTTTTTAATCACCCATTATTTGGATAAACATTTGAATCTAACGAATAGTTTCGATATATATACTATGTGATAGCTATCAAGTTTTACCATACAGCCTCAATAATTTTCTAGCGAATTGAAACTCTTGAGCTAAAGATAGAATTAACAATATAGCAAAGATTTTACTGCATGTTCAAATTTTTTGCTCAGATATCAATGCCAACAATTCTTGGCCACAATCACATACGATGAGACAGCAAAGCTCCCTCCCCCATCATGAATAAAGGGAAATTGAGTTACAGTCAATAAACGAAGATGGCACTTCTCACAATATCTGAATAACTTGGAAAGTATATTACTGAAAGTATGCAAACGTATTGTACCAACCGTGTTTCACACAATTGTACATAATTCCTTTTGTATATATTATGCTTGTATCTTTGCTCTTCCCTCACACTAAAACGAACATGAAAATTCATGTCTGGTTTTTCCTCTGTAATATTGTCTGTCTTGTTAACTTGTTATGTCCTGTTGCCTTGAGGTTTTGTATATAAGGAGAGAGTTCTACAATAATATAACTCAGTCGTTTCCAACCTGCCTTTGAGTTCACAACCTTACTCGGCGCCGTCACATTGGTGACCCCGGAAGTCGACTCGCTCCCACTGCCTTCCACCCCCACCTCCCTCGCCCCTCCATCGTTGGTACTATGACGGAGACGGACTCTACTATAGCAGTTGGCGTTGCGGCCGCCCCATTGAAACTTTCATCGTTTGCCACCGGAGTGGCGTTTGCTTGGTTTCAACGCGCAGAAGTCCACTTCCGTATCAGGGGCGTGACTCGCTCAACCACCAAAGCAGATTATGTTCTCGCGGCGATACCCGAGGACACCTTCCTAGAAATATCCGACTGGCTTTGTGAACAACGAGACACCCCAATAGCGTATGACGCCCTCAAAACATACCTTCTGCAGCAGTACTCGCCGTCGCCAACCGCCCGTATAGCAAAGCTTTTTCAGCTCTCCCAACAACCGTTGGGGGACCAAAGGGCTTCGCTTGCCCTCAGGGAAATGACCAGTATCGCTCACCTTCAACCTTCCGCAGACGGCTCTCCTCGTGAGGTGAACCTACTTCGTGCCCTTTGGATACGCCGTTTACCCGAACCTGTACACGCTGCCATACCCGATGTCGATAGTTTACCCATAAAGGACTTGATGACCAAAGCCGACGCCCTTATGGACAGCCACTTCAAGACCTCCATCAATGCCTCCACCCCTGACGACGAGGATGCCTATTCAACGTCAACCGAAGCTGACATGAATGCCGTAGGACTTACACGCCTACCCCGTGACGTGCCGAAGCGGCGACAAAGCCGCCCACCACCCACCAATTGCTCACGCCCCAACGAACGACTTTTACAGCTACTTACTACCTCCCATCCGCCGCAGTTTTGCTACTACCACTTCAGATTCGGGGCAACCGCGAAGAAATGTGCGAAGGATTGTCAGTGGCCAAAAAACGTGTAAGTAGGCCATCGCTTGTGGCGGTGGCCTCCCATGTTTCTAATCTTTTCTTTTTACAGGATGCAGGAACGGGCGTGCGATTTTTGGTAGACACGGGTGCTTGTCTTTCCCTTTTGCCAAGGAAACTCTTCAAGGCACGACGTAGTCTGTCTACATCTGCCGACGTCCGCTTGGTAGCTGCCAACGGATCTGCGATACCCACCTACAGTTACGAGAACCTCATATTGTCGTTCGGAAACGGTAAATTCAATTGGAAGTTTCTCGTTGCTGACGTCACAATGCCAATCCTCGGTGCGGATTTCCTCTCTCATTTCCTCCTTCTGGTCGATGTCGCCCACCGACGATTGGTCAACGCAGACTCGTACTTGTCGACACCTCTTCAACCCGCCCCCTCTAACCTCGCTCTCCACATCAACGCACCCACGGATGCCTACGCCCACCTCCTCACGTCGTACCCGGAAGTTTTCCGTCCAGAACTTCGCCAAACGCCCACGGTTCCTGCCAAGCACGGTATTTATAACCATATCAAGACGACGGGACCCCCAGTCTTCGCAAAATTCAGACGACTGGCACCGGAACGATTGGCAGCCGCCAAACAGACGTTCGCCGAAATGGAGAAAATGGGCCTTTGCCAAAAGGCCTCCAGTCCATGGTCGTCACCCTTACACATCGTTCTGAAGAAAGACGGCTCCCTCCGTCCGTGTGGGGATTACAGGCGCCTGAACATGCAAACAGAACCGGATCACTCCCCCCGCCCAAACATTGCTGATGTGACTTCCTACCTGCACAAAGCGAAGGTTTTCTCTACGCTCGACCTCCTGAAGGGGTATTATCAGGTGCCTATGAACCCAGAAGACATCCCCAAGACCGCCATCACCACTCCGTTTGGTACATACACCTTCAATTACTCCTGTTTTGGCCTTCGTAATGCTGGGGCAACGTTTCAACGTCTCATGGATGGCATCTTAGGGGACCTCCCTTTCTGTGAATGTTATGTGGACGACATACTTGTGTTCTCCTCCTCAAAAGAGGAACACCTCCGTCACCTGCGCATCGTGCTCGACCGCCTGCAACAAAACGGTCTTGTAGTCCGGTACGACAAGTGTACCTTTGGCGCCAACGAAGTGTCGTTCTTAGGGCACCGTATCACTCCTGAAGGAGTCCATCCCCTCCCTGAGAAGGTAGCAGCCGTTCAGAAATTCCCCGCGCCCTCGACCGTCAAAGCTCTGCAGGAATTCTTGGGAATGATCAACTATTATCACCGTTTTCTGCCAGCCATTGCCGCCACTCTTGCTCCCCTCTACGCCTCCCTCAAGGGCAAGCCAAAGGACCTGAAGTGGGGTCCCCTTCAAGAAGCAGCCTTCTGCAATGCAAAGAAGGCCTTATCAACTGCTGTGGCTCTCACTTTTCCTATCCCACATGCCCCTCTCCTTCTCTCCACCGATGCCAGCGACGTCGCTATTGGTGCAGTACTCGAGCTGGTGGTCAAAGGCTCGCCCCGCCCATTGGCCTTCTCCAGCAGAAAACTGTCCAAGGCAGAATCGGGTTATTCTACCTTCGATCGAGAATTGCTGGTGGTGCACTTGGCTGTCCGTCACTTTCGCCATTTCTTAGAAGGTACGCCCTTCGTCATTCGCACAGACCACATGCCTCTGGTGCACGCCTTCACTCGACAGTCTGATGCCTGGTCCGCCCGTCAACGCCGACATCTCTCCACCGTGGCTGAATACAATTGCACCCTCCAATACATCCCTGAGAAAATGAATCCCGTTGCCGATGCCCTGTCAAGAAACACGTTGGCTGCCGTTCAACTGGGATTGGATTACAACGCCCTGGCTGAAGCCCAACGACAGGATCCAGAGTATCAAGCTTGTAGGACATCCTGCACGTCCCTCAGTTGGGAAGATTTTCCCCTCGAAGACTCCAACACCATCCTCCTCTGTGACGTCAGTACTGGTAGACCGCGACCTTGGATTCCTGCTCCCATGCGCCGACAGGTGTTTGATTTCATTCATGGCCTTTCACATCCCTCGTGCCGTCCTACTGCACAGCTGCTGAAGGCAAAGTTCATTTGGCACGGCATTTCTAAGGATGCTAAGGGTTGGGTCCGCGCTTGTACTTCTTGCCAAACTTCCAAAGTACATCGACACACGGATTCAGGAGTGGGCACCTTTCCTCAACCTCAGCGTCGTTTCGCACACATTCACATCGACGTTGTAGGCCCCCTACCCACATCACAAGGACATCGTTACCTGTTTACCGTCATCGACCGCTTCACTCGTTGGCCTGAAGCCATTCCCATGGAAACTGCTACGTCCGCCTCATGTACATCTGCCTTACTCTCTGGATGGATTTCAAGATTCGGTATCCCTGAGCATATTACTTCTGACAGGGGAACCACTTTCACCTCTCCATTGTGGACGTCATTAGCGAATCTCCTGGGCATCACCCTACATCAGACAACGGCCTACAACCCCGCTGCCAATGGAATGGTTGAACGTTTTCATCGCACCCTCAAAGCAGCTTTGATGTCCCGCGGCAAGGATTGCAACTGGTTTACTCAGCTTCCCTGGGTCCTCCTGGGACTAAGGACCACTCCTAAAGACGCCCTCGACGTCTCGGCAGCTGAAATGGTGTATGGTGACCCGTTGGTCGTCCCTGCCGAATTTTTTCCTTCTACAACCTCCTCCGACGATCTCCAGCGCATACGTCACGTCGTGGGAAAATTTACTCCGTGCCGCCAGACTTACAAGCCCCCAGCAAAGCATCACATACCAACGGACTTGCACTCTGCAACGCACGTCTTCCTGCACAACGACACCAGCAAGCCACCACTAACGACCCCTTACACGGGCCCTTTCCTTGTGATCCGACGCAGTCCGAAAGCATTCCTCCTAAACATTCGGGGCAAAGAAGACTGGGTCTCCATTGATCGTCTAAAACCTGCTTATCTTCTGCCAGATGACCCGCCTACAGTTCGCCTCTCTAGATCAGGGCGCCCTATCTAACATGTACAGTATGTCATTTTTAGATGGGGAGCCATGTACCAACCGTGTTTCACACAATTGTACATAATTCCTTTTGTATATATTATGCTTGTATCTTCGCTCTTCCCTTGCACTAAAACGAACATGAAAAATCATGTCTGGTTTTTCCTCTGTAATATTGTCTGTCTTGTGAACTTGTTATGTCCTGTTGCCTTGAGGTTTTGTATATAAGGAGAGAGTTCTACAATAATATAACTCAGTCGTTTCCAACCTGCCTTTGAGTTCACAACCTTACTCGGCGCCGTCACAGTATTAGGATATGTTACAATCCTTTGAACATCTAAAAGCTTATGACATTTTTATTAGTCATCCTAGCATTTGAAAAATAACGCTGAGCTTTCGGAAACACAATATAATATTTCTTTTTTATTGGTAACAACATAATCATGCTAAACAAAATTTTGATATGCATAAATGTCTAGAAAGGAATTTATGTGCTGGTCGACTATTTTATAACTACCATAATCAATAACAATTTGATCTCTCTCTCTCTCTCTCTCTCTCTCTCTCTCTCTCTCACTGTACAATAATTATGGTCGTTGTTCAAAGTCAACATATTGAACATATACACATAAACAAATATTATTATTATTATTATTATTATTATTATTATTATTATTAATAATAATAACTGTCAAGTTACAACCCTAGTTGGAAAAGAAGGATGCTTTAAGCTCTAGGGCTCAAAGCAAGGAAAATAGCCCAGTGAGGAAAGGAAATACGGAAACCACAAGAGAAGTAACTAACAACAAATAAAATAATTCAAGAATTGCAAAAACAAAATAAATCTTTAATATATAAACTATAAAACATTAAAAAACAAGAGGAAGAGAAACAAGATGGAACAGTGTACCCGAGTGTACCCTCAAACAAGAAAACTCTACCCCATGACAGTGAAAGACCATGGTACAGAGGCTATGCCACTATCCAAGACCGGAATAAAATGTTTTGATTTTGGAGTGTCCTTCTCCTGGAAGAGCTGCTTACCATAGCTAAAGAATCTCTTCTACCCTCACCAAGAGGAAAGTAGCCAGTGAACAATTATATTGAGGCGATGAAGAATTGTTTGGTAATATCAGTGTTGTCAAGTGTATGACAGAGGAGAATTTGTAAAGAATAAGCCAGACTATTGGGTGTATATGTACAGAAAAGGATAATTATCAGTAACCAGAGGGAATGATCCAATGTAGTACTGTTTGGCCAGTCAAAGACCCCAATAACTGTCTCGTGATAGTATCTCAATGGACGGGGGTTAGGGGAAGCCTATAGGACTTCACCCCTTGAGTGAAGAAGAATTGTTTGGCTAAAGGAAAACGAGCTGTCACTAGAGAGAAGGATCCAATGTGGTAGTGTCTGGCAAGTCAAAGCACCAAATAAATCCCTACCGGTAGTATCTCAAAGGGTGGCTGAGTACCTCAATAGCCAATTGCAATAACTATTGGAGTCTTATATTCCCTGTACCTCGAGTTTGTTGAGTAGCTAAATAGCCAATCTTGATAACCACCCTAGTCTATTGTCTTACTTTTTCTTCGAGTTTACTGAGTAACTATATAGCCAATCGTAATAACCACTGAAGTTTACTATTTTCCAAATGCTTCAAGTTTACTGAGTAATTAAATAGCTAATCGTAATAACCACCAGAGTCTATTGTTATCCCTGTGATCCAAGTTTTCTGAGTAGCTAAATGTCCAATTATAATAACCACCTAAGTCTATTGTCTTCCCTGTCTTCATATTTGCTAAGTAGCTAAGTAGTTGAAGGTGTCATTCACCGCATTAATTTTTGACTAATGAATTTGCATCCCGTCGGTAAGTTGATCTCATAGACATCCATTCCATGAATCGGAATTCTTACAAAAAGAAAATGGTTTATGAAGATCATTTAAAATAATTTGTAGTAGTTCGCGCATTTATGAAAGAGACCAGCCCTCAACTGACGTATCAGCTTCTAGAGGTCCTTTTAGTCAGAGCTCTATTCCCCTGTAAAGCGATAATGGTAGTTAATTCACATTTGAAAATAGTACTGAACTAAAACCCATATGGCCAAGGCTGATCATTGTCTAAGGAAAGCCACATCATCCACTATGTCAGGGATCTGTAGAATGGGGCACTGGTGACATCAAGGATTTGCTTGTGGCCTGATTGAAAGCCAACGATACTAAATTAAAAAAAAAAAAAAAAAAAAAAAAAAAAAAACTTCACCTAATATGTTGGTATTAATCTGGCATCCTATACTACAGTGCTTGGCTATGTTATCGAAGTTGGATGGGCTTTTTCCATTATACCTAACAGAGTGATTGCTTCCATGCAAACTTAAGAATATTACAATAATTGAATAAAAGATTATGGTGATTGAGCATTAATCATCATTACATCTTAATTACTAAAAATTAACATAATACGGATGAAATATTGAGAATAGAATTTTATCAATTGAGTTTAAATCATTCAGTGACTTCCTGTAATCACTGATCCATATATTCAGTGGTTACAGGGAATGAATGGGA
The DNA here is from genome assembly GCF_036898095.1 of Palaemon carinicauda. Lineage (NCBI taxonomy): Eukaryota > Metazoa > Arthropoda > Malacostraca > Decapoda > Palaemonidae > Palaemon > Palaemon carinicauda. Next base: position 61,455,075 of record NC_090744.1, on the reverse strand, counting down.
GTTTTAGTTATAACATATAATCACTAACGATCAGAGTGATTACACGTATTTTCCGAAAAGCTTAGTGATTTCATGAAATCATTGATTGCAGGTTTTTATTTTATAATAAGAGCACACACACATATGTGTGTAGGCTACATGTGTATGTATGTGTGTGAATGTTTATTCAGTATTTGTAGAGGATATTCGAGACGTCATAAGATAACAATGAAATATGGCAGCGCAATTTATAACATTTCTAAGCCTTTGCTTACAAAGACAGCCGCTTACTGTTTCGATTGTCTAAGTTTGGAGAAGGCTCCGCCAATTTCATAGAAGTAGTACGAAGAGCAAACCTTTATTTTTGTGGTCATGGTAACACTAGTGACATATGTCAAACCATTTCCCCTGATTATCTTCAAAATTTGGAATGCAACTGAACATTATTTTGCCTAAGCCTGTCTCCTAAAATGACAATTACCTGCGTATACTTATTCAACCTTCCTATCAATTTACCTTCAATTTCAAGAAATTCAATAACATGTTACCTTTTTTTTTTAGTTATTGGTAGTGGGCTTAGACTTTTGTTAAAAAAGTACACTGGAAGACAGCATCTGTCCGTAAAGTTGTTTTATACGACCCACAGGATGCATGGTGTTAGTATTCTACATCCCTACCACAGTGTAAATACTCAACCAAAGCAAGACAGATTAGGGAGATTACCTGTTCAGACACCATTCGACGTGGTGTTCGTAATGGCTATCTTCTCGGAGAAATTTTAAAAATGTTAATAGGAGAGAGATTTTTCATTACTGAAGAGAAATCTCCCTGATCTCCAACATCTAAAATAAAAACCTGCTGCCGGAGCTAAGCACACTCATAATGGAAAATGGTGGTTTGTTAGGATTTACATGAGACAAGGAGATTAAGTAACTTTAATAATGCCTGTTCTTGATTGATTATTATGGCCTTCATCCTTTGTTACCCAAGCCTCTTGAAACTCCGCTAGCGAATAATCAGACAAGGAACGACCAGAACTCAGAAGAAAATGCTTTTGCTTCTTGTTCTCAGCAGAGGAAGATGCATGAGTGAAACAATCTCTCGAAACCTTCTTTTTTAACATCTGATGAACTTTTCCCATTGGTCGGACGAACAAAAAAATCACAAGTAGAAGAATAATAATCTGCCCTGCTTTTTAAACATATCTCATATTTTTGTTTGCAAACAGGTAAACAAACCTCCTTTTTCTTTCTTTTTTTCCTTTTTTTGCCTACATTTTGCCTTATCTCATTTACCGTTTAGCATGATTCATTTGTTGTTGTTGTCGCGAGTACTAATAATTTTTTTGATATAATTTGTGGGTTCATGTATATTTTTTATTTTACATTTGCTTCATTTTCAAGGGTTGTGGTAGCGCGTTGGCAATGTCCTTGCCTGGGGACCACAAGACTGGGGTTCGAGTCACGCTAAAACCTTGTTAGTTCCTTTGGTCGCTGCAACCTAACCATCCTTGTAAGCTAAGTCTGGTGTGTTTGATGGAGCTTATAGGTATATCTGCTGAATCATTACTCGCCGTTAACTGGCCCTCCTTGGGTTGGGCGCTAATCATATGTACTATATATATATATATATATATATATATATATATATATATATATATATATATATATATATATATTTTCAGTCTTTAGGGCATTGTCCTGCTTGATAGGGTAATGTCACTGTCCCTTGCCTCTGTTCATTCATGTGCGGTCTTTGAAGCATTTAAGGTTGTTGATGAGATCACTAGTGTAGGTGGTATTCCTTTCCACAACATGAGAACGTTTTTAATTAATTTATGCACCTGACATAATAGGATTTTTTCTACTTAAAGTTTTTTTTTTTATTCGTTCTCCTTACTTTCTTTATATTCAATCTTTCGGGTTATGTTTTCTTCTCTGTTCAAAGCTATATAATTTAAATTGACCAAATTTAAAGAGGAATAGTCTTCGTTAAACTAGAAAAATATACTACCATTGTTATTTTCTAGCATCAATCTTTTTCTGCAATCTATTTGGGTTCAACACTTTTTTCAAAGTATGGCAAGGCATTAGACCTTTAGCTGAGAGTTATTTGTCTTAGAGAATAATAAAAGTCGTTTGCCATTTATAGCACATAACCTTTATTTCTAGAACAATAGTAACGAGATTGGTTTCCTTATTACCGGTTATACCCTTTAAAGTTCACCTTCCTTATTATAGGATTTAGATATGACTTATTTTTCTGTCACTCTTTTAATTCCTATGAATATCATAAGATTTAAAAGAGGCTAATAACACTGGGCAACTCTTCCCCTCTATCTCTAGTAAAGCATTTGGTAAATGTGATCAATAATTATCGTAAGTAGAAAACTAATTTTCCATTCAAAATGAGGGTTTAAAGGTTTAAAGGCCGCTCATGAATGGCAGAGACAAAGGACAGGGACATTGCTTTACCAAGAAGGACAATGTTCCATACACTGACCTTATTACATACATTTGATCAGCTAGGACCAGGGAGGGCCAGTCAATGGTTGCTGTTGTCTCAACAGTTAGACCAAGAGGCTCCCCCAAAATCTCCATCCTTAGCTCACAATGATCATGAGGTTGCAATGACCTAAAGAACTAACGAGTTTGATCAGGACTAGCAATCACCAGTCAGGGACGTTACCACAAAGGCTACCACAACATTTCACTGTTTATGTGTTCTCTTCTCACACATCAATTTTGAATATTAAGTTGTTTTCAATTTGACTTTCATTAATCTATTTCTTGTGTGTCCTGAGATTTATGGTTCCATTGGAATTGTGGTTTTTGAGATACATTACTTCCTGAAATCTGATTACTATAATCACTTTGATAGAGTCCACCTAACGTCTTATTACACCATACTTCCACCACTGAGTTTCTTAATATGTTACAATCATTACACTTTTTCATATGACACTTAATTGTGGTGTATCTGTTATAACAAGGAATTGCACATGCTATCTAAGGCCTAGCACAACGACCTTGATAATTTATTGTTCCTGCCATAGTACTCTATTTTTTTTTGGTTAATACTCATTACTGCTACCCGGGCTCTATTTATATAATATCTGCTAAAATTTCTTTTCAATGCACTCATATTTTTGGAGAAGGTTGCTATAGAAAATCCTTCTTTATACTGCTTGCATTTGTTTGTAAATTTCTAATTTCAGTGTAACCTTTTACTCTTCCTTCTGCAGAATGTGGAAAATTCCTATTATTACTATTAACTGACATGATTCACTGGATGAAGCCTTTAATTCACTCTTCTACATTTCTTCAGCAATTTTTGTTTTCTTTATTCTTTCATTGGGATCTAAAGCAATATTTTTCTTAGTGTTGCCTCGAAGTGCACTGTAAATTACTCCCTAAGCTATATATGTAAGAATGTCCTTTAAGTTCACTAACTGACTATCACCGTCTTAAATTCATCCTTAAACACTAATATTACACCAGATAATGATTTCACATCTCTTTAAAAGTTGCATATACCGGTGGTTAGCAATAGCCATCATACTTTGCCGAGATAAATTCCTGTAAATTTAATAACCTTTCCTTGTCCGGTTTTCATGAAAGAAATCACTGAGTTATGAATTCACTATATGATATTCTGAAAACATTCAGTATTCTATATGACGTGAGCGTTACCTTTACCTGCACCAACTAACAACGATACTTCTTCGATTCTGGCATCTTCATTGTTAATATGTGAGCCAGTAATCCTATTTTCCACATCAGTAATCCACCTTCTTAGGCTATATGCTTATATCTTCATGTGTCGGAATGTTCCTATAGCATGTTTCGGCAGAAATGAATTGTTTATGTCAGTAACTTAACCTGTTTCATGATGTTAGATTAAGTAAGTCGTGAATTAAGAATAAAATTATAGTTTAAGTTTGTAAAGTGTATATGTCTGTATGCATCTGTCTTCATTGTGTCGAATCTAAGATGTAGGTACGAATTTTTTTATCGACTACTAATAATACAGTAGACTATAGTTAATCAAATTTTTCTTGGAGGACTGTTCCTCTATCCTACATTTACTCAGAGCTGGGTATTTTCAGAGAAAAAAAAATTAATTTATAGCACTTGAGAGAGAAAATTCACTTGGTTACACAT
>NC_090744.1:61438433-61445933 GCF_036898095.1 Palaemon carinicauda | reverse complement strand
GCTTCGTACTTGGGTAAGGGGCTTCAAGAAGAACACCTCTGGCCCTTATCTTCCAAGTGAGAAGATGAGGGCGTATCTTTTTCCCCAGGCATCAGCTGAGGCAGTGATTCCCCAGCCTCAAGAGGAGATCTCTCAAGATCAAGTCCAGGTGGACGTGGAAGTCGCAGTCGCGATGCAAGACATCCAGTTGGATGACAGGATGTCTGACCTGGACGAACGTTTGGAAGAAGACCTCCTGGCAGAAGGTCAGGATCAAGTTCAAACCCCGGATGTCGTAGAGGATGAGGTCGACGAGGTGTCGGCTACTCCGGTTCAGATGCCGGAGCCTATCCCCTCAACATCGGCTGGTCTCCCAGTAGAACTGGGACAGGCCCTCTCTTCGATTGTTGGAATGATCCAACAAATGCAGAAGGAGAACCAGGAGAAGGCGGCTGCAATGGAACTGCGTATGCAGTCCCTGGCAGAATCACATGGGCCCCAGAAAAGGCTCAATGTGAAAGACCTTCCCATATGCTCAGATGCTAACCCATGGAGGTATGCTGAGCACATGCCGATGACGACTGGAAAAATCGTCATCTCGGATAAGCTGGGTTCAGTTCCCCTAGAGGAAGTAGAATTCTGGCCCAGCAAGGCATCATATCCGGACTGCTATGTCCGGCTGAGAAAAGAACCAGCTTCAAGGGAGGAGACAGAGCCGAAGGAGGTCATTATTATGGACCACGCTAAGGCTCAAGCCCTACTTTCATCCTCGATGAAAGAGAGGGGCTTCTCTAATTCGAAGGTAGCTGCATTGAGCAAGAAGCTCCCTTCTTTTGTGTCCTCTCCTGATAGAGCCTTCCCCTTTTTACAGAAAGGGTTTGCGGCTGTCCTAAAGGCAGTCGAGGCCGGCAAGCCTTGCCCCTCCCTGGAGGAGTGTAAACCCTTGTCGCTGGCTCTGCCTATGGACCACAAAGACTGGAAGGATGTCCATCTGACATTCTCAGTGGGAAAGTTGGAGGCTGATATTGCCGGACGGCAATTCGGCGAGGACCTCCCCAAGCTGTCCGAATCTCTTTTACGAAGAGAGTTCGAGACAAAAGAAAGACTGGCTGCCTCAATGTCTCATCAGACTACTCTTGAGACGATGGCAAGTGACCCTAAGGTCCATGAAATGTTCATGGTAGTGGCTAAGTCTCACCTAGCCACAGTGACGAAGGACCTTTATGGCTTCGTCAAGGCAAGGAGAGCTTGCAGGGAGTTCGTGTTCACCGGGGCTTCGGTGAGACACGAGCCAAGGAAGTTAATCTCCTCCAACATTTGGGGAAAAGACCTTTTCCCTACCGATGTGGTCAAAGAGGTTGTTGATAAGGCCGCCGTGGAGAATAGAAACCTTCTCCAGAAGTGGGGCCTAGCTATCAAAAGAAAATCTTCCCCGGATGAGGGTCCTCAACCAAAGAGGAAGAACATGAGGACTAGGCTACCGTCTCGGCCAGCCAAGCCTTATAGACAGCAACAGCAACTGCAATTGCCTTTGCCTCCAGTGCCCCAGATGGTGGCACAAACCCCGACTACTTTTCAGTGGGTACCCCAGGCTGTGCCAGGTCAGTCAACCACATTCACCCCAACGTTCGAAGGACAGTCTTCTTCCTTTCGTGCAAAACCTAGAGGAGCAGCCAGAGGCTCGTCTAGGCGCCCCTCAAGGGGAAGGGGATTCAGAGGTGGTCGTGGTCAGGGAGGCAAGACCTCAGGACGGCAGTCCAAGTGAAATGATACCGGTAGGAGGGAGACTTCTGAAATTTTGGGATCGCTGGACCTTCGATCCCTGGGCCCAAAGCCTACTCAAGAATGGACTGGGTTGGAGCTGGTACAGCACTCCACCCCCGTGCCTTCGGTTTTTCCAACACTCCACCCCCATTTTGGAGGAGTACGTTCAAGAACTGTTGGAGAAAAATGTGATCCGAAAGGTGAAGTCCATCAAATTCCAAGGGAGGCTGTTTTGTGTTCCCAAGAAAGACTCGGAAAAGCTCAGAGTCATTCTGGACTTGTCGCCACTCAACAAGTTCATAGTGAATTGCAAATTCAAGATGCTAACACTGCAACACATAAGGACCTTACTGCCCAAGAGGGCATACTCAGTCTCTATAGACTTGTCAGACGCCTATTGGCACATTCCAATCAGCCGTCGACTCTCCCCCTACCTAGGGTTCAGGCTACAACGGAGACTGTACGCCTTCAGAGCCATGCCATTCGGGCTAAACATAGCCCCAAGGATTTTCACGAAGCTTGCGAGCGCAGCTCTCAAACAATTACGCCTAAAGGGAATTCAGGTAGTAGCCTACCTGGACGACTGGCTGGTGTGGGCAGCATCCGAGACCGAATGCTTCCAAGCTTCCAGTCAGGTGATCCAGTTCCTAGAGTACCTAGGCTTATAGATCAACAGAAAAAAGTCTCGACTTTCTCCATCCCAAAAGTTCCAGTGGCTGGGAATCCACTGGGACCTTTTGTCACACAGTTTCTCCATCCCGATGAAGAAAAGGCAGGAGATAGCGGGCTCTGTCAAGAGACTTCTAGATTCCGAAAGGATATCAAGACGCGAACAGGAGAGGGTACTAGGCTCTCTCCAGTTTGCTTCAGTGACAGACCCAGTGCTAAGAGCACAGCTAAAGGATGCAACCGGAGTTTGGAGAAGGTATGCATCAAACGCGCGAAGAGACCTGAGAAGACCAGTGCCGCCTCGGCTACGTACTCTTCTCAGACCTTGGTCCCAAGCCAGACATCTAAAGGAGTCTGTTCTTCTTCAGCCACCTCCCCCGTCGATGACGATTCATTCAGACGCCTCAAAGGAGGGATGGGGAGGTCACTCTCATCGGAAAAAAGTCCAGGGGACTTGGTCCAAGCTATTCAGGACCTTTCATATAAACTTTCTAAAAGCTATGGCAGTGCTCCTTACCTTAAAGAAAGTCTCCCCGCGTCACTCGATCCACATAAGATTGGTGACGGACAGCGAGGTGGTTGTGAGATGCTTGAATCGACAAGGGTCGAGGTCACCACCTCTCAACCAAGTGATGTTAGCCATTTTCCGATTGGCGGAAAAGAAGAAGTGGTACCTGTCGGCAGTTCACCTTCAAGGAGTCCGCAATGTGACAGCGGACGCTCTATCCAGGTTCACACCGATAGAGTCGGAATGGTCCTTAGACGCACGATCATTTTCCTTCATTCTGAATCAAGTCCCAGAACTGCAAATAGACCTCTTTGCTACGAAAGACAACAAGAAGTTGCCCCTGTACGTGTCCCCGTACGAGGACCCCTTAGCGGAAGCAGTGGACGCAATGTCCCTCGACTGGAACAGATGGTCCAGGATTTATCTGTTCCCTCCTCACAACCTCCTGTTGAGGGTCCTCAACAAACTGAGATCCTTCAAGGGGGTAGCGGCAATAGTGGCCCACAAGTGGCCGAACAGTATGTGGTTCCCCTTGGCGTTGGAACTACAGATGAAGTTCGTGCCGCTACCACATCCAGTTCTGACCCAGCGAGTCCAGAAGTCGACTGTCTGCGCTTCATTACAGAAAACCCGGACCCTGCAGCTCATGATTTTCTCGCCCTCGCGGTGAGAAAGCGTTTCGGGATTTCGAAAGCCAGCATAGACTTCCTAGAGGAATATAAGTGCAAATCGACTAGAAGGCAATATGAGTCATCTTGGAGAAAATGGGTGGCCTTTGTAAAGGCAAAGAATCCGCAGGAGATCTCAACAGACTTCTGCTTATCTTTCTTCATCCACCTCCATGGCCAAGGGTTGGCAGCTAACACGATTTCAGTGTGTAAATCTGCTTTGATGAGACCCATTTTATTTGCCTTCCAGATCGACCTAGGTAACGAGATCTTTAATAAAGTTCCGAAAGCCTGTGCTAGGCTCAGACCTTCAGCACCTCCAAAGCCCATCTCATGGTCTTTAGACAAAGTTCTTCATTTCGCCTCCCTGTTGAGCAATGAAGAATGTGCGTTAAAGGATTTGACGCAAAAAGTTATTTTCCTATTTGCACTCGCGTCCGGGGCCAGGGTTAGTGAGATCGTAGCCCTCTCAAGAGAGGCAGGTCGTGTTCAGTTCCTGGATGGGGAAGAACTGAACCTGTTTCTGGATCCTACGTTTCTTGCCAAGAATGAGTTACCCACCAACAGGTGGGGTCCCTGGAGAATCTGCCCTCTGAAAGAAGATGCATCTCTATGTCCAGTAGAATGCCTAAAGGTCTATCTTCATAGAACTTCAGACTTCAAGGGTGGTCAACTATTCAGGGGAGAAACATCAGGCTCAAATTTATCTCTGAATCAACTCAGAGCGAAAATCACATATTTTATTCGCAGAGCGGATCCTGACAGTACACCCGCAGGTCACGATCCGAGGAAAGTTGCCTCATCCCTAAATTTCTTTAATTGTATGGATTTTGAACATCTCCGTTCATACACGGGCTGGAAGTCTTCCAGGGTGTTCTTTCGCCACTATGCGAAGCAAGTAGAGGAACTTAAGAGATCTGTGGTAGCAGTGGGTCGTGTAGTTAACCCTACTGTTTAACTCTGCGAGGAACAGTGGTCTTAATTGGGACGATTAGGTCCAGGGTGAGTGTGTAGGTACATACTGTACTACAAACTAAATGAGGGTACCAAGTGCCCATATAGACTGTTCCTTCTTTCAAAGGTGAACCTAGCATAAGTTCAGACATGTGTGCCAAGCGTTTCTAACGCTAATGTGATTGATTTGTAATACAGACTATTATGACTTGATACCTTGGTATCTTATTAAAGTGGTGTTTAATGGTTTTTCTTTCAGATAAACAAGTTCTGTTTACTATCATACTTATGCTTAAAGTTTTGGGTTATCCTCTTTTATATAAAATATATATATTTGTTGTTAACCTGTCTGTTTATTATCTGTCAATAAACTTGTTCTTGAGAACCTTGCGTCTCTTTCACCTGTGTCAATTTATTGGTATAATTGAGCATTTTTATTCTATGTATCTTATCTGGGATAATTCTGATAGAATTGTTCTGTTATGCAAGCTATGTTGCATTGGTTTATGTAGTCCCCTAATGGGAGGACTCCGTCCCATAAAGGGACGAGGGCGGTTTTATTACTTTCTTCCTATGCGGATATAAACCTTTGTCCAATACAAGTATTGTGCGGATTACTGGTCGCAGTGGTTCTATACAAACTATGCTTTACTTAATATAGGGCGAGACCACTATATTAGCTTGCCTGGTATTCATACATAGATATATGTACTCTTCGAGACTTTCCAGAGTCTAGTAGGACTCTTCCCTGTAGGGGGCAGGAAGCTCTAACATAGTTTATAGTTAGTTGAAAAGATGTATAACGGTAACATCTTAGGTCTCTAGGTCGAGTCGACCGGGAATAAATTACCTCCGGGGAGTACGGCACGTTCTGAGAATCCACAGATACAGTAATGCTCTGGTACACTTCCATCAGGACGACATGGCTTGAGCCCAAAAAACGGATTTTGAGCGAAGCGAAAAATCTATTTTTGGGTGAGATGGCCATGTCGTCCTGATGGACCCGCCCTTGCCTTTCTAAGAAAGGGCTGTAGGACCCCTCCCTACATACAGTATCTGTAGCACCTCGTGTACGCTACAAGGAATACAGATGGCGCCAGGATTGGCGCCAGGCATGCATACGAATCGGGGGATAGGGAAGCCTTGGGAGCGGCTCCCCTTTTTCTTTCCCGAATTCGTATCTCGTCAATCACCTCCTACGAGACGAAATCTCTGTTCAGGTCGTAGATTGCCATGTGACGTGTCTAGAATACGTCCTCTGATATGTCGCGATATCCTTTTCACGAGGGATACTCGCTCCAGGAGTTAGAATTCTGGTACCTTAAGGTAAATTCTCTGGGAATATCGCCGTAGTTGTAATATACCCTAGGAAGTTACCCTATAGGAACTTCCATCAGGACGACATGGCCATCTCACCCAAAAATAGATTTTTCGCTTCGCTCAAAATCCGTATATATATATATATATATATATATATATATATATATATATATATATATATATATATATATATATATATATATATATATATATATATATATGGATCTAGGACAACTGCCCCTGAGACAACTGCCCCAAGGACAGTTGCCCCCGACAACTGCCCGCAGGACAATTGCCCCCGTAGGACTACTGCCCCCCGGAAAATTGGCCCCCCATAAAACCACTGCCTTCAGGACAATTGCTTTGGAATTTATTGCCATTTACGTAATTACTTTCTAGTAACAATTTATGAAGATATTCTTCCTAATTACATAATCGGTCATTGAAGAAATAATTGTATCTATTTACAAAATTTATTACCATTTATGTAGTTATTTCGTAATTAGGTACTCGGTCGAACGAGTTATAGTTTATTTTAGAAAGCTATACCAATTGGCTAATTCTGTATAGTCAAACAAATGTTTAAAAAAAAAAAAAAAAAGTAAGAAGGATCCAGTGTCTAATTGGTCGTACCAGTTATAGTTTATTTTCGAAAGCTATCGCCAATTGGCTAATTCCCTATAGTCAAACAAATGTTTAAAAAAAAAAAAAAAAAAAAAAAAAAAAAAAGTAAGTAGGATCCAGTATATAATCGGTCGTACGAGTTATAGTTTATTTTTGAAGCTATCACCAATTGGCTAATTATGTATAGTCAAACAAATGTTTACAAACAAATAGAAAAGAAAGTAAGAAGGATCAAGTGTCGAATCGGTCGTCCAAGTTATAGTTTATTTTCGAAAGCCATCGCCAATTGGCTAATCCTGTATAGTCAAACAAATGTTTACAAAAAAAAAAAAAAAACGAAAGTAAGAAGGATCCAGTGTCTAATCGGTCGTCCGAGTTATAGTTTATTTTCGAAAGCTGTCGCCAATTGGCTAATTCTGTATAGTCAAACAAATGTTTACAAAAAAAAAAAAGAAAGAAAGAAGGATCCAGTGTCTAATCGGTCGTCCGAGTTACAGTTTATTTTCGAAAGCTATCGCCAATTGGCTAATTCTGTATAGTCAAACAAATGTTTACAAAAAATAAAAAAGAAAGTAAGAAGGATCCAGTGTCTAATCGGTCGTCCGAGTTATAGTTTATTTTCGAAAGCTATCGCCAATTGGTTAATTCTGTATAGTCAAACAAATGTTTAAAAAAAAAAGAAAGTAAGAAGGATCCAGTGTCTAATCGGTCGTACGAGTTATAGTTTATTTTCAAAAGCTATCGCCAATTGGCTAATTCTGTATAGTCAAACAAATTTAAAAAAAAAAAAAAAAAAAGAAAGAAAGAAAGAAGGATCCAGTGTCTAATCGGTCGTCCGAGTTATAGTTTATTTTCGAAAGCTATCGCCAATTGGCTAATTCTGTATAGTCAAACAAATGTTTACAAAAAATAAAAAAGAAAGTAAGAAGGATCCAGTGTCTAATCGGTCGTCCGAGTTATAGTTTATTTTCGAAAGCTATCGCCAATTGGCTAATTCTGTATAGTCAAACAAAA
>NC_090744.1:61425933-61430933 GCF_036898095.1 Palaemon carinicauda | reverse complement strand
CCAGGCAAGCTAAAATAGTGGTCTCGCCCCTATATTAAGTAAAGCATAGTTTGTAAAGGACCACTGCGTCAATATGAATATCGACCAGTTTTCCGCACAATAACTTGTATTGGACAAAGGTTTTATATCCGCATAGGAGGAAAACCAATGCAACATAGCTTGCATAAAGGAACAATTCTATTAGAATTATCCCAGATAAGGTACATAGAATGAATGCTCAATTATACCAATAAATTGACACAGGTGAAGGAGACGCAAGGTTCTCAAGAACCAGATTATTGACAGGCAATAAATAGACAGGTTAACCACAATTATATATATATATATATATATATATATATATATATATATATATATATATATATATATATATATATATATATATAAGAATAGGATAACCCAAAACTTTAAGCATCAGTATGATAGTAAACAGAGCTTGTTTGTCTGAAAGAAAAAAACATTAGATGCCACTTTTAAGATACCGAGGTATCAAAGTCATAAAAGCCTGTATTACAAAATCAATGACATTAGCGTTAGAAACGCTCGGCACACATGTTTGCACTTATGCTAGGTTCACCTTCGGAAATGGAACAGTCTGGATGGGCAACACAGTGCCCTCACTTAGTTTGTAGTACAGTATGTAACTACACACTCACCCTGGAATAATCGTCCCAATTAAGACCACTGTTCCTCGCAGAGTTAAACAGTAGGGTTAACACCGCGACCCACTGCTAACCACAGATCTCTTTTAGTTCCTCTACTTGCTTCGCATAGTGGCGAAAGAACACTCTGGAAGACTTCCAGCCAGTGTATGAACGGAGATGTTCAAAATCCATACAATTAAAGAAATTTAAGAATGAGGCAACTTTCCTCGGATCGTGACCTGCGGGTGTATTGTCAGGATCCGCTCTGCGAATAAAATATGTGATTTTCGCTCTGAGTTGATTCAGAGATAATTTGAGCCTGATGTTCCTCCCCTGAATAGTTGACCACCCTTGAAGTCTGAAGTTCTATGAAGATAGACCTTTAGGCATTCTACTGGACATAGAGATGCATCTTCTTTCAGAGGGCAGATTCTCCAGGGACCCCACCTGTTGGTGGGTAACTCATTCTTGGCGAGAAACGTAGGATCCGGAAACAGGTTCAGTTCTTCCCCATCCAGGAACTGAACACGACCTGCCTCTCTCGAGAGGCTACAATCTCACTAACCCTGGCCCTGGACGCGAGTGCAAAATAGGAAAATACTTTTTGTGTCAAATCCTTTAACGCACACTCTTCATTGCTCAACAGAGAAGCGAAATGAAGAACTTGTCTAAAGACCATGAAATGGGCTTTGGAGGTGCTGAAGGTCTGAGCCTAGCACAGGCTTTCGGGACTTTATTAAAGATCTCGTTACCTAGGTCGACCTGGAAGGCATATAGAATGGGTCTTGTCAAAGCAGACTTACACACTGAAATCGTGTTCGCTGCCAACCCTTGACCATGGAGGTGGGGAAAAAAGATAAGCAGAAGTCTGTCAAGATCTCCTGCGGAATCTTCGCCTTGACAAAAGGCCACCCATTTTCTCCAAGATGACTCATATTGCCTTCTAGTAGATTTGCATTTATATTCCTCAAGGAAGTCTATACTGGCTTTCGAAATCCCGAAACTGCTTTCTCACCGCTAGGGAGAGGAAAATCATGAACTGCAGGGTCCGGGTTTTCTGTAATGAAGCGCAGACAGTTGACTTCTGGACTCGCTGGTCAGAACTGGATCTGGTAGTGGTACAAACTTCAGCTACAGTTCCAATGCCAGGAGGAACCACACGCTGTTCGGCCACTTGTGGGCCACTATTGCCGCTACCCTTTGAAGGATCTCAGTTTGTTGAGGACCCTCAACAGAAGGTTGTGGAGGAGGGAACAGATAAATCTTGGACCATCTGTTCCAGTCGAGGGACATCGCGTCCACTGCTTCCGCTAAGGGGTCCTCGTACGGGGCACGTACAGGGGCAACTTCTTGTTGTCTTTCGTCGCAAAGATGTCTATCTGCAGTTCTGGGACTGATTCAGAATGAAGGAGAATGATCCTGCGTCTAAGGACCATTCCGACTCTATCGGTGTGAACCTGGATAGAGCGTCCGCTGTCACATTGCGGACTCCTTGAAGGTGAACTGCCGACAGGTACCACTTCTTCTTTTCCGCCAATCGGAAGACGGCCAACATCACCTGGTTGAGAGGTGGTGACCTCGATCCTTGTCGATTCAAGTATCTTACAACTACCCCGCTGTCTATTACCACTTTATGTGGAACGAATGACGCGGGGAGACTTTCTTTAAGGCAAGGAGCACTGCCCTAGCTTCTAGAAGTTTTATGAGAAAGGTCTTGCATAGCCTGGACCAAGTCCCCTGGACTTTTTTCCGATGAGAGTGACCTCCCCATCCCTCCTTTGAGGCGTCTGAGTTAATCGTCACCGGACGGGGGAGGTGGCTGAAGAAGAACCTGACTTCTTTAGATGTCTGGCTTGGGACCAAGGCCTGAGAAGAGTACTTAGCCGAAGCGGCTGGTCTTCTCAGATCTCTTCACGCGTTTGATGCATAACTTCTCCAAACTCCGATTGCATCCTTTAGCTTGTGCTCTTAGCACTGGGTCTGTCACCGAAGCAAACTGGAGAGAGCGCAGTACTCTCTCCTGCTCGTGTCTTGATATCCTTTCGGAATCTTGAAGGTCTCTTGACAGAACCCGCTATCTCCTTCCTTTTCTTCGCCGGGGTGGAAAAACGGGTTGTGACAAAAGGTCCCAGTGGATCCTTAGCCACTGGAACTTTTGAGATGGAGAAAGTCGAGACTTTTTCTGTTGATCTTGAAGCCTAGGTACTCTAGGAACTGGATCACTTGACTGGAAGCTTGCAAGCATTCTGTCTCGGATGCTGCCCACACCAACCAGTCGTCCCAGGTAGGCTACTACCTGAATTCCCTTTAGGCGAAATTGTTTGAGAGCTACGCTCGCAAGCTTCGTAAAAATCCTTGGGGCTATGTTTAGCCCGAATGGCATGGCTCCCGAAGGCGTATAGTCTTCGTTGTAGCCTGAACCCTAGGTATGGGGAGAGTCGATGGCTAATTGGAATGTGCCCAGTAGGCGTCTGACAAGTCTATAGAGACGGATATGCCCTCTTGGGCAGTAAGGTCCTTATATGTTGCAGTGTTAGCATTTTGAATTTGCAATTCACTATGAACTTGTTAAGTGGCGACAAGGTCCAGAATGACTCTGAGCTTTTCCGAGTCTTTTCTTGGGAACACAAAACAGCCTCCCTTAGAAATTGATGGGCTTCAACTTTTTTCTCCAACCGTTCTTGAACGTACTCCTCCATAACGGGGTGGAGTGTTGGAAAAAACCGAAGGTACGGGGGTGGAGTGCTGTACCAGCTCCCGCCCAGTCCATTCTTGAGTAGGCTGTGGGCCCAGGGATCGAAGGTCCACCGATCCCGAAATTTCAGAAGTCTCCCTCCTACCGGTATCACCTCACTTGGACTGCCGTCCTGAGGTCTTGCCCTTCCTGACCACGACCACCCCTGAATCCCCTTCCCCTTGAGGGGCATCTAGACGAGCCTCTGGCTGCTCCTCTAGGCTTTGCTCGAAAGGAAGTAGACTGCCCTTCGAACCCTGGGGTGAATGCCGTGGACTGTGTCGACACGGCCTGGGGTACCCACTGAAAGGTGGTAGGGGTTTGTGCCACGATCTGGGGCACTGGGGGTAATGGCAATTGCAGTTGCTGTTGCTGTCTAAGAGGCTTGGCTGGCCGAGACGGTAGCCTAGTCCTCATAGTCTTCCTCTTTGGTTGAGGACCCTCATCCGGGGAAGACTTTCTTTTGATAGCCAGGCCCCACTTCTGGAGAAGGTTTCTATTCTCCAAGGCGGCTTTATCAAAAACTTCTTTGACCAAGTCGGTAGGGAAAAAGGTCTTTTTCCCAAATGTTGGAGGAGATTAGTTTCTTTAGCTCGTGCCTCACCGTAGCCGAGGTAAACACGAACTCCTACAAGCTCTCCTTGCCTTGACGAAGCCATAAAGGTCCTTCGTCACTGTGGCCAGATGAGGCTTGGCCACTACCATGAACATTTCATGGACCTTGGGGTCACTTGCCATCGTCTCGAGAGTAGTCTGAAGAGACATTGAGGCAGTCAGTCTTTCTTTTGTATCGAACTCACTTCGCAAAAGAAAGTCAGACAGCTTAGGGAGGTCCTTGCCGAACTGACGTCCGGCAATATCAGCCTCCAACTTTCCCACTGAGACGTAAGATGGACGTCCTTCCAGTCTTTGTGGTCCATAGGCAGGGCCAGCGACAAGGGTTTACACTCCTCTAGGGAGGGGCAAGACTTGCCGGCCTCGATTGCTTTTAGTACAGCCAGAAACCCTTTCTGTAAAAGGGGGAAGGCTCTAGTAGGCGAGGACACAAAGGAAGGGAGCTTCCTATTCAATGCAGCTACCTTTGAGTTAGAGAAGCCCCTCTCTTTCATCGAGGATGAAAGTAGAAGCTTGAGCCTTAGCATGGTCCATCACTATGACCTCCTTCGGCTCTGTCTCCTCCTTTGAAGCTGGTTCCTTCCTCAGCCGGACATAATAGTCCGGATATGATGCCTTGCTGGGCCAGAATTCCACCCTCCAGGGGAACTGAGCCCAGCTTATCCGAGATGACGATCTTTCTAGGTCGTCATCGGCATGTGCTCAGCATACCTCCATGGGTTAGCATCTGAGCACAAGGGAAGGTCTTTCACATTGAGCTTTTTCTGGTGCCCATGTGATTCTGCAAGGCACTGCATTCGCAGTTCCATTGCAGCCGCCTTCTCCTGATTCTCCTTCTGCATTTGTTGGATCATTTCAACAATAGAAGAGAGGGCCTGTCCCAGCTCTACTGGGAGACCGGCCGATGTAGAAGGGCTTGAACTTCATCCTGGGCTTCTGCCAGGAGGTCTTCCTCCTGACACCCGTCCACATCAGATATCCTGTCATTTAGCTGGATGTCTTGCATC
>NC_090744.1:61401047-61416047 GCF_036898095.1 Palaemon carinicauda | reverse complement strand
AGGAGTTGGTGGTGTCGTCATCAGTGGGAGCTCCAATTGCAGCTTTAGTAATAGCAGAACGAGTGGTGGCTTGGCAAGGTAGAACTTCCTGTTGGTTCTGCTCATTTTCTATAACACACACTGGTTGAGAAATAATGAGATTAGGTAAGACAGTTCCTTCAGCTAAATAATTTCCTAACAGAATATCAGCTTTCTCAAAAGGAAATTTTCTATCCAGTAAGGCTACTTCGGTTCTTCCAGTAAAGTAAGGGCAATCTATATGCATATTAACCAGAGGTAACACTAATTTACTGGATAAATCAGTGATGGTAACATATTTATTAGTAGGCTGAGTCAGAGGTTTCAGTTTACCACTTACTATAGTTTGTGACGATCCTGTGTCCCTTAACAACTTTACAGGGTAATTATTGACAGTACCAGAGCAAAGGAAATCAGAGAAGTCATTTGTGACTTGAGAACAATGGAGAGCAATCCTTCTTTGGTTTTTGCTCTGAGTAGTCTCTGGTCTGTTCCCTGCTGTTTGCTGAGAAGGCTGCATAACCTTAGAAAATTGACATCGGGGGTTAGGACAGTCTTAAATGGCATGTCCCTTCTGTTTACAGAAGGAACAATAAATATTTATACTTGCCTGATCTGTAGAGTTATGTTTCTTTACCTTATGGATGAGGTGATATTCATCAGCAAGAAGAGCCGCCTTCTTCCCCTCCTTCTCCTGCCGTTCTCTGATGTACATAGAAATGTTGGAAGGAATTCTCCTCAAAAACTCCTCTAGTACCATTAAGTTCTCTAATTGTTCAAAGGTAGTTATGTTTTCAGATTCTAGCCATTTTCTAAACTGTTTTAATTTGACCTGAAACAATTCCAAATAAGTTTGGGTGGTTCCTTTGATGGAGTTCCTGAACATTTGCCTATACCCTTCAGCTGTAATGGTATAGGCATCAAGGACAGCTTTCTTTAGGACATAGTAATCTCGTTCCTCTAACATTTGCGAAGCTATATGAGCAGCCTTGCCTTTCAGTGCACTCCGAATGAGTAGAACATATTGTTCTTTTGGCCAATGCAAGGTTGTGGCTCTGTCCTCAAAAATACCAAAGAACACGTCTGGTTCTTTTTCATCAAACGGTGGTAGTAGTTTAAGAGCCTTAGTGAGGGAAAAACATTCGCCAAGCTCTCTCTCTCTCTTTGCCTTTCTCGTTCAACCTGATACTGGCCAGCTGTCTCTCCATTTGTATCTTTTCTTCTCTTTCCCGTCGTTCCAAGGCTATCATCCTTTCTTTCTGCTCGTATTCAGCTTGACGAGCTGCCTTTTTCTCTCTCTCCAATTCAAGCTGCAACTTGAGCTTCACCAATTCTGGATCCTCTATAGCCTTAGCTTCACCTCTCCCTAACGTAAGGGGCCGAAGGGGAGCAGTTTCTTCTGATGAAACGGAAGCTTTGGCTACCAGGAAATCCAAAACTCTACCCACCAGTTCCGCTTTCACCATGGAGAGCAATACAGGAATCCCTGCTTGTTCAGCAATCTTTCGCAAGTCATTTTTCTTGGCATCTCTCAACGATAAGAGGTGCCCCCGAGGGTCCTCAAAAAACTTCTCTGCATTGAAAGACATGGTAGATCATATATAGCACTTTTGGTCCACTACGAGCACTTTCAGTCACTGTCACCGAATCACTATCGCTAAAACACTGAATCACCAATGGCTAAACCGCAGAATTATTAAATTTCTATCCGTTCATGGTCTATTCACCGAATCACTTAAGCACTAGGGCAATAAATCACCGAATCACTAACACGTCAATAAATCACCGAATAAATAACACGTCACTAAATCATCGAATTAATAACACTTCAATAAATAACCGAATCAAAAACACGATGTCAATAAATAACCGAATCACTAACACGACGTCAATAAATAACCGAATCACTAACACAATGTCAATAAATCACCGAATCACTAACACGATGTCAATAAATCACTGAATCACTAACATGATGTCAATAAATCACTGAATCACTAACATGTCAATAAATCACTGAATCACTAACACGATTTCAATAAATCACTGAATCACTAACACTTACTGTCACAGGTATGAATATATTACCACTTTAAAGAAATATACACTAATAGTCAATAAAGATTTCACCGAACTGCCACCTAACGTTACCTTAACGAAATCATAAACAACATAAGTCACTAAGTTTTTCGAAACTATGACTAACAACGCACGATGCACTAGTTAACGTCACTTTTCACAAAAACTCACTTAAATATACAAGAACCACTAACACACACTGGAGATTGCACAACGTCACTTTCAATAAACTATCACTTTGCTATGTAAAATACACTAAGGAACGTACACTGAGGTTATACAAAATCAATTTCACGAAACTCACTTAAAGCACTAGGAAAACGCGTTCCTGGGTTCTCGTATTCTGTAAAAGAGGGACAGTAATCCCTGAGGAAAATTAATCCCTGAATGATGAGAGGGGGTGGTTACCCTAAGTGTTCCAATATGACTGGGGTGACTAAAGAACGCAATAGCGACAGTCGGCAATGTCAAGGCAACAGAACGGCGACTAAGTACCGATTCCTTGCACTGCACTTCCTCCAAACAATCGGCAAGAGGGGATGGGTACCCTATGAAGGAAATTAATCCAGAAGCATTCTAATACGTCTGGGGTGACTAAGGAACGCAAAAAAAGCGATAGTCGGCAACGTCAAGGCAACAGAACGGAGACTAAGTACCGATTCCTTGCGCTGCACTTCCTCCAAACTATCAATAATACTTGCGATGACGTATACAAAACGGCACCTTGATCGCAGAAGGGAGAGCTCAAAAAACGGTGGAGGTACAACTATTGATTGTACACCCATCAACAAAACCGGTGTCGCCTGGCGAGACCTGACTTGGAGAGATCATGCCCTTCTTGCCCTGAAAAGGTGGCCGACGTTAAACAACCGAGAAGTTGTTGGAATGGTTCGAATGTCAGGAGGAGGGAAATTGCCGATATCACTTAAAGAAATGCGATGATGAAAGAAATATATATGAAAAACGAAAGAACTTTTTTATTCTTTTAATAACTGTAATCTAATATTTCGAAAACAATTCATCAAGAGATTTTATCATACCTAAATTATTTGAATTTCCTTAAAAAAAATTCTGGAATATATTTGGAACGAAATATCATTCGTTTGCATTTCCCAAGCAGTTTATCTCTCTCTCTCTCTCTCTCTCTCTCTCTCTCTCTCTCTCTCTCTCTCTCTCCACACACACATACATACACACTGTACGTAATATATGTAGGCGCTAATAATGTATCATTTCAAATAGCACCTATTGGGTCACCAATCATTAATAAATGGCCTTTGTTAAACATTTCGAAGGTAATAAGGTTTAAAGGTTTAGTTGTTTATTTCACTGTTTCCTTTGATTTCGATCATGAGCCACGTAGCTGTGTGGATGGGGTAAACTTTTAGCACGGGCTACTTGGCTCCGGCCCTCTTAAAGAAAATAGTATTATTTGCTATATCAGTTATATTTGTTTAAGGTTGGGGATTTAAAATGCATCACCAGTTAACATAATTTATATTGTTTCAGAAGTGATTGGTGAAAATAAAATATATGAAATGACATTCAATAAAACTGGTTATTGGTGCGTTATTACAGTGGTGTGGTATATAGCATGTAGGGTATAAAAGATTACACTATTAACACATTGTTTACTCAAATTATCCGATTAGGCAGCAATAGCCTGGATGTCAGGATACTAGAAAACTCCTAATCAATCAATCAATCAAATTATCTTGGCAATTAGGTCATTTCCAAGCGAACCTCCTTCCCTTGTGACGATTGCTAAAAGGTCCAAGTCTAGCATTGACTTTTTGGATTACGATTTTATTTGTCGTTTCATGACCTGATATCCAACACCTTATAGGTGTGCTCCCGGTAAGCTCTATGATCCATATATATTATTCATATATACGACAATCTTTGTAGAGATGGCAGCAGCAAACAAAGACAACTCTGTTGAGAGTATAACTCAAAGAGGCCGGATCGTTGGTGAGTGGGAGCGTGGTGTTCCGACCCGAGATATTGCTATCAGCATTGGAGTGTCAACTCGCACAGTCCAGAGGTGGATATTAAGATGGCGTGAAGAAGGAACATTAGCAAATAGACGAAGGATAGGACGACCTCGAGTGACAACACCACAGCAAGATCAACAAATCCTGGCAGTATCAACAGCTAACCCCATGAAAGCATCTGTAGCTATCACACAAGAACTTAATCTCCCGTGTACTGCACAAACCACTAGACGTCGACTGAGGGAGCACTCGATCTGCTGTCATGTTCCAGCTGTCAAAGAACAGCTTGAGCAATGGCACCGTGACACCCGTCTAGGCTTTGCTCTGCAACATCTATCTGAAGATTTAGAATTTTGGAAAAATGTGATATTTAGCGATGAAACTTATTTCACGTCAGTTGAGGCTAGAGCTAGGCATGTTTGGCGTCGCATCGGCACAAGATACGATGTAAACAATATTCAGGAGAGAGCCAGGAGTGGGAGGGTTGGAGTAAGTTATTGGGGATGGATGTCGAGTTTTGGCCCAGGGGAATTAGTAAGAATAAACGGCACCTTGAATGCCAGGAAATATATATCTATTCTTGATGATGTGATGCTGCCAACAGTAAGAGCCATGGCAATCCCCGACGGCGAGCCCATCATATTTGTCCAAGACAATAGCCGGATACACACAGCCCATACTGTGACCGAGTGGTTCAGGAGGCACCCTGAAATTCTGATGATGGACTGGCCTACCAAAGGCTGTGATATTAACCCTATTGAGAATCTGTGGGGAATAATGAAGCAGGAAATAAAGATGGGACCAGAACGGACATGTGATGCTATTGACCAATCGGTGAGAGAGGTATGAGAGTCAGTGCGACGCCGACCAAACATTTGCGAACGGCTCGTGGCCTCCATGCCTACACGTCTAAACGAGGTGATAGATGCCCACGGGGGTTGGACCAGCTATTGACAAGGTCATTCATTTGTAACACCGCATTCTAAATCTTTATATTTACATGCAATATAATGCATGATGTGTATACAATAAAACAGTTTCCTTTGTTATTTATTTATTATTTTTACATGGAATATAACATGAAATATATCCAATTATATTGTTACATATATTTTTATTTCGTTACATGTAATTTGACATAAAATAAATTAAATTTTTATTCATTTATCATTTTTTTACATGCAATATGGCATAAAATGCCACCAATTGAAATGATAGCCATGTTAAAAAAAATAATGCTGGTAACTCAACTAAGTTATATATGTAAATCCTATATCAGAATAGGATATCCTATAGTATCTTCTCAGTCTAGAATAATCAATTATTGCCATTGCTAATTTTTAGCCATAATGACTAATAAAAACATCAGCTACAAAACTTGGCGTGTATAATTTAGGGACAACATATATATGTATAGTCCAACCTAAAGATGTGGCCTGAGCTGGTTTTAGATATTGATACTAATTGCCAAAAGAATCCATAACCCACCAGTTTGGGGAAATTAGGTGGTCTCCGCCATTTCAAAATCCAAACCAACATGCAAGAAAAGTATAAGATCAAAATTAGACTTATTTCTTCCGGTTATATATAAGTTTCTACTGCAAGCTCATAAAATTATTATAGAATTAAAATTTCCCTTGTCAAAATTGTCCAAGGTAACTAAGTATTGGTAGTTATGGATATCATATTCAGTAATTTGTGTGAAAATTGTCGGAAAATTATGAATCACACAACTAAAAATAGCTTCATTCTTTACAAACTGAACAAAAAAACAACACCTAAATAGCAAATGGACGGACAGCCATCCCTAATAGCCACAATTAATGACAATGGTATCAACAAAGTTGTGATTGATCTCACTCGATGTTTCTTAATCAAAGGTGCCTGCTCCCCTATGAGGTGTGTGGTAGGTTCCTAACCGTATGAATATGAAAAAAAAAAAAATCCTTATACACAGGTTTACTTTTTTTTCTGCAAAAGAAGTAACACAGCAATTGTCCTTGAAAGTTTTTTTTATTTTTTCATTTACAACACATCAGATCACTTTATATCATAGCATTTAAGTGGTTTTCTCTTGTATTTCAACACTTCAGGGGTGAAAAGAGAGCATGCATTGAAAAAGGTTAACCACCACAAATCGCTATGAGAGTTCATGAAATAGAATAAGACATTGGTTCCTTACTGCTGTTACGATTCAAGAAAAAGTAATATGACGGGGTGTTTTCAGCAAAATAACAAACAATCCATAACCAAACCACGATTGGATAAAAAAAAAAAATGACCAGCGACTACGCCTGAAAATCAAGCAATGTCACACGTGGTTTGGGTTTGGTTTTGTGTTTAGGGGATCACTGAACATCTTGGGAACACGGGCTCTTCACCCAAAAGAAATACAAATCCAACAGAAGCTTGCAAAGAAGTTAGAAGTTTTGTGTGATCATTTGGGCACTTCCAAATAATGTAAATATTGGATAAAAGTATATATATATATATATATATATATATATATATATATATATATATATATATATATATATATATAACGGATTTTGAGCGAAGCGAAAAATCTATTTTTGGGTGAGATGGCCATGTCGTCCTGATGGAAGTTCCTATAGGGTAGCTTCCTAGGGTATATTACAACTACGGCGATATTCCCAGAGAATTTACCTTAAGGTACCAGAATTCTAACTCCTGGAGCGAATATCCCTCCTGAAAGGGATATCGCGACATATCAGAGGACGTATTCTTGACACGCCACATGGCAATCTGCATCCCGAACAGAGATTTCGTCTCGCAGGGGGCAATTGGCAAGAAACGAATTCGGGAAAGAAAAAGGGGGAGCCGCTCCCAAGGCTCCCTATCTCTCGTTTCATAAGCGTGCCTGGCGCCAATCCTGGCGCCATCTGTATTCCTTGTAGCGTACACGAGGTGCTACAGATACTGCATGTAGGGAGGGGTCCTACAGCCCTTTCTTAGAAAGGCAAGGGCGGGTCCATCAGGACGACATGGCCATCTCACCCAAAAATAGATTTTTCGCTTCGCTCAAAATCCGTTTTTTGGGCTCAAGCCATGTCGTCCTGATGGAAGTATACCAGAGCATTACTGTATCTGTGATATTCTCAGAACGTGCCGTACTCCCCGGAGGTAATTTTTCCTGGTCGACTAGACCTAGAGACCTAAGATGTTACCGTTATACATCTTTTCAACTAACTATAAACCATGTTAGAGCTTCCTGCCCCCTTCAGGGAAGAGTCCTACTAGACTCTGGAAAAGTCTCGAAGAGTACATATACCTATGTATGAATACCAGGCAAGCTAATATAGTGGTCTCGCCCTATATTAAGTAAAGCATAGTTTGTAAAGAACCACTGCGTCAATATGAAATATCTACCAGTTCTCCGCACAATACTTGTATTGGACAAAGGTTTATATCCGCATAGGAGGAAACTAGTAAAACCGCCATCGTCCCCTTATGGGATGGGGTCCTCCCGTTAAGGGAAAGCATAAACCAATGCAACAGATCTTGCATAAAGGAACAATTCTATTAGAATTATTCCAGATAAGGTACATAGAATGAATGCTCAATTATACGAATAAATTGACACAGGTGAAGGAGACGCAAGGTTCTCAAGAACAAGTTCATTAACAGACAATAAACAGACAGGTTAACCACAATTATATATATATATAAGAAGAGGATAACCCAAAACTTTAAGCATAAGTATGATAGTAAACAGAACTTGTTTATCTGAAAGAAAAAACATTAAATGCCACTTTTAAGATACCGAGGTATCAAAGTCATAAAAGTCTGTATTACAAATCAATGACATTAGCGTTAGAAACGCTCGGCACACATGTCTGCACTTATGCTAGGTTCACCTTTGGAAATGGAACAGTCTACATGGGCAACTCAGTGCCCTCACTTAGTTTGTAGTACGGTATGTAACTACACACTCACCCTGGAATTAATCGTGCCAATTAAAACCACTGTTCCTCGCAGAGTTAAACAGTAGGGTTAACGACGCGACCCACTGCTACCACAGATCTCTTTAGTTCCTCTACTTGCTTCGCATAGTGGTGAAAGAACACTCTGGAAGACTTCCAGCCAGTGTATGAACGGAGATGTTCAAAATCCATACAATTAAAGAAATTTAAGGATGAGGCAACTTTCCTCGGATCGTGACCTGCGGGTGTACTTGTCAGGATCCGCTCTGCGAATAAAATATGTGATTTTCGCTCTGAGTTGATTCAGTGATAAATTTGAGCCTGATGTTTCTCCCCTGAATAGTTGACCACCCTTGAAGTCTGAAGTTCTATGAAGATAGACCTTTAGGCATTCTACTGGACATAGAGATGCATCTTCTTTCAGAGGGCAGATTTTCCAGGGACCCCACCTGTTGGTGGGTAACTCATTCTTGGCGAGAAACGTAGGATCCGGAAACAGGTTCAGTTCTACCCCATCCAGGAACTGAACACGACCTGCCTCTCTCGAGAGGGCTACAATCTCACTAACCCTGGCCCCGGACGCGAGTGCAAATAGGAAATTAACTTTTTGTGTCAAATCCTTTAACGCACACTCTTCATTGCTCAACAGAGAAGCGAAATGAAGAACTTTGTCTAAAGACCATGAAATGGCCTTTGGAGGTGCTGAAGGTCTAAACCTAGCGCAGGCTTTCGGAACTTTATTAAAGAACTCGTTACCTAGGTCGACCTGGAAGGCATATAGAATGGGTCTTGTCAAAGCAGACTTAAACGCTGAAATCGTGTTAGCTGCCAATCCTTGACCATGGAGGTGGATGAAGAAAGATAAGCAGAAGTCTGTCGAGATCTCCTGCGGATTCTTCGCCTTGACAAAGGCCACCCATTTTCTCCAAGATGACTCATATTACCTTCTAGTAGATTTGCACTTATATTCCTCTAGGAAGTCTATGCTGGCTTTCGAAATCCCGAAACGCTTTCTCACCGCTAGGGAGAGAAAATCATGAGCTGCAGGGTCCGGGTTTTCTGTAATGAAGCGCAGACAGTCGACTTCTGGACTTGCTGGGTCAGAACTGGATCTGGTAGCGGTACAAACTTCAGCTGTAGTTCCAATACCAGGGGGAACCACACGCTGTTCGGCCAAGTGTGGGCTACTATTGCCGCTACCCCCTTGAAGGATCTCAGTTTGTTGAGGACCCTCAACAGAAGGTTGTGAGGAGGGAACAGATAAATCCTGGACCCTCTGTTCCAGTTGAGGGACATCACGTCCACTGCTTCCGCTAAGGGGTCCTCGTACGGGGACAAGTACAGGGGCAACTTCTTGTTGTCTTGAGTCGCAAAGAGGTCTATCTGCAGTTCTGGGACTTGATTCAGAATGAAGGAGAATGATCCTGCGTCTAAAGACCATTCCGACTCTATCGGTGTGAACCTGGATAGAGCGTCCGCTGTCACATTGCAGACTCCTTGAAGGTGAACTGCCGACAGGTACCACTTCTTCTTTTCCCCCAATCGGAAGATGGCCAACATCACCAGGTTGAGAGGTGGTGACCTCGATCCTTGTTGATTCAAGCATCTCACAACTACCTCGCTGTCCATCACCAACCTTATGTGGATCGAGTGACGCGGGGAAACTTTCTTTAAGGTAAGGAGCACTGCCATAGCTTCTAGAAAGTTTATGTGAAAGGTCTTGAATAGCTTGGACCAAGTTCCCTGGACTTTTTTCCGATGAGAGTGACCTCCCCATCCCTCCTTCGAGGCGTCTGAGTGAATCGTCACCGACGGGGGAGGTGGCTGAAGAAGAACCGACTTCTTTAGATGTCTGGCTTGGGACCAAGGCCTGAGAAGAGTACGTAGCCGAAGCGGAACTGGTCTTCTCAGACCTCTTCGCACGTTTGATGCATAACTTCTCCAAACTCCGGTTGCATCCTTTAGCTGTGCTCTTAGCACTGGGTCTGTCACCGAAGCAAACTGGAGAGAGCTCGGTACCCTCTCCTGTTCGCGTCTTGATATCCTTTCGGAATCTAGAAGTCTCTTGACAGAACCCGCTATATCCTTCCTTTTCTTCGCCAGGATGGAGAAACGGTGTGACAAAAGGTCCCAGTGGATTCCCAGCCACTGGAACTTTTGAGATGGAGAAAGTCGAGACTTTTTTCTGTTGATCTTGAAACCTAGGTACTCTAAGAACTGGATCCCTTGACTTGAAGCTTGCAAGCATCCTGTCTCGGATGCTGCCCCCACCAACCAGTCGTCCAGGTAGGCTACTACCTGAATTCCCTTTAGGCGTAATTGTTTGAGATCTACGCTCGCAAGCCCGAATGGCATGGCTCTGAAGGCGTATAGTCTTCGTTGTAGCCTGAACCCTAGGTAGGGGGAGAGTCGACGGTTGATTGGAATGTGCCAATAGCCGTCTGACAAGTCTATAGAGACGGAATATGCCCTCTTGGGCAGTAAGGTCCTTATGCGTTGCAGTGTTAGCATCTTGAATTTGCAATACACTATGAACTTGTTGAGTGGCGACAAGTCCAGAATGACTCTGAGCTTTTCCGAGTCTTTCTTGGGAACACAAAACAGCCTCCCTTGGAATTTGATGGACTTCACCTTTCGGATCACATTTTTCTCCAACAGTTCTTGAACGTACTCCTCCAGAACGGGGGTGGAGTGTTGGAAAACCCGAAGGCCCGGGGGTGGAGTGCTGTACCAGCTCCCGCCCAGTCCATTCTTGAGTAGGCTGTGGGCCCATGGATCGAAGGTCCACCGATCCCGAAATTTCAGAGGTCTCCCTCCTACCGGTATCATCCCACTTGGACTCCCGTCCCGAGGTCTCGCCTCCCTGACCACGACCACCCCTGAATCCCCTTCCCCTTGAGGGGCGTCCAGACGAGCCTCTGGCTGCTCCTCTAGGCTTTGCTCGAAAGGAAGTAGACTGCCCTTCGAACGATGGGGTGAATGCCGTGGACTGTGTCGACACGGCCTGGGGTACCCACTGAAAAGTGGTTGGGGTTTTTGCCATGATCTGCGGCACTGGAGGCAATGGCAATTGCAGTTGCTGTCTAACAGGCTTGGCTGGCCGAGACAGTAGCCTAGTCCTCATAGTCTAACTCTTTGGTTGAGGACCCTCATCCGGGGAAGACTTTCTTTTGATAGCCAGGCCCCACTTCTGGAGAAGGTTTCTATTCTCCAAGGCGGCCTTATCAACTACTTCTTTGACCAAATCGGTAGGGAAAAGGTCTTTGCCCCAAATGTTGGAGGAGATTAGTTTCCTTGGCTCGTGCCTCACCGTAGCCGAGGTGAACACGAACTCCTTACAAGCTCTCCTCGCCTTGACGAAGCCATAAAGGTCCTTCGTCACTGTGGCCAGATGAGTCTTGGCCACCACCATGAACATTTCATGGACCTTGGGGTCACTTGCCATCGTCTCAAGAGTAGTCTGAAGAGACATTGAGGCAGCCAGTCTTTCTTTTGTCTCGAACTCTCTCTGCAAGAGAAAGTCAGACAGCTTAGGGAGGTCCTCGCCGAACTGACGTCCGGCGATATCAGCCTCCAACTTCCCAACTAAGAACGTAAGGTGGACATCCTTCCAGTCTTTTTGGTCCATAGGTAGGGCCAGCGACAAGGGTTTACACTCCTCCAGGGAGGGGCAAGGCTTGTCGGCCTCGACTGCTTTTAGTACAGCCGCAAACCCTTTCTGTAAAAAGGGGAAGGCTCTAGCAGGAGAGGACACAAAGGAAGGGAGCTTCTTGCTCAATGCAGCTGCCTTTGAGTTAGAGAAGCCCCTCTCTTTCAACGAGGATGAAAGCAGAGCTTGAGCCTTAGTATGGTCCATCACTATGACCTCCTTCGGCTCTGTCTCCTCCTTTGAAGCTGGTTCCTTCCTCAGCCAGACACATGGTTTAGCATCTGAGCACAAGGGAAGGTCTTTCACATTGAACCTCTTCTGGGGCCCATGTGATTCTGCAAGGCTCTGCATCCGCAGTTCCATTGCAGCCGCCTTCTCCTGATTCTCCTTCTGCATCTGTTGGATCATTCCAACAATGGAGGAGAGGGCCTGTCCCAGCTCTACTGGGAGACCGGCAGATGTTGAGGGAATAGGCTCCGGGATCTGAACCTGAGTAGCCGACACCTCGTCGACCTCTTCCTCTACAACGTCTGGGGCTTGAACTTCACCCTGGGCTTCTGCCAGGGGGTCTTCCTTCAGACGCTCGTCCACGACAGACATCCTGTCATCTAACTGGATGTCTTGCATAGCGACCGAGACTTCAGCATCCACCTGGATCTGAACTTGGGGGATCTCCTCTTGAGGCTGGGGAATCGCTGCATCAGCTGATGCCTTAGGGAAAAGATACGCCCTCATCATCTCACTTGGAAGATAAGGGCCAGAGGTGTTCTTTTGGAAGCCCCTTACCCAGGTACGAAGCTTCTCCCTTGCTATATCCCTTGATTCCGCCGTCCTAGGGGAATCAAAGGCCTCAGTAATCATGTTAGTGCACACAGTACATACCTGAGGGTCCCAATACTGGAGATCATCCTTGGAGACAGCGCATGCTGCGTGTCTCCTACAAAACTCCTGTCCGCAGAGGTTCTTGCTGCACACATTGCAGAAAACACTTCCGCACTTCGGAGGGTCCTTCTGTAAAGAGAAGAAATTTCCATGAGTATCAAGTGAACTATGTATCACTGGGTATGCATAGTATAGCATAACAATTCATAAAGGAAAGACACACTTGCGTTTCCCTCACAACCCACTGTTGCAGCCTTCCAGATAATAAAATCAAATGGTTAATCTCTTCTAGAGTAACCAATGCCAAGTTTCCAGAGGAAACAGGTGGAGGTCACACCTAAGCAATGATTTTAAAATCCTGGAAAATAGACAGGAGAGAACTCACTTTCCTATCTGTAGGGCAACAGCAAAGGACTTGTGCAAGAAAACACAAAAGTGTTAGAACACACAGTGCTGTACCAAAACCCATACTATAGTTTTCTTCTTACAATATATGTTATACTGAAGAATACTGGTACAGTATAGGAGGTTACGTGCCGGCCGGCACTTGCCGGCCGGCACACACCATAACTAGCTTTAAAGTATACTACTTAACAGCTATAAGGCGGCAGAACTCTGGTTCAAATGCATGTGCCGCCCGGCAATGGCTGCCGGCCGGCAACTACACAAGGTAGTACCCAGCTGCCAGCCACAGTCTTGGTGACCGGCAGACAAGGGCTGACATTAGCCGGCCGGCAAAGGTACAGGACCGATGCCGGCCGGCAGCAAAAGAACCAGAGGACTACACCAGACAAATAGGATGGATACCGGGATAAGAGTGTACACTACCTCCAAGCCCGGCAATCCGAAAGAGTGCATATAAGGAAGGGGAGAATCTAATTCAGGCTTCCTGACCAATGCCGTCTGGCTCTACAGGCAGGCATGGATGAGGGACCAAGGGAGGTCCGGGCAGCACTCAAAATATAAGACCCTTGCCGGCCGGCAGCTCTGCCGGCCGGCAAGGGGCTGAGTCAATTCCACATCCTAACCTAATCTAGGTCCAGATGTAGAACGATGTACAGTAAATATAAGAGTCAATTCCACATCCTAACCCAATCTAGGTCCAGATGTAGAACAACGTACAGTACTGTAATGGCTAGGCCATTACGGAGATAGAGGGGGAAGGGACAAAAGAGGGTCCTACCAACCTTGCTTTAGTGACGGATCCCCCGCAGCCAAGAAACTTATCTCAGCCTAAGGGAGATCCAAGGGGGGAGGCCAGCAATACTTGCCAGCTCCCAGAGCACCAAAGCAAGGAAGGTGTTGCTACTCCCAGGGAAAGAAACTTATCCTCCCCCGAGAACAGCAACAAGGACTAGTCTGGTAGATCACAAAAGAAGGAATCATATCAACAGAAACCTTCGGTAGTGACCTATGGAGGCTAAGCCACCTTTGTCTGTGTCAGGCCAGCAAGGGAGACTCTACCCCAAGCCAGAAAAACACAGACTCAGACTAAAAAACTCTGTTGTTCTGTCCCTCTTTGAACCAGACTTACTGGAACAGGAAGGTACAGTAACACCCCAGTATAGTTTTATCGAAAATTAATTCGGAAAAAACCACTTAGGGATAAGCCCAAGGCTTAAACAGAGGGAAAGGGATTGCATACCTTCTCCGAAGAAAAGAAAGCAACCGGGGAGTATGAGAAAGTATACCAAGGCTCCATAAGCAACTTAGCCTAGGCACCAAGAGAATCGATTACCTAAATCACCGAAACTCACTCGTATACTATCTTGGAAATATTCCACACAATCTTAAATGTATAAAACATAGCCTAAAGCTTCAATAAAATTTTAATACACTCGGAAAAACCAAAATCATGCATGAAGTACTAGGACCAAACGACTAGGCTACATGGCCTAGCGTAGGCCAGAATGGCGAATACTTCGCCAAAATAATGCTAAGCACGAAAGGAAATCCTATGTAATGCTAAATAGCTAAAATTTATTAAAGCAAAACAACCGGGAATATCGCTCTGACTAACTAAACTTATACCTAGCGAGCGACAGCGTCCATGACGCCTCCGGTAGGCTACAGCTCTTGTAAAAAAGATTAAACCTATTAATCACTCAAAAATTTACCAAGAGCCTACATTTATACATAAATATATCATTTATATCAGAGGCCGACGAAGACGGAGAAGCCATGAAAAGCAGAATAAATCCAAGATTTGCGAGAAACACAAAAAGGAATACAGATAGCGCCAGGATTGGCGCCAGGCACGCTTACGAAACGAGAGATAGGGAGCCTTGGGAGCGGCTCCCCTTTTTCTTTCCCGAATTAGTTTCTTGCCAATTGCCCCCTGCGAGACGAAATCTCTGTTCGGGATGCAGATTGCCATGTGGCGTGTCAAGAATACGTCCTCTGATATGTCGCGATATCCCTTTCAGGAGGGATA
>NC_090744.1:61383566-61393566 GCF_036898095.1 Palaemon carinicauda | reverse complement strand
TCTTGGCTGACCGCCGTGCTTCCTCGTTTCTTCCCTCATTAGAACCCTGTAGTTCTCAAAAATCGTATGTTGTGTGTGTGGATGATAAAAGAAGCAAGAATGACCTTTAAATCAGATGTAAACTATCTTATTCGATTTCCCCAAAAATATGTAAACAAGCAATTAATAAAAAATAAATTTAATTTATGATAACAAATTCCTCTTTAAATTAAAGTATCTTCAAGTTCTCGTAATCAAACAAATTCATCTTTCTATGAATTAACCGGTAACACATGTAAATTCTTATAGAAATACTAAGCGATCACATATGTTAAAACTATCTTCGAACAAAGCATTTGATATACCTAAATATATTATATACATTTACATTGAGCATTGCCAAGATTATTCAAAATCATTCACTCTTATAACCTTGTACCTGTGATCACCCAATTTAAAATACATTAATAAGTATCTCTAAAATTCAAATTAACTGCTAAATACTCCACAATAATATAAAACAAATCATATAAATTTACTTCATGGAGTATACCTTCAAAACACGAAACAAACTGTATTTGCTGAACCGTTGAATAAACCGTTCAAACTGAACCCTTCCAGCTGACCGCTGCTTGCTAACGAATTTTCATGTTACAGACAACACTTTGGCCGCAATGATTCAAACAAAAGAAACTAATATTAGCTAGTTTTATCCAAGCAGGTTTAGCATGATATAAAATAACAAATTCTTAACTCCTGGAAGAGAACAACAGCCAGGAAATTTATAATACTTGTTTACAACTTAACACATCTGGCTAGAACAGGCTTACTATTATTATTATTATTATTATTATTATTATTATTATTATTATTATTATTATTAGCTAGCTAGCTATATCTTATGTTCTAAAAGCAAGATGCATAATCCAAAGGGTTCCAGAAGGGAAAAATAGCCCAGTGAGGAAAGGAAATAAGGAGATAAACTATTTGAGAAGTAATGAACAATTTGAAGAAGATATTTTAAAAACAGGAACATTAAATCATATATTTATATATATATATATATATATATATATATATATATATATATATATATATATATAAACTATAAAAAAAACTTATGTCAGACTTTTCAATATAGAACATTTGATATAAGTTTAAACTTTTTTAAGTTCTACTAATTCAATTACCCAATTAAGAAGATCATACCACTTTGGGCAATTTTGTACTGAAGAAGACCAATGTTTGGAGTAAGCCATTGACCACATGCTCGAGTACTGCACAAATAGGAACGTTGCAGGCATTGTTGGAAGGTAGGAGAGGTGCACGTGGCATGGGTAAATTAAGAGCAACAACAGTTGATAATGTATTTTTTTAGGTTGAAGTAGGCTGCTTCTTGAAGGGGATCTCATCTCAGCTTTTTTGGCTGTCCCTTAAGGGAGCAGAGAGTGGTGCAAGAAGGACATTAATGGTCAGCGGAAATCAGTGAATAATAGTTGATCATGCCCAAGAATGTTTTCCATTCTTTAACGGTCAAAGGTATGAGGAAGTTCTGAATGGTTACTACCTTCTCAGGCTGTACTCCTTCAGTAGTGATGGGGTGCCCTAAGGACGATACCTCGATGGCGCCAAAGGTACAATTTTCATACTGAACTCCAAGACCATTCTGTTGTAAAAACACGATGTGAAGGTGATAGAGGTGTTCTTCTTTGGAGGAAAAAACACATGTATGTTGTCTACATAACATACAAAAAAAAATGGTAGGTCCCCTAAGAGGCCGATCATGAGGCATTGAGAAGTTATGTCCACTGGGTTCATGAGGACCTTATAATAACCCTTCAGGAGGTTGAGCATGGAGAAACCCTTTGCTTTGTGCAAGTAGGAGGTCATATAGGCCCTGTTTGGGAGGGAGTGGTGATCCAGGTCTGTCAGCAGGTTCAAACACCTATAATCTCCTAATGGATCCATGGATCCATCTTTCTTCAAGATGATGTGTTAGGCTGACGACCATGGCAAAGGCCCATTTCCTCCATTTCACTGAAGGTCTGTTTAGGGACTACCAAAATATCCGATGCCAGATGCCTGAATCTGGGAAACACTAGGGGCCTCATTGTCATGATTTTGTAATAAATACAGTGTTTGATGGGAAATATGGGCGTTTGGCATAGTTCTGGAGGCCAAAAGCGACTGCCTACTTACACAGTTTTCAGTCTCTGACAACCATTCGCACAATTCTTTGTAGCAGATCTGAATCTGGATTAGTAGTAGCATAACTGTTGCCGATGGGTGTCAGTAGGTGACGACAAAGTTTGTTGGTTTGGTCTTAAGTAAGAAGTGGCATATGTGGATAGTGGGCAGATTTGTTGCCACTCTGGCACTTCATTACGGGGGTTAAGGGTGTCTGTGTCCTACTGCATTCCCACCAGATTCAGTCATTGTTGGAATAGATGTCCTATTTGTTAGGAGTGGAAGCATTGATGGAAGTCTTAAAGGTAGTGAAGTTGCTGGCCATAATGGTGTAGAATTCGGTTATCAGGTCCTTATTGGGCAAGGTATCGACATTTGGGATGGCATTGCGTGCAGCTTTAGGTAGTTGTCATACCAAAAGGTCATGAAGTTGGTTCAACTACCAAGAAGAGCCATCTGCAGCAGGTTACAGGCGAGCGATACTGGTTCTTTCCCTGAGAGGGAAGGGAGCCCTTTGGTCACCCAACGGTTGTTGAGAGAGCCAGAATATTTTGGCTATACGGTAGGCTGGCGATGATGAGTACTGCTCCATGAGTTATGTTTTGATGGTGCCATACACAATTGAGGTGCCCCCATGGTCGTAATACCAATCTGAGATTTCCAGGGAAGTGTCCTTGGGATCGCTGCGAGAATAGTCTGTTTTGATGAAAAACTAGACCTCGGCGAGCTGAAACCCAGTGAATGCCTCTGTTATTTCATAAGACTGTAGTTTCATAGGTGTGGCGTTAAAATGAGACTCATGGTCAGAGGGCGACATCATCAAACGGTAAGACACATTACTGAGGGGGAAGGTGGGAGGTCATCAATTGAGCGAGTGAGCTGTTAGGTGATACCTGAGAGGCGAAGTAAATGCAATTAAACTTTATTAAAAAATCATTGAGTTTATATACAAGGATTTATGAGGAAGAACGTCATAAAAACTGAAAAAAAAAAACGTGACCTAGCATGTTTACACTGGCTGAGTCATTAACAGTACAAGGATGAGCGAGTGATAAAATAAAAAAGCAAAGCAGTTACAGTGTATGAGCATGTATGAAACTTGTGTTGTACAATGTCTCCCCAACAAATCTACCTTTGGCTTTACCAAATGTATTGTAAATCTGCTTACCAAACTGACCAAGAAACAGAAATCCAGACTCCTTTTTTGTAACGTCACATATTTTCGCCTTTTAAAAAATTTATCAGAAGAGCATCTGGTGGTGATACTTTCATGCCTTTTATTGGAACCAGTTCAAATGTTCGCTCACATAAAAGTATGGAACCAGGGTTCGATTCCCGGCCGGTCACAAGCTCTTGTCTTTGTGTGATTTCGCCTGGGGCTCTGATCCTGAAGTCATTAAGAGAATCCAGACATTAATGTATCAAAAATATATATGGCTTATATGAATATATATATATATATATATATATATATATATATATATATATATATCTGTATAAATATATATATATATATATATATATATATATATATATATATATATATATATATATATATATATATATATATATATATATATATATATATATATATATATATATATACATATATATATACATATATGTATATATATATACATATATGTATATATATATACATATACATATATATATATATATATATATATATATATATATATATATATATATATATATATATATATATATATATATATATATATATATATATATATATATATATATATATATATATATATATTCCTATAGAATACTCGAAATAATATGAAAATATACATGCATAAACACAACACCAACCTTTCAAATCGTAGTTACCATGTCTACCATGTCGAGACAACAGTCGTAATTTTTTGCCTTGAGCTGCCATCATTCACGGAATTTTTTATTTATACACTGATCTTACTTGACCTTTAGGCATTTTATCCAACAAATGCCTTCACACATATAAAGAAAAATATTCTAAAAAGTTATAAAGCACTATCACTTATTAAAATAGGCTGTTAAAGCGCAAAATTAACGGATAACGCACGAAAGCTAGGTTCTCTCACAAAGTCAACATCTGAACTAATTACTTCGTGGCTGGCAGACGCTAGTCACTCTGGTGAGTCTGGTCTTCGTCCCAGTCACCCAGCCAACACGTTGTTCATACAGACCGAGCGCGGGAATGAGCATAACGGCGATGAATATAATAATATACTAAAGGTTTCGGCAAAATAGAAATAAAAAATATACAAAAGATAATCATGATTAGCATAAAAACCGCATGGCAACTCAAATCAGCTGCTTTGAGGTCTTTAAATCACAAGACGAGGAAATTTAAAAGTCTTTGTTTGTCCTGTCTGACACAGAGAAGGCTTATTTCCCGGGAGCAAGGATGACGACAAAAAATAAGAAATATACTCAAGGTTTCGGCAAAATAGTAACAAAAAATATACAAAAATAATCATGGTAGGCATAAAAATCGCATAACAACTAAAAATCAGCTGCTTTCGGACCTTTAAATTCCGAGACACGGAGATTTAAAGGGCATTACGCTCAGTCCAGGGAACAACATGGGGTTCAGTAAACACATCGTTACCATGGTAACGAAATCATTTTTAGTAATTACTCGTGTAAATAGCTATGTAACCTAAACAAACTGCATACGAAATATGACCTGAATCTATAAAGAAAATTTATAGGTCAATCAAGACCCCAGTGGAGCCCAGGGAAACTTTTCATTCATCATTGTTGACACGATATCAAAGGAACAATCAAACAATAGTCACGCAGGAGTAATGATGATAATTTTTCGTAAAATTTGTATAATTGACTATGAAAAACCCCAAAAAATACAAAGAAAAATAATCTGATTGATAACAGAAAGTTTAAAGGTCCATCTTGACCTCTGTGGGGATCTGGGCATTGTAAAACTATGAAAACATTGTGTTACCATGGCAACGGAACCATTTTACGTAATTATTCGATGATAATAGCTATGAAATCTAAAGAAAATGCACATAAAAGGTCAGCTGTTTCCTTTACATAAAATTTAAAGGTCATTCATGACCCCTGTGGGCCTCAGAGAACTTTTTGTTCACATTACATTGATGATAAGATGTCGAAGGAACAACGAAACCACACTCTTGCACTGGTAACAGTGCCCTATTTTCGTAATATTTGTGTAAATGCCTATGCAACCTAAAATTACTACACAGGAAATATCAGCTGATTCTTCAAAGAAAATTTAAAGGTCCATCTTGACCCTTGTTGGGCCCAGAGAAACTTTTTATTCATGTTACATTGATGACAAGACATCGAAGGAACAACATCACAACAGTAAAGCGTTGTATTTCAAATACAAGGCCTGCCAAGACCTGTTATCTACACATAAGTATAGAAAACGTACTCATACGTCCATGGGGGTAAAGGGATGGCTTATGAGGTACGTACCCGTACGTCCTTTGGGGGTAAAAGATATTTTCCGTTATGGTTAATCCCTAGATTCTCCTAATCTAAATCTATAAAATCTTCATGTGTGCATGCAGTGAGTAATTCAGGAAAGATGGATTCTCTTTGTTTATCCTATTTCCCCATCGAAATTTCTATTTTTTACTATCTTTGTGTAGTTTTACGATCTTTATGTAGTTTTAGGATTTATGTGTTTCCTGTATAGATATCTTCAATGACAATCTCGTGAGTTTCGTCCACAACTCTTATTTGTTGTCTCTATATTTTCATTGAACATTTTCTTAGTTTTGTCCATATTTCTTAGCCATTCCTACATTTCTGCTTTTTTTTAATTCAAATCTTCTATAATATTTTGTCAATTCCTCACATGCTTCACTAAACGGAACTCTGTCATATGCTAATCTTCAATTGTGTACCGCATGTTTTTTCATACATGTTGTTGCACTATAACGATATTGCCGTTTATTTATCTTGCACTTTCTCCGCACCGATAATAAAAGTATCTGTTTAACCTTGCCATTGCATGTTTCAGATTTTTGTAATTTTGTGAAATTCTAGGTCTTAGCTTCTGCATTGTAATCTGGTTATCTATTGAAAAGATTTTACTTGCATTCACCTCGCCTCTCTGTTAGAAGGTAACAGTTTTGTTGTCTCATTGATTACCACCGATGTGACTACACTACAGCGCCTCACCCCACCCCACCCCCCACTCCCCACCCCCCTTCGCCCTACCCTTTCTGAACTGTCGCCCTCCAAACCTGACTCCTCAACAAATACCGCGTAAATGAAACTGCCGCTTTTTGGCAGCAGAAAAGCCTTCATCTAGTTCCAGCGCGCTGAAGTTCAATTTCGCATTAAGGATGTGACTCACCAAAGCAGCAAAGTAGATGATCTCCAAGGGCACTTTCCCGGAAATATCCAGTTGGCTTTGCATTCAAGGGGAAACCCCAATAGACTTAAATCCTCAAAAAATACATCGTGGAGCAGTACTTACCATTGTCTACCGCCTATATATCCATGCTTTATCATCTCACTTAACAGCCGTTGGGGGACCCAAATGATTCGCTCGCCCTCAGGGATATGACCAGTATTGCCTACCAGTAACCGGATGCTGTCAGCTCTCCTTAAGAAGTGAACCTACTTTTTCCCCTTTGAATTTAACAGCTAGCCGCCATTCCTAATGTTTATACCTTTTCCATGAAGAAGCTGATGACCATAGTCAACGCACTCATGGTCACTGACGAAGAGGACTACTCGACACGGACCTAAGCTGAAATAAAGGCAGGGTGACAGACACCTGGCCTAAGACATAATAGAGGGGCTATAAAGCTAGCCTGAGCAGGGGTTGGCGTATGTAGGCAACCCTCGCTCATGCCCCAACCAACAACCTCTCCAACCCCATTCTGACACCTATCAGCCGGTGTTCTGCTACTACCACTCCAGATTCTGAGCTGGTGTGAAGAAATGTACAGACGGCAGTCAATGGCCAAATAACGTGTATGTGGGCTATCGCTGATGTTGGTGGCTTCCTGTATCAATAATATTTTCTTTTAACATGCTGCAAGTACGGGTGTGTGGCTTTTAGTAGACACTGATGCTGGCTAATCCATTCTTTTTTCCTGTCATTCTCATGGACATGATGTTGTAATTCTAAACCTGCTGACTTCCTCCTGGTAACTGCCAACAGATCTGAGATCCCCACCCACGGGCAGGAGATACTCACTATATCTCTTGAAAGCACCAAATAACATTGAAAATTCCTTTTTGCAGACGAAACATTGCCATTACCTGATTTGGATTTCCTTGCACATTTTCATATTCTGGCTCAT
This sequence comes from Palaemon carinicauda, assembly GCF_036898095.1. Classification (NCBI taxonomy): domain Eukaryota; kingdom Metazoa; phylum Arthropoda; class Malacostraca; order Decapoda; family Palaemonidae; genus Palaemon; species Palaemon carinicauda. Next base: position 61,386,082 of record NC_090744.1, on the reverse strand, counting down.
GATGGGGATCGACCATTAGTAAACACCTCAACAATCCCGCGCCTCAAACTTTGCACTCCAGATCAATGAAATTACAGAGGCCTACACCACCCTCCTCACTTCAAATCCGGCAAGCACGCTATTTATCACCATCTGAAAATGAAGGGGATTCCAGCACCTGCCAAATTTAGGCGGCTAGCTCCGGATCGCTTGGGAGCTGCTAAACAAATGCTTGAGGAAATAAAAGTAATTTTCCTTTGCCAAAATTCTTCAAGCTCATGGTTGTCCATCTTACACATCATGCTGAAGAAGAATTCCTCCCTGCACCCTTGTGCGATTACAGGCATGTGAACATGCAGACAGAACCAGATCATTACTCTCTCCCCAACATTAGCACTGTTACCTCCTACTTACCCAGAGATACACGCTGTACCACCCGTGTGTCACACGATCGTACATATTAACGACATTTTCTTTTTTGTATATATTATCGTTTGTATCTTCGCTCTCCCCTCGCACTGACAGCAACTTGCATAAATTTGTCTGTTTTTTTTTTTTGTAAACTGTTAACAGAACCGATTGTCAGTTGTACATGAAATAGCCTTTTGTATTTCTTGACCTTCTTGCCGGGACTTGGTGTGTATATTAACTCGATGTTCTCTAATAAAGGTAATCAGTTGCTATCACCTTGTCTTTTGAGTCCCAATTTGCTCTTGGCCCGTCATATTAGTGACCCTGGAAGTCAACTCGCTCCTCCAGCAACCCCCCCCCCTCACTATTAGTATGCCGAACTCCACAGAATTTGGCGCCGCCCCATTCAAACTTTCTTCATTGGCAAGCGGAGATGCGTCTGTCTAGTTTCATGCGCAGAAGTCCAGTTCCGCATCAAGGGCGTGACTCGCTCAACCACCAAAGCAGATTGTGTTCTCGCGGCGATACCCGAGAACACCTTCCTGGAAATCTCTGAGCGGCTTTCTGAATAACGAGACACCCCAATATCGTATGACGCCCTCAAAACAAACCTTCTGCAGCAGTACTCGCCATCCCAAACCACCCGTATACCAAAGCCTTTTTAGCTCTCTCAACAAGCTGGGGGACCAAAGGGCTTCCCTCGCCCTCAGGGAAATGACCGGTATCGCTTGCCTGCAACCTGTCGCAGACGGCTCTCCTTATGAGGTGAACCTACTTCGTGCCCTTTGGGTACACTGTTTACCCGAACCTGTACGTGACGCCATAAAAGTGTCGATAGTTTACCGATAAAGGACTTGATGACCAAAGACAACACCCTTATGGACAGCCAATTCACGACCTTCAAGACCTCCATCAACGCCTCTAATCCTGACGAAGAGGACACCTATTCAAGGTCAACCAAAGCTGACACAAAGGCCGTAGGACATGCACGCCTACCCCGTGATGTGCCGGAGAGGCAACAAAGCCACCCATCACCCACCACTCGCACCCGCCCCAACCAACGACTGCTACAGCCCCTTGCTACTACCACTCCCGATTCAGGGTTGCCACGAAGAAATGTGGCAAAGATTGTCAGTGGCCAGAAAACATGTAAGTAGGCCATTGCTTGTGGCAATGGCCTCCTGTGTTTCTAATCTTTTCTTTTTACATGATGCAGGAACGGGCGTGCGATTTTTGGTGGACACAGGTGCTTGTCATTCTCTTTTGCAAATGGAATGCTCCAGGAGACGACATAGTCTGTCTAAGTTTGCCGACGTCTGTCTGTTAGGTGCCAACGGATCGGCGATACCCAACTACGGTTAAGAGAACCTCTCATTATCGTCTGGAAATGGTAAATTTAATTGGAAGATTCTCGTTGCTGACATCACAATGCTAATCCTCAGAGCGGATTTCCTCTCTCATCTTCCCCTTCTAGTCAATGTCGGCCACCGACGATTGGTCAATGCAGACTTATACTTGTTGACACCTCTTCAACCCCCCCCCCCTCCCCCATCTAACCTCGCTCTCCACATCAGCGCACCCACGGATCCCTACGACCACCTCCTCACGTCATCCCCGGAAGTTTTCCGTCCAGAACTTCACCAAACACCCACGGCTCCTACCAAGCACAGTTTTTATCACCATATCATGACAACGGGACCCCCAGTTTTTGCATAATTCAGAAATCTGGCAGCGGATCGATTGGCAGCTGCCAAACTGATGTTCACCGAAATGGAAGAAATGGGGCTTTGCCAAAAGCCGTACAGACCATGGTCGTCACCCATACACATCGTCCTGAAGAAAGGTGCCTCCCTCCATCCTTGTGGGGATTACAGTGCCTGAACACGCAAACAGAGCCAGATCACTACCCCCTCCCAAACATCGCTGACGTGACCTCCTACCTGCACAAAGCAAATGTTTTCTTCACGCTCGACCTCCTGAATGTATATTATCAGGTGCCTATGAACCCAGAAGACATCCCTAAGACTGTCATCACCACTCCGTTCAGTACATACACCAGTGGTCTTCATTGCGCGGCTCGCAAGCCATTGGCGGCTCGCAATGACCTGATTGGGGGCTCACAGGAA
>NC_090744.1:61371066-61378566 GCF_036898095.1 Palaemon carinicauda | reverse complement strand
TCTCGTGGTGCTTCGAGGCATTCAAAACCTCATCATAAGGAATTGAAAGATTCCTTCCTTAGGGACCTCTGTTCCTCTTACTCAGGGTACGACCTTCGCTCTTTAAAGGATTTCGGCTTCATATTGTTACGACCACGTTGTCAAGAACTTCGTTCTACCTCGACGGACACTTAAAGGTTTATTCCTTGTTCAGGTAACTGTTGATACTTTCAATTATTTAATTCATTAAGAATATTTCATTTAAGATTGTTAATGGTTGTGCATTATTGGTGAACTAAGTTTTCTGATTGGCATGGATTATTAAAGGCTCGTTCATTTAAGTGAATTTCTGAAAATTTTAGGTCTTAAGGATTAACCCTGGATAGGTACGGTGGGTCGTTTGCGACCCCGAGCGTCAAAAAAAAACAGGTTTTTCTCACGTGACTCACCCCCGTGACTGAATTTGTGGGTGATCGACCTGCAGGAGGTGTCTCCCCTACACGCTCTAGTAGTGTCCAGATGTGCATTGCTGTAGCTGTACTCCTTCCCCGATTTCTGAGACGCGTCGGGGTCGTTCGCGTCCGAGTTTACCCTTCTAGGGTAGTTTGCATAATTATCAAAGTTATTACGTATTATGAAATTGTCGTAGAATGGTGCAACTTGTATAGGTTATCAGTTGTGGAAAGTCTTGGTGGATTGTTTGGCTACCATGTGCATGTTTTTTTTTTTAGTTAAAATGTCGTTCATCACCACGAGGACCATTTTACCGCGAGTGCCCCTTTTTCATTTTTTTTCATTTTTTTGCCAAGTCATTTTTCCGTAAGATATTGCCAAATAGTGTCGTAAAACTTTTGCTTGTTTAGTGTTGGAAAGTGTGTCTAGATGATCTGGCTACCCATGCATGACTTTGTTTTTGTCAGATACGACGTAGTTATTGGTATATTGGGTATTTAACTGCGGTTACCAATTTCTGTTTTTTTTTCAATATTTGTAAAAATTACTACGTAGTAAGGAATTGCCGTATATTATTCATTTTTTTTTCATGTTTATGTGTTAGAAAGTGTGCCTTGATGGTTGGGCTAACACGTGCATGTCTTTTTTTTTATCTGAGATGTCGTATATTAGAATGTCGGGCATTTTACCGCGAGTGTCCCTTTTTCCTTTTTTTTCATTTTTTTGCCAAGTCATTTTTCCGTAAGATATTGCGAAATAGTGTCGTAAAACTTTTGCTTTTTTAGTGTTGGAAAGTGTGTCTAGATGATCTGGCTACCCATGCGTGATTTTGTTTTTGTCAGATACGACGTAGTTATTGGTATATTGGGTATTTAACTGCGGTTGCCAATTTCTGTTTTTTTTCAATATTTGTAAAAATTTACTACGTAGTAAGGAATTGCCGTATATTATTGATTTTTTTTTCATGTTTATGTGTTAGAAAGTGTGCCTTGATGGTTGGGCTAACACGTGCATGTCTTTTTTTTTATCTGAGATGCCGTATATTAGAATGTTGGGCATTTTTCCGCGAGTGCCCCTTATTATTTGTTTTGCATTTTTTTGCTTAGTCATGTTACCGTAAGGAATTGGCAAGTAGTGTCGCAAAACTTATATTTTTATAGTGTTGGAAAGTGTTTTTAGATGATCTGGCTACCCATGCCTATTTTTTTTTTAGCCAGATATGGCGTATATATAAGTATGTGTTCGATTTTCCTGTGATTGCCATTTTTTCGTTTTTTCCCATTTCTTTCAAAATTACTACGTACTAAGGAACTATCACAGAGTAATATTTCATTTATATGTTTATTTGTCGGAAAATGTGCCTTGATGGTTTGCCTAGCACGTGGCTGAAATTTTTTTTTTCTGAAATGCCGTATAATAGAATGGCCATTTTTCCACGAGTGCCCCTTTTTATTTGTTTTGCATTTTTTTGCTTAGTCATGTTACCGTAAGGAATTGGCAAGTAGTGTCGCAAAACTTATAATTTTATAGTGTTGGAAAGTGTTTCTAGATGATCTGGCTACCCATGCCTATCTTCTTTTTTTAGCCAGATATGGCGTATATATAGGTATGTGTTCGATTTTCCTGTGATTGCCATTTTTTCGTTTTTTCCCATTTCTTTCAAAATTACTACGTACTAAGGAACTATCACAGAGTAATTATTCATTTAGATGTTTATTTGTCGGAAAATGTGCCTTGATGGTTTGCCTAGCACGTGGCTGAATTTTTTTTTTCTGAAATGCCGTATATTAGAATGTTAGCCATTTTTCCTCGAGTGCCCGTTTTTACTTGTTTTGCATTTTTTTGCTTAGTCATGTTACCGTAAGGAATTGGCAAGTAGTGTCGCAAAACTTATATTTTTATAGTGTTGGAAAGTGTTTCTAGATGATCTGGCTACCCATGCCTATCTTTTTTTTAGCCAGATATGGCGTATATATAGGTATGTGTTCGATTTTCCGGTGATTGCCATTTTTTCGTTTTTTCCCAATTCTTTCAAAATTACTACGTACTAAGGAACTATCACAGAGTAATGATTCCTCTAGATGTTTATTTGTCGGAAAATTTTGTTTACTTTTTTTTTGATTGAATATCATCAAATTTTTTTAGCTAAAATATTGTTTTACATTTTTTTTTCGATTTTATTTCCCTTCAAAAAATTTTTTTGGGTCAGAATTTTAATTTTATATTCGTAAAATAATCGACAATTATCCAGCAACCCACCATACAATTTTTATGCATATCCAATAATAATTAGATTAGTAAATAACACCTTGAAATTGACATACCCTTCCTACATTTCAAGTGGCAGATTAGGGAGTCTGAGTCAGTGTGGTTGGCGGCCATTTTGTGGACATATCCGAAGCGTAAGCTGCCCTATCTATATATATTCTTGTTCCCTATAGAATTTGTGATATTTTGGTATATTTTTACCTGCATAAATATCATATTATATATTAAATATATGTATTTTTTTACGGAATTTCTAAGTACTCAAAAAATTACCTTTAGATATGGCCCCTGATATAAATGTAATTTACAAAATAATGAAGATTTTTTTACATATTTCTATTTTAGGATAACATATGTTTATTCCCTAAAAAAATTAGCCACTTCCTATTTCATTTGGGTACCCAAAAAAATTCATGAAATTTGGACAAATTTTTTTGGCCAAAAAAAGTTACACTTTTTTTCTCATTTCAGATCTTCACCTCCATGGGTCTGACTTCATCCAAAATACATCAAGATGTGTCCTAAACATTCAAGAATCAATTCCTAAAAGGATTTGTGTATATATGTATAAACTTTTTTTTTATGAATTTTTATGTCAGGTCTTTTTTTTTTTCTACTTAATTTTTTAAAATATTTATAATAAATAGTTTTTCTGCAGATGAGTAGTATTTATCTATACAGTTGTTTTAAGCATTCATTGAAGTTTTTTTTGGCAAAAGAAAAAAGGAGGTTACTGCAAAAACTGATTTTTCAAGAATTTTTTTTGGCGTCGGGGTCGTTCGCGTCCGAGTATACCCTTAAAGGGGTGTCCGAGGACCGTACCTATCCAGGGTTAAGGAAATTCCTGTAGTTTGTGGGTGCCTTCGCACCATAAATCCATGAATGACCTAACATTTTCAAGTTGTATAGCTTGTGTATGATAGTAATATAATTTCCAGTGATATTTTCCATTTTATCAGTATCGAGAGATGCCTTTTGATCTTGAGAAATTTTTAGGTGCACCCAGGTAGCACCTGAATACACTACAGGAAGCTGAAAAGGACCAGCTTCGCCAAATAGCTGTAAGGGCAAGAATATCTGTAGGTCATGCTGTGGTGAAAGCTGAACTATTGGGAAAGATTTTAGTTTTCCTGATAAATGGTGGTAACATAACTGAAGAAGAGGCTCTTCCCTTGAAGCCTTTAACACTTGAACGAGGTGCTGCTCGTACAGTTACTACAACTGAAGACCCAGAGATGGTGAAATTGAAACTCCAACTTGAACTGCAGCAGCGAACAGTAGAAGCTGAACAGAAAAGACTTGAAGCTGCAAATGCCGCAGCAGCAGCTGAACAAAGGAAGGTAGAAGCTGCAAGCTTAATTGTAGAAGCTGAGCAAAGAAGACTTGAACTAGAACGGAAAAAAAAAGTTCTGTTGGAAAAGGAACTATCAGCAATAAGAATAGAAGAAAGGTTGGCAGAAAAACAGCTACCTGATGCTTTTGACCTTAGTAAACCACGCAAACTCCTGCCTGTGTTCGATGAAAAAGATTCTGATGTATTTTTCAGTACTTTTGAAAACACTGCAACGCCTCTCAACTGGCCTAGAGACCAATATGTTTTCTTAATCGGAAACTCCTTCAAAGGAAAAGCTGCATATGTGGCAGCACAACTTGTCTAAGAAAGGGATTATGAAGTCTTTAAAACTGCCATATTAGATGCTTATAGTGTTACAGCAGAAGGGTATAGACAAATCTTCAGACAAACTTTGAAGAACCAAGCTCAAACCTATCTCGAGTTTTTCACCTTGAAGTTGAAGCAGTTTAATAAATGTATAGATGAGGAACAAATAACTACTTTAGTACAATTAAAGAATTTAATAGTTTTAGAAGAATTCCTGAGGCGTATTCCAGGTAATGTGGCAATGTTTATTAGAGAAAAACAAGAAAAAGATGGAAAAAGGGCTGCCCTATTAGCTGATGATTACCATCTCATTCATAAACTTAAACCACATTCGTCCTCACCTTCATCTGCCCCCAGGTTTGTACTTTTGTAAGAAAGGTCATCATATTAAAGACTGTCCTAGTCCCAAATGCAAAGCATCTCATGGTAAGGCTTCTCCTAATGCTTTTTAACAAGGACCTAAATCAGGGAATACTGCAAATAAAACAACACTTCACTGTGCTCAACCTCTATCAGACTTTACAGCATTTACATATCCTGGTAAAGTAAATGATATTCCCGTGTAAATTTTGAGAGATACAGGGTCATCTCAAACTATCATTAGCTCAAAGTTAAAAGATTTAGCTAAACCAACAGATCAGTATGTAACTGTGTCAGATATGACTTGTCAAAAGGTTTTACCTATTGTACAGATTTCTCTTGATTGTCCTTATTTTAAAGGTTCAACTAATGTCGCCTTGTTGGACTCTGACCTGCCTTGCAAGAACATAGACATTATACTTGGTAATAACTTGGCTCAAACTAACGGTTCTCCTAGTCTTATCATTACTCAGCCTAAAGTAGTGATCGAAAAAGCTTGCAAAGTGTTTTCTCCTGTGGTAGAGCTTCCCTGCCAAGTAGTCACCAGGTCTACAACCTCAACTTCTAGAGACACTGGACACACAGGTAAGGTGGATCAAAGTACCTTAGGTGAAAAGGTCCTTGCTGATCTTGTTGACATTCCCTCAGATGAATTTGTAGAGTATCAAAGGTCAGATGATAGTTTGAAAGAATACTTTGATAAAGTAAAAGATGATGTTGATGAAAGTAAGTTACCATATTTTTATCTTGATAATAACATCCTTATGAGACTTTATACACCTTTGAAGTTTGCAGGACAAAATTCCTGGCATGATAGTTACCAGCTTGTAGTTCCTTCTAATCTTCGTGCAGCCTTATTGGATCTTACTGATTCAGCAGAGTCTCATCTAGGCATTTCCAAAACCTATAGGCGTTTGCTGGACGATTACTACTGGCCTGGTATGAAAGCTGATGTAAAGCACCACATAGAATCTTGCCATCCCTGCCAGGTAACTGGTAAACCAAATCAGAAAATACCTCCAGCACCATTAGTTCCTATTACAGTACCTAATTCTCCTTTTGAAAAGGTAATTGTAGATTGTGTTGGTCCACTTCCCAAAACTAAGAAACAAAATGAGTACATTTTAACCTTGTTGTGTCCAACTACTAGATTTCCCTTAGCCATGCCTATAAAAAACATATCAGCTAGAACAATTATTGTTAATCTTCTTAAAATATTCATCATTTTTGGTTTTCCAAAAGAGCTTCAGTGTGATCAGGGGACAAACTTCACTACTGATTTGTTTAAGCAAGCTTTAAAGCAGTGAAATATTTCCCATATTTTTGCTTCAGCTTATCACCCTCAGACTAATGGAGCCCTCGAACGGGTACACCAGACCATTAAAAGCCTCCTGCGTATGTACATTTGTGAAACTGGACGAGACTGGGATGAAGACCTGGATCTGCTTATGTATGTACTTAGGAGTACACCTAATGAATCGACTGGAATTTCTCCCTTCGAGATGATGTTCGGCTGTAGACCTAGGACAAACCTTAGTATGATAAAAGAAAACATCCTAAGAGGTACTTACAAAGACCAGCAAGTAAGTATTCCACAATACCTTCAAAGTCTTAAGGTTAAATTTGACCATATATATGAATTTGCCAATCTGAATTTAACTAAGTCAGATTTGAATGAAAAACCATTACGATAAAAAGGCCAAATTAGAACTTTCAAAGTAGGAGATGATGTACTTGTATATCGACCAGTTCCAGGAGCTCCACTGAGAGAAAAATTTAAGGGTCCGTATAAAGTCACTAAAAGGGTCTCTAAAACAACTTAAGCAATTGAAACGCCAGATAAAAGGAAACCTAGCCAGTTGGTGCACATTAATCTTATAAAACCATACCAATCTGCAAAGATTTCTCAACAGGTAGTTCACCTGATATGTAGAGAGACTGATCACTCCACTCGCAATTCAAGGATAAGTACTCCCATCGAGACTTCTCCTACCCTGAAAAACCTAGTACCCGAGGCAGTTGATAGTGATAAACTTTTAGCTCCTCTTGAATCAAACGAAGAAGAAACTTTGACTCATAATCATATTTTGTCATGGAAAGATGTTAATAATTCACAGATTCTTTCTTTACTTTCACAGTATCTTTGTCATCTTCCTAAGGTGGAAAGGGAAGAATTAGAAGCTGTTCTGAAGTCTTATCCTGCAATATGTTCAGACACTCCTGGTTGCTGTACCTTGGTGCAACATGATATTGTGCTAGAACCAAACACCAATCCCGTTCGTCAACCTTTTTATCGGGTGTCCCATCGTTTATTAACAGCCTTGAAGGCTGAGATTGAGTATTTACTAAAACTAGATTTGGTTGCACCAAGTAAGTCTCCCTGGGCACCGCCTTGTATTTTAGTCAAAAAACCTAACAATTCTTATCATATGTGTATGGATTATAGAAGGGTTAATTCTGTAACAGTTAAGGATGCTTATCCATTACCTAGAATTGCTGATATTATTGACTCTGTAAGTAATTCTAAATACCTTACCCAGATTGATCTATTGAAGGGTTATTATCAAATTAGATTAACAGATAGGACAAAAGAGATATTAGCCTTTATAACACCCTTTGGTCTCTTTGAATAGAGAGTTTTGCCATTTGGGATGACTAATGCTCCAGTTATATTCCAAAGGATGTTCATGAAGTTACACGTGGTTTGGAGGGTGTGTATATCTATTTGGATGACATCGTATTTGCTAGTAACTCCTAGGACGAAGACCTCAAGATCTTAA
>NC_090744.1:61356066-61363566 GCF_036898095.1 Palaemon carinicauda | reverse complement strand
TATCATTAATTGAATGCCAAGTAACAAACTACCAATTAGCTACGATGGTGAAGATGGGTTGATTTCAATTCTAAGTACAAAATACCTGAATTCGACAGGTATAAGTACAGTGGAATTGTCATTGACTTTTATCTTTCTTCGTGGCCGAGTGGGTTAGTCACTGTCTATATAAGCTTGCCGACCAGGGTTCGATTCCCGGCCGGAGCCAAGCTCTTGTCTTTGTGTGATTTCGCCTGGGGCTCTGATCCCGAGGTCGTTAAGAGAATCCAGACATTAATATATCAAAAATATATATGGCTTATTTGAATATATATATATATATATATATATATATATATATATATATATATATATATATATATATATATATATATATATATAGGTTAACGTAAAATTAATTCTTTGTTTTATTTAAATCAGCCTTGTTTTTCTTTTAAGTTAAAGTATTTTTGTTGTTTGTTTACTATGGTGTTAATGTAAGTTAAGTGGCTCTCCGATTGTTTAATAGTGTTTTGCGCCTCCTCCTCCTCCTTTGTGTATTAGTGGGCTATCGTTTTAACGATTTTTATTCTTTTTGATGTGAGTGTTGATGAACGCTGGGAAGGTGATGAGTGGACATGGTCGACCGGTGAAGGCAGTTCGGGTCTTGACAAGCTCTCACCAGCACTATTTCCCGTCTCAGCATTCTTTGTGATTGAAGGATGACCTTGGCTATTATCTTCACACTTCTGTTGAGTGTTTAGCAGATGCTCAGTCATCTGCGACTGTAGTTTCTGCCACTTGTTCCCGTCGGAGGATGTTTACGGGATTTGTGTCGTCGCTGCTTCCCGACACTGGAGTTTTGCGTTTGCTTGCCGTGTCCTTCTAGTCCAGCTGTTATATACGGGAGTGAGAGCAAACGGGCTCGTGAGGTGTTACGTAGGGAGGCTGACGCCAGGTAAAGACGAATTATCGTTCCACTTGCATAGAGAAATGTGTTGCTCTTCAGTGCCTGGCGTACAGATTTACCCTTCCGTTAGCAGTTTAATGGATTAAGCACGGCTCAGAGTTCGACTTATCTTCTGGTACTTCACTTGAGTTGAAGTTGTTTATTTTACCAATTTTGTTTATTTACAGAAGTATGTGTATATTGGAGTTTCATTGGTATATGTTGTGTGTTGATGTCTAGTAATCAGAGTTCCACATTTAGATTTGTATTGTAGGTAGAAGTATTAAGGTTTTCATTGTTTTCCTCTCTTACTTCCTTCTACCTTATTATTATTAGGTTATTGATTATTTTGGCTAGCCATATTTGGATCCACCCTGTTATTTTTAAGTGTTTTCTCTCTTGTAATTTTCTCATGATTAGGGCTCAGTGTAGTAGCTTTAGGTTTTTCTTGTGAGTTCCCGAGAAACATTATTTGTTTTTTTGAATATTCTGTATAATTAAGTGTATTTAATCTCACAAGGTTGATTTAAGTTATTGTTCTACTTTATAATAAATATTGTTAAGTTTTCTTGAGTTTCTGTTTCCGTCCTTCCTTGTCACTGACGTGCATGTACTGACTGCAATCCTTGAAAATATAAATATCCTAAAAGAACCTGCATTACAACCTGGTAGGTTGTAACGGTTTGCGACCGTGACAGGATTGCACTCGGGTGTACTCGGTGGTTTGATTGGCGGATCGGTGCTTAGTGGATTTACCAATATTTGTTATTGTTTAGTGTTTTGCCTTACTCCCCCTTTAATTTTGAAATCATGGATGAATATGTTTTTGATCCCGCAGAATTTTTAGGATCAGCAGATTGTCTTAGGCTTCTTCCTGTATTAAGTAAAGAGTGTTTGGTGAGTTGTGCTCGCTGGTTAGGTGTCCCACTTAGGGCTGCGAACACTAAGACCCAGTTGTTGTTAGCTGTAGAGAGTAAGGTAGCTCAGGGTATGGCTGAAGGAGAGAATTTAGCTAGGGATTTTGACAGTGTTGGTGATAGTAGTTCAAAGCATGAGGATAGTATGATTGATGATGTGAGTGTGAATCCAGGCCTTTCTTTGTTTGAAGACCCCTCTCGTACTGGAACTATTTTTGAAGGAAATGCTAAATTGCAAGTTAAAGCTAACGTGTCTACTAACCCATTTGTGGTAGAAAAATCTGTCCCGGAGAATGTAGTCCCAGTGCAGCCTGTGTTGTCCCAAGAGGACAATGAATATAGACTAATTTGTAAGAGGATAGAGTTAATGAAGCTTGAGTTTGAGGAGAACGAGAAGGTGCGGCGACATGAATTAGAGATGGCTAATGTAAATTTGGAGTCGGCTAAATTGCAAAGTGTTCCTAATAGATTAAGTACTCCTTGTGGTCCATATGTTGATAAATTTAATATAGGGGCAGCTTTGAAGTTAGTCCCTGTATTTGACGAAAAAAATGTGCCGGAATTTTTTAAAGCATTCGAACGGGTGGCTACCAGGTTGTCTTGGCCCGCCAAGATGTGGACAGTCTGAATTCAGTGTAGGCTGGTGGGCAAGGCAATCAGGGTTGATAATTCTTTGGAGGAGGGCGTAGCCCGTGATTATGGTAAAGTAAAGGCGTTAGTCCTCAGGGCTTATGATCTTGTCCCTGAGGCCTATTGTCTAAAATTTAGAAATTTTAGCAAGCATGCCTCCACTTCATATGTTGAGTTTGCTAGGCTCAAGGAGGAGCAATTTGATAATTGGCTGAAGAGTCGTCAGGTAGTCTCTTTCTCCTCCTTGAGGGAATTAATGTTATTGGAAGAATTTAATAAATATTGTTGCAAAGAACTGAGGATATACTTGGAAGAGGTGAAAGCAGTCAGTCTAAGTAAAGCGGCTCAGATTGCCGATGAATTTATTTTAACCCATCGAGCAGGGTCCGGCAATTTTGGGTCTCAGGGTATAGATTTCCAGTCTGCCAAGCCAAAGGATTATAATAATAAATCTAATAATGTAGCGAACAACTGGGTAAAGCATTCAGGTGTTCCAGCCTATTATAAGAATGAGAAGACTCAGGGAAATATTTCAAATGGAGAGCCCTCTAGATTCTTCTCCAAAAACAGGGTAGTGTCTGGTAATGTGAGCAAAGGTAATGGGACCTGTTTTTGGTGCAATAAACCTGGACATTATCAAGCTCAGTGTAATGCCAGGAGGAGGTAACTGGAGAGAAATAATAACAATATTAACAATCCTATATCTGTAATAACAAATAAGACTATTCCTAACACCCCCAAGGTTGAGAATCCACCGGTAACAGAAGGTAGCAATGTGATTAGTAGTGATGGCAGCAATGTAAAACCAACTGGTAATAGACCTTCATGACTTTATGAAAAATATATATGGCCTGGTAGACTGGTTACGAATTCAGGATTTCTAAAGGTAAAATTTTTGCGAGACACAGGATCAGCTCGGTCTTTAATGTTAAGGAAATCTTTAAATGGTTTAGTTGAATATTCAGGGAATTATGTGATTCTGGGAGGTTTCCCGAATACGGTGGTTTCAGCTCCATTGGTGGAAGTTGAATTATCCTTCCCTGAGAATAATGAGGTAACAGAGTTGGCTGTGGTGGAGAAACTCCCTATTCAAAATATAGATGGTATTTTAGGAAATGACATGGTAGACCATAGGGGTCTGGAATTATACCCTATTTTGACTGTGAATGCTTGTCCTGTGGCGGTGGTGACTCGGGCATCCGCTAAGGCAGCTGATTTGGAAAATGATGACGACTTAGATTTAAGTAGTTTAGAAGTAGAGTAAGAAAGGTCCGGGCCAGTAGATAGACCTAGTAGTATTAGTAATATCTTCCAACCTGATTGGGACCGTTTAACGTTTATTGAGGCTCAGAAACAAGAGTTTGATTTCAAGTTGGGTGACACAGCCGATTTAACTAAACCGAGGTTTTGCGTAATGAAAGGTTTGTTATATCGAATTAGTCGCCCATCTACACATGATCTGAACAGAACTTCTCGATTGGAACAAATTGTGGGTCCCTCACAATTTAGGGAGTCTGTTTTGAAATTGTCACAGGAATATTCTTTTTCTGGTCACTTTGGAGTGCTTAAGATGTTCAAAAGATTAGCGAAATGTTTTTTGGTGGCCAGGATTGAAATCATCAGTGAAACGATTTGTTAGTAATTGCGAGATTTGCCAGGTGATGGGAAAGCCCAATCAAGTGATCCCTAGAGCACCTCTAAATCCCATTCCTGCAATTGGGGAACCTTTTGTGGAATTGGTTATAGATATGGTGGGGCCTTTGCCCAAAACAAAGACTGGGTTTACTCATCTTCTGAACATCATGGACCGAGCTTCTAGATTTCCTAAAGCATTCCCAATGAAAAAGATAACTTCCTTTTGCAGTATTTGAGAAGCTCATTGAATTTTTCTCCCGATACAGACTTCCTCGTAAAATTCAGACCGACTGTGGGACGAATTTTACGAGTAAGGTATTCAGGGGTAAGTGTGCTGAACAGGCCATTCAGTGCACTACCAGCGTACCTTACCATCCAGAGAGTCAAGGTGTGGTGGAAAGATTTCACCAGACACTTAAATCAGTCTTAAAAAATACTGCTATGAACAAGGAGAGGATTGGGAAAAAGGACTTCCCTTTGCTCTCTTTGCCATAAGAAACCATCCAAATGCATCTACAGGTGTAGCTCCTTTTGAGCTGATCTATGGACATAAAGTACGTGGTCCGTTGGAAATTTTTCATGAATTGTTATCATCTGGTCAGAAAGAGGAAATTCATGTAATGAAGTTTGTAGAGAATTTACGGAAGAAATTAGCTATCGCATAGAAATTTGCAAGAGAGAATTTGGCTTCCTCCCAAGCCGGCATGAAATCTAATTTTGATAGGAAAACAAAAGTGCGGTTGTTTGAGCCCGGGGAACTCGTATTGGTGTTGAGTACAGACTCAGAAAATTTCCTCGAACCAAGGTATAAGGGGCCCTGGAAGGTTTTGAGAAAATTGTCTGAGGTGAATTATGAGATTGAAGCCCCCGTGACTAAATGAAAGTGCCGGGTTTTTCATATTAATAGGTTAAAGTCTTACATTTCATGTGGTAGAGATCCTTTAGCTATTGTAGGTGAACCTGTGTCTGTAGATGTAGAGTCTCCAGAGGATAACTTTGAAGACTTAGTTGGTCAGGTATCTTCTGATGCTCTCTGTAATAACATTCAAAGTCTAGAGGTTTTGAAAAGAGAGCTGGACAATCTGGAAGTTACCCAGAAAAGGGACATTATTAATCTAATCTGTTCTTTTCCAGAAATATTTCGTAGTTCGCCAGGTAGGACAAGGTTGCTTCAGCATGATGTGGATGTGGACAGTGCTTCCCCCGTAAAGCAGAGTCCTTATCAACTAAATCCAGTAGAGAGGGACATAGTCGAGGAGGAAATAAAGTATATGCTGAAGCATGACCTCATCCAACCTTCGATAAGTCCTTGGAGTTCTCCGATAGTTTTAGTTAAAAAGTCTGATGGAAAGTACCGAATGTGTGTGGATTACCGTAAGGTTAATGCTAGTACCATAAATGACTCTTTTCCTCTGCCCCGCATTGACGACTGTCTCGATCAGATAGGGTCTGCAAAATTCTTAACTAAGTTGGATTTGCTGAAAGGATATTGGCAAGTGCCCCTGTCTGATCGAGCCCGGGAAATTTCTGCATTTGTAACTCCCTTTGGGCTTTACGAATGTAAAGTGATGCCCTTTGGGATGAAAAATGCTGCATGCACCTTTCAGCGGCTTATGAACAGAGTCATTTGTGGGTTGAATGGCACTGAAATTTATATTGATGATTTAGTTGTTCACAGCAATGATTGGCAAACTCATATAGTAAGGTTGAGAAAAGTGTTTGAAGCTTTGAGGGATGCCGGTCTTGTTGTGAACTTGGGTAAGTGTGAATTTGGTAAAGCCAAAGTGTGCTATTTGGGTCATGAGGTTGGTTTGGGTCAGGTAGCCCCTAAACAATCCAATCTCGATGCCATTTTAAATTTGAAGAGGCCGAGTAATGTCAGGGAAGTTCATAGTCCTTGGAATGACCGGTTATTATAGAAGGTTTGTGCGAAACTTCTCGGACATTGCTCAGCCGCTTACTAAGTTATTTGAGAAAGGACAGAAATTTGCGTGGTCTCCTCAATGTGAGGAGTCTTTTATTAAACTTGAGCTAGTGCTGATATCAAACCCAATATCAATGTCCCCTGATTTTCAGAAACCTTTCATTATCGCGGTGGATGCTAGTGATGTGGGCATTGGAGGTATCCTCTTTCAGAGAAATGGCGCTGGAGAGGTACTTCCCGTGTCTTACTTTACCGTAAACTATTGGCAGCAGAGAAATGGTATTCAACTATCGAGAAGGAGGCCTTTGCCTTGGTTCGTACTTTGTTACATTTTAAACCCTATGTGACCAATTTCTCCTTCCCGATAGAGATTTGGATTGATCAAAATCCTCTAGTGTTCATAGAAAGGATGAAAGGGTCCAATCAGAGAATTTTGAGATGGGCTTTGCAGTTGCAGGAATTCACTCTGGTTATAAAACATATTAAGGGATCGGAGAACCGTATTCCTGATGCCCTTTCTCGTATGTAATCTTGGCTTTTGTCCCTCCCTCGCCCTTCTCGTGTCTTCATTGGGTTTGTATAAAACTATTTTTCCATAGTAAAATCTAATGGCCAGTATGGGTGTGAGTATGAGTGAGTCCTTATCTTAGAGTTTAGTTTATATGTAGGTTTGGTTAAGTGCGTTGTTTTTGTATGTTCAACCTTAGTAAGGTCTATAAATTTTTTTTATTATTTTGTACTCGTTGGAGGTATAGTTTAGCCTTTAATTTAAGAGTCCCACTTTCTGATTTGGTAAGTCTTCTTCGTGAAGCAATGTGTTTTTGTTTTTTTTTTGGCATGTGTATTGTTATATTTATAACTTCTTTTCAGGTTTTGTATTTCTATAACATTGTTAATTCCTTTTCATTTCAGCATTTTTACAGTAAGTAATTTTGGAAAAAAAAATGTATTCTATGTGAATAATTTTTTTAGTTTTGGGGAAGGAAGGTATATGGTAAACGTAAAATTATTTCTTTGTTTTATTTAAATCATCCTTGTTTTTCTTTTAGGTTAAAGTATTTTTGTTGTTTGTTTACTATGGTGTTAATGTAAGTTAAGTGGCTCTCCGATTGTTTAATAGTGTTTTTGCGCCTCCTCCTCCTCCTTTGTGTATTAGTGGACTATCGTTTTAACGATTTTTATTCTTTCTGCTGTGAGTGTTGATGAACGCAGGGAAGGTGATGAGTGGACATGGTCGACCGGTGGAGGCAGTTCGGGTCTTGACAAGCTCTTACCAGCATTATTTCCCGTCTCAGCATTCTTTGTGATTTGAAGGACGACCTTGGCTATTATCTTTACACTTCTGTTGAGTGTTTAGCAGATGCTCAGTCATCTGCGACTGTAGTTTCTGCCACTTGTTCCCGTCGGAGGATGTTTACGGGATTTGTGTCGTCGCTGCTTCCCGACACTGGAGTTTTGCGTTTGCT
>NC_090744.1:61268566-61351066 GCF_036898095.1 Palaemon carinicauda | reverse complement strand
GAACTTCCTCAATCCTGCTTTCCTGAGGCTAAACTAACTAGTTTAGATTTTCGATTTCATGAAATTAAAGCTCTGTTGATGGTTATGGAGGTGTAGACCAAAATGGTATTTTTCCTTTGTTTTTTATCAAGACTGCAGAATTCTCAGCTCCAAAGATATCTGTTATTTTGCGCAAGTTAGCAGGAAGAGGAGCTTTTAGCACTTGTTAGAGAATTGGTAATGTTAATCCTCCAAGTAAATGTATTTGTGTTAGCTCAAGTCCCACTGATTACTGCCCAATTTCCATAACTCCCATATTATCTAAAGTTTTTGAACGTCTTCCTGCAAAACGTTTTATTAGGTTTGCTGAAGGTAATCATCTATTCCCTAGTTTGCAATTTGGTTTTCGTAAAGGCCTTGGAGCATATGATCCCCTTCTTACAATCTCCAATGCTTTACAGAAATTCCTTCATTGCGGTCAGGAAGTTTGTATGATTGGCCTTGATTTTAGTGTTACCTTTGATTGTGTTAATCATGAGGCTCTTGTTTTCAAACTCATACAGTTGGGAGTGGCTGGGTCGTTTCTTAGCATTATTATTGATTTTTTAGGCAATAGATCTCAAAGAGTTGTTGTTGATGGGTACCATAGTGAGTATAGGAATGTGATATCCGGTGTTCCACAGGGTACTGTTCTTGGTCCATTACTTTTCATACCATATAAACATGGAATGTGGTTTGGCCTGGAAAACAAGCTTGTTGCATATGCAGATGATGCTACTTTCTTTGCATCAATTCCATCCCATGAATGTAGATCTGGGGTTGGTGATTCCCTTAATAAAGATTTAGCTAAGATTAGTGCATGGTCCAGATTATGGGGTATTAAGTTGAATCCTAAAAAACTCAAAGTATGATTGTAAGTAGGTCAAGGACGGTGGCTCCTCAACATCCCGATCTCAGTATTGATAATGTTTCTTTAAATTTGTATGACTTAAAATTTTAGGTGTGATTCTCGACAGCAAATTTATTTTTGAAAAACAAATTAGGGTTGTGTCTTCTTTAATTGCAAAAAAAAAAAAAATGCTTATTGAGAAACTCTTACAAGATTTTCGGTGATCAATCTATTCTGAAAAAGTTTTTTTTAATTCTTTCATTCTACCTTGTTTTGAGTATTAGTCTCCCGTCTGGTCTTCATCTGGTGATTCTCCTCTTAATTTGTTGGACATAAACTTACAGTCTATTCAATTTCTTATTCCTGATCTAGATATTAATCTTTAGCACCGTCGTTCAATTAGTTCATTATGCATGTCTCATAAGATTTTTCATAACTCTGACCATCCTTTATATTCAGATCTCCCTGGAGAATTCTATCCTGGTCGTAATACTATGCTGGCAGTTAATTCTAATAGCCAGGACTTCTCCATCATGAGGCTCAATACTACACAGTATTCAAGAAGTTTTATTCCAGCTGTGACCAAGTTGTGGAATGATCTTCCTAATCGGGTAGTTGAATCAGTAGAACTTCAAAAGTTCAATGTTGCAGCAAATGTTTTTATGTTGACCAGGCTGACATGAGTTTTTTTACAGTTTATATATGACATAGCGGTTTTGACGTTGTTAATAGTTTATATATATATATATATATATATATATATATATATATATATATATATATATATATATATATATATATATATATATATATATATATATATATATATATATATATATATATATCTGTTTTGACGTTGTTACTGTTTTTAGAATGATTTATTGTTAATTTCTTCTCATCATTTATTTATTTCCTTATTCCCTTTCCTCACTGGGTTATTTCTCCCTATTGGAACCCTTGGGCTTAAAGCATCTTGCTTTTTCAGTTAGGGTTGTAGCTTGGCTAATAATAATACTGTAATAATAAAAATAATAACGATAATAATAATAATAATAATAATAATAATAATAATAATAATATTTTATATATATATATATATATATATATATATATATATATATATATATATATATATATATATATATGTACATAAATATATAAAAAGCAATCACTCCATTAAATATATTCTATGAAACTAATGCGCGTAATTATAAATACCAGGTTTTGCATACCTTGGAGGTCAATCCAACATCCGGTTACCACGTTGTTTCGCCAATATGACTGCCCGTTAGTGAGTTCCTCAATGAAGCTAGTGCTAATTCCTATCAGTGTTGCCAAAGTTGGCTATAAACTCATTTCATCGATTCAATTGTTACACTGTTAAATTGTATAGTATTTTGTATACTAATTCAAATTGAATGGCAAAGTAATCATTATTTTAAGAAAAGATTTCTCTATCTAAGAGAGTAGGTGTTATTAAAATCTATAAGTTGTAATATTTTTTTTTTTTTTTTTTGACCATTCAACACAGACAAGAAGACTGACACAAACGAATTTCATTTGTCCTGGATTCAACAACTATTAAATATTGATTACTATTTTAAAATTTCAAAAACTTTTCTACACGTAGTAGAAAAAACCTTCAGCTTTCTAGTGATACCATTTTAGTATTGATCAAAAATACAAAATAAAAATTTGGATGATATCTACAAAACTTATTATTTTACTTGTGCTTGTATTGTGTTTTGTTGGGAGAATTGCGTGGACCTTAAGATTATAATTTGGATCACCAGTCTACACAGGAAAGGGTTAATGCACCGCATCCCTCCTGGAAGCTTCCACCCTCTCTGTGATAAGGTTGTATTTGTTCATAACATCCCCACGACCTCGACTGTCAAAGCTCTGCAAAAACTCTTAGACATGATAAACTATCATAACCAGTTCCTGCCAGCCATAGCTGCCCCACTTGCCAAAAGACATGAAGTATTTTCCCTTTTCAGAAACGGCCTTCTTGAACACAAAAAATTCCCTATAATCTGCTGCAGCTCTAACTTTTCCCGTGTCTCCGGCCTCTCGTCTTCTCTCCATCGATGAAAGTGACGTCGTCCAGCATGTGGTCAAACTGCCCAATACGGAATATAGCTACTCTACCTTCAACTCCTAATTGATGGCGTTGCATTTAGCTGTCCGTCACTTTCAGCACTTCCAGGAAGGTATTCCCATAGTCATTCACATGGACTCCATGTCTCTGGTGTGCACCTTCAATCAAAAGTACGTCTGTTTCACCCGTCAACGCCGCCATCTTTCCGCCTTAGCTGGATTGGACACTTCAACACGTCCCTTAAAAAATGTATCTCACTGCTGATGTGCTGTCAAGAAATACATTGGCCATCATTCACCTGGGATTGGATTGCAATGCCTTGGCAGAAGCCCAACAACAAGATAGATTAGCAAGCATGTAGGACATCTTACACATACCTCCTTTAGGAAGGCGTCACCCTCGACGCGTCAAAAGCCCCATTCCTCTGTAATGATAATACTGGTAGACCAATACCATGGATAACTGGCATTAGGCATTGACAGATATTTGATTTCATTTATTGCCTCTAACATCTCTCGCTCCTTTCTACTGCATAGTTACTGAAGACGAAGTTCATTTGATACCTCATTACTAAGGATGTTGCGTGTTGGGCACCTTTCCTCAACCTCAGGGTCATTTTGCTTACCATTACTTGTTTACTGTCATTGACCTCTCCACTCATTAATCTGAAGCTATTCCCATGCAATCTACAACGTTCACCTAATGTACATTTGCCTTACTCTAAGAATGAATAGTGAGATTTGGTATCCTTGAGCATCTGACAAGGGTACTAATTTAACTTTCTTAAATATGGACATCATTCGTAAATATCCTTGGCATTATCCTACATCACACAACCGCTTACAACCCTGCAGCCAACGGAATAGTTGAAACTTCATAGTACCCTGAAAACAGCCATGATATCCCACTGCAATAACTCCAACTTTTTTATTCAGTTTCCCTGGATCCTCCTTGGTTCAAGGACCAATCGGTTTAAGCACCAAATTTTCCCGTATGCATCCTCCTTCAACAATTTTCAGCGCCTGCGTCATCTTGGGAAAAAATTGACTCCATGCTACCAGACCTACATCCCAAGAGCAAAACAATAAAAATTATTATTATTATTATTATTATTATTATTATTATTATTATTATTATTATTATTATCATTATTGTTATTATTATTATTATTATTATTATTATTTGCAAAGCTACAACCCTAGTTGGAAAAGAAGGATGCTATAAACCCAGGGGCTCCAACAGGGAAAATAACCCAGTGAGGAAAAGAAACAAGAATAGTGACATCAAAATAAATATCTCCTTTATAAACTACAAAAGTTTAACAAAACAAGAAGAGAAAAAAGGATACAATAGTGTACTCGAGTGTACCATCAAGCAAGAGAACTCTAACTCAAGACAATGGAAGACCATGGTACAAAGGCTATGGCCCTACCCAAGACTAGAGAAAAATGGTTTGATTTTGGAGTGTCCTCCTAGAAGAGCTGCTTACCATAGCTAAAGAGTCTGTTCTACCCTTACCCAGAAGAAAGTAGCCTCTGAACAATGGGAGTACAGTAAAACCTATGGTGAAGAAAAATTGTTTGGCACTCTCAGTGTTGTCAGGTGTATGAGGACAGAGGAGAATGTGTAAAGAATAGGCCACACTACTCAGGGTATGTGTAGGTAAAGGGAAAAAGAACCGTAACCTGAGAGAATAATCCAGTCTAGTACTGTCTGGTCAGACAAAGTACCCCATAACTCCTGATCGGCAGTATCTCAATGGGTGGCTGGTGCCCTGGCCAACCTACCACATACAAACTGAAAGATTTAGACTCCCCAATGCACGTTTTTCTCTACAACACCATCAACAATCCACATCTTACACAACCCTTTTTCTTCCAATCCATCGGACACTGAAGGCTTTCTCAATTACCAATAGGGGCAAAGAAGACTGGGTCTCCATGTGTACCTTCTTTAAAGAGGGAGCCATGCATCGCAAGTGTTACACACATGCTCATATAATGTAATGCTATTACTTTTTCTTATCTCTCACTCTGTCCGTACTGATAATAGAAAAACCTGTTTAAGCTTTTCATTGCATGTTGTAGATTATATGAAATTCTTTGATATTCTTGTTCCCAATCACTGGTATACAAGCTGATTATCTGTTGAATAAATTTTACTTGTATTCACCTCGCTTTTTTTATAGAACCCAACTTGTTCTGTTATGATACCACAGGCGTTAAGGAATTCTCCAATAATGTTATTTCTTATATTTTCCCGCATAAAATTTTCAAAAACACCCAGGCATTCTGCGAAAAATTAGGGAGTGTCGGTCCTTTTGTCAAACCCCTTTCTTAATCGAAGATTTTCAACATATTTATGTAGCTTTAGGATTGCTCTAATTCCTGTTTAGACATCTCTAAAAATTCTATTAGATTCATCTTTTCCATCACTTTGTTGGACTTGCATTACAACTGAAGTTTTGACGAAAGTACAAGATTTTTATGGCATATGAATATCATAAATAGTGGATTGGCATACTAAGATTATTTTTCCATTACTTGGTTAACTTCAAGGATATGCCCAGTTGTTGAAACTTGCTATCTTTCTCCTTATATATCTATGTATATATCTACTTACCTCTGTATATATATATATATATATATATATATATATATATATATATATATATATATATATATATATATATATATATATATATATATATATATATATATATATATATATATATATATACATAAATAAATATATAAGTATGTATATGTATACATATATATATATATATATATATATATATATATATATATATATATATATATATATATATATATATATATATATATATATATATATATATATATATATATATATATATATATATATATATATATATATATATATATATATATATATATATATATATAAAGGATAAGCATAGCATAGAGATATTTTTGTAATCAAAATGAGATTAAGGAATAGCTAACGCAACTTTCTCAATTGGATATGTTTGATTAGTTAGCCCAACCAGCATTAACATTTACATCTGAAATTTGGAGCCTTACTAATGTCTTTTAACATTAGCCGGTTATAACTCCAAGAATTCTGAAAACAATAATGATGTGAATAACACTAAGTGACAGAAAAAGAGGAACAGGAATATAAGAGCAAACTAAAATAGAGGATATTGTACCAACCGTGTGTCACACAATTGTACATAATTATTTTGTATATATTATGGTTGTATCTGCGCTCTTCCCTCGCACTAAAAAGAACCTGAATGATCATGTCTCCGTTTTGCTCAGTAACATTATATGTCTCTCGAACAGGTCATGTCCTGTTGCCTTGAGGTTTTGTATATAAAGAAGAGTTTTCCTTAATAAATAACTCAGTCGTTTCCAATCTGCCTTTGAGTTCACATCCTCTCTCGGCCCGTCACATTGGTGACCCCGGAAGTCGACTCGCTCCCACCGCCTTCCACCCCCACCCCCTCGCCCCTTCATCGTTGGTACTATGGCGGACTCTACGGCAGTTGGTGCTGCGGCCGCGCCATTTAAACTTTCATCGTTTGCCAGCGGAGAGGCGTTTGCTTGGTTTCAGCGCGCAGAAGTCCAGTTTCGTATCAGGGGCGTGACTCGCTCAACCACCAAAGCGGATTATGTTCTCGCGGCGATACCCGAGGACACCTTCCCAAAAATATCAGACTGGCTTTGTGAACAAGGAGACACCGTAATAGCGTATGAAGCCCTCAAAACATACCTTCTGCAGCAGTACTCGCCGTCGCCAGCCGCCCGTATAGCAAAGCTTTTTCAGCTCTCGCAACAACCGTTGGGGGACCAAAGGGCTTCGCTCTCCCTCAGGGAAATGACCAGTATCGCTCGCCTTCAACCTGCCGCAGACGGCTCTCCTCGTGAGGTGAACCTACTCCGTGCCCTTTGGATACGCCGTTTACCTGAACCTGTGCACGCTGCCATACCCGATGTCGATAGTTTACCCATAAAGGACTTGATGACCAAAGCCGACGCCCTTATGGACAGCCACTTCAAGACCTCCATCAACGCCTCCACCCCTGACGACGAGGATGCCTATTCAACGTCAACCGAAGCTGACATGAATGCCGTAGGACATACACGCCTACCCCGTGACGTGCCGAAGCGGCGACAAAGCCGCCCACCACCCACCAATCGCTCGCGCCCCAACGAACGACTTCTACAGCCACTTTCTACCTCCCATCCGCCGCAGTTTTGCTACTACCACTTCAGATTCGGGGCAACCGCGAAGAAATGTGCCAAAGATTGTCAGTGGCCAAAAAACGTGTAAGTAGGCCATCGCTTGTGGCGGTGGCCTCCCATGTTTCTAATCTTTTCTTTTTACAGGATGCAGGAACGGGCGTGCGATTTTTGGTAGACACGGGTGCTTGTCGTTCTCTTTTGCCAAGGAAACTCTTCAAGGCACAACGTAGTCTATCAACATCTGCCGACGTCCGCTTGGTAGCTGCCAACGGATCTGCGATACCCACCTACGGTTACGAGAACCTCACATTATCGTTCGGAAACGGTAAATTCAATTGAAAGTTTCTCGTTGCTGACGTCACAATGCCAATCCTCGGTGCAAATTTCCTCTCTGATTTCCACCTTCTGGTCGATGTCGCCCACCGACGATTGGTCAATGCAGACTCGTACTTGTCGACACCTCTTCAACCCGCCCCCTCTAAACTCGCTCTCCACATCAGCGCACCCACGGATGCCTACGCCCACCTCCTCACGTCGTACCCGGAAGTTTTCCGTCCAGAACTTCGCCAAAAGCCCACGGTTCCTGCCAAGCACGATATTTATCACCATATCAAGACGACGGGACCCCCAGTCTTCGCAAAATTCAGACGTCTAGCACCGGAACGATTGGCAGCCGCCAAACAGACGTTCGCCGAAATGGAGAAAATGGGCCTTTGCCAAAAGGCCTCCAGCCCATGGTCATCACCCTTACACATCGTTCTGAAGAAAGACGGCTCCCTCCGTCCGTGCGGGGATTACAGGCGCCTGAACATGCAAACAGAACCGGATCACTACCCCCTCCCAAACATTGCCGATGTAACCTCCTACCTGCACAAAGCGAAGGTTTTCTCTATGCTCGATCTCCTGAAGGGGTATTATCAGGTGCCTATGAACCCGGAAGACATCCCCAAGACCCCCATCACCACTCCGTTTGGCACATACACCTTCAATTACTCCTGTTTTGGCCTTCGTAATGCTGGGGCAACGTTTCAACGTCTCATGGATGGCATCTTAGGGGACCTCCCTTTCTGTGTATGTTATGTGGACGACATACTTGTGTTCTCCTCCTCAAAAGAGGAACACCTCCGTCACCTGCGCATCGTGCTCGACCACCTACAACAAAACGGCCTTGTAGTCCGGTACGACAAGTGTACCTTTGGCGCCAACGAAGTGTCGTTCTTAGGGCACCGTATCACTCCTGAAGGAGTCCATCCCCTCCCTGAGAAGGTAGCAGCCGTTCAGAATTTCCCCACGCCCTCGACCGTCAAAGCTCTGCAGGAATTCTTGGGCATGATCAACTATTATCACCGTTTTCTGCCAGCCATTGCCGCCACTCTTGCTCCCCTCTACGCCTCCCTCAAGGGCAAGCCAAACGACCTGAAGTGGGGTCCACTTCAAGAAGCAGCCTTCTGCAATGCAAAGAAGGCCCTATCAACTGCTGCGGCTCTCACTTTTCCTATCCCACACGCCCCTCTCCTTCTCTCCACCGATGCCAGTGACGTCGCTATTGGTGCAGTACTCGAGCAGGTGGTGAAAGGCTCGCCCGCCCATTGGCTTTCTTCAGCAGAAAACTGTCCAAGGCAGAATCGGGTTATTCTACCTTCGATCGAGAATTGCTAGCGGTGTACTTGGCTGTCCGTCACTTTCGCCATTTCTTAGAAGGTACGCCCTTCGTCATTCGTACAGACCACATGCCTCTGGTGCACGCCTTCACTCGACAGTCTGACGCCTGGTCCGCCCATCAACGCCGACATCTCTCCGCCGTGGCTGAATACAATTGCACCCTCCAATACGTCCCTGGGAAAATGAATCCCGTTGCCGATGCCCTGTCAAGAAACACGTTGGCTGCCGTTCAACTGGGATTGGATTACAACGCCCTGGCTGAAGCCCAACGACAGGATCCAGAGTATCAAGCTTGTAGGACATCCTGCACGTTCCTCCGTTGGGAGGATTTTCCCCTCGAAGACTCCAACACCACCCTCCTCTGTGACGTCAGTACTGGTAGACCGCGACCTTGGATTCCTGCTCCCATGCGCCGACAGGTGTTTGATTTCATCCACGGCCTTTCACATCCCTCGTGCCGTTCTACTGCACAGCTGCTGAAGGCAAAGTTCATTTGGCACGGCATTTCTAAGGTTGCTAAGGATTGGGTCCATGCCTGTACTTCTTGCCAAACTTCCAAAGTACATCGACACACGGATTCTGGAGTGGGCACCTTTCCTCAACCTCAGCGTCGTTTCGCACACATTCACGTCGACGTTGTAGGCCCCCTACCCGCATCACAAGGACATCGTTACCTGTTTACCGTCATCGACCGCTCCACTCGTTGGCCTGAAGCCATTCCCATGGAAACTGCAACGTCCGCCTCATGTACATCTGCCTTACTCTCTGGATGGATTTCAAGATTCGGTATCCCTGAGCATATTACTTCGGACAGGGGAACAACTTTCACCTCTCAATTATGGACGTCATTAGCGAGTCTCCTGGGCATCACCCTACATCAGACAACGGCCTACAACCCCGCTGCCAATGGAATGGTTGAACGTTTTCATCACACCCTCAAAGCAGCTTTGATGTCCCGCTGCAAGGATTGCAACTGGTTTACTCAGCTTCCCTGGGTCCTCCTTGGACTAAGGACCACTCCTAAAGACGCCCTTGACGTCTCGGCAGCCGAAATGGTGTATGGCGACCCGTTGGTCGTCCCTGCCGAATTTTTTCCTTCTACGACCTCCTCCGACGATCTCCAGCGCATACGTCACGTCGTGGGAAAATTTACTCCGTGCCGCCAGACTTACAAGCCCCCAGCGAAGCATCACATACCAACGGACTTGCACTCTGCAACGCACGTCTTCCTGCGCAACGACACCAGCAAGCCACCACTAACGCCCCCTTACACGGGCCCTTTCCTTGTGATCCGACGCAGTCCGAAAGCATTCCTCCTAAACATTCGGGGCAAAGAAGACTGGGTCTCCATTGATCGTCTAAAACCTGCTTATCTTCTGCCAGATGACCCGCCTACAGTTCGCCTCTCTAGATCAGGGCGCCCTATTTAACATGTACAGTATGTCATTTTTAGGGGGGGAGCCATGTACCAACCGTGTGTCACACAATTGTACATAATTATTTTGTATATATTATGGTTGTATCTGCGCTCTTCCCTCGCACTAAAAAGAACCTGAATGATCATGTCTCCGTTTTGCTCAGTAACATTATCTGTCTCTCGAACAGGTCATGTCCTGTTGCCTTGAGGTTTTGTATATAAAGAAGAGTGTTCCTTAATAAATAACTCAGTCGTTTCCAATCTGCCTTTGAGTTCACATCCTCTCTCGGCCCGTCACAATATTCTTACAAAATGCAGGAAAAATAATAGGACATACGGGCACAGATAATACAAATGACATAAAATAGATGTCCATTAAGAATAATAAAAAGGGTTCCTAAATATTGCACAATAAGGTGGGGAAGGAAGAAAAGACGATGGATTGACGAATTAAGAATATTTACGGGTATTGACGGGCATGAAAAGATCGTAAACAAACGTGACTTGAAGGAGGTATCTGAGGCCTTTGTCCTGTAGTGGACTTGTTACGGTTGATAATTTTATATATATATATATATATATATATATATATATATATATATATATATATATATATATGTATGTATATATATATATAAATATATATATATATATATATATATATATATATATATATATATATATATATATATATATATATATATGTATATATATATATATATATATATGAGCTGTGACAAAAAATATTCTTTTTGGTGAGCCGACACACCTTTTTGACCCACTTTCGTCATATGGGCAGAGAGTTTAAATTGTTTCTTTGGTCAAAGGATCTAGACTGCACAAAAGTACTCTCACAACACTTGTGCGTTTTGTTTAGCAACTCATAGTCCCTTGGGGATTTTGCAATTCCAAGCTTGAAGGATCATGAGGGGGATTTACCTCATTAGGGTCATTAGTTATCTCTAATGAATCTCTTATGAAGGGATAGTTAAAAATTTGTTTACTGGTTTTCTTCTTCTTTATATGGAATATAATAATAACACATTGTTATTTCCAACATATCCTTTTATTTATATAATTTTAACACTTAGGCAAAAGGAAAAATAAACACAAGAACACAGTTTAAATCTGCATCAGTTAATTGGGTGTAGTTATATTAATTTCAAGGGCATAGCGACGGCTTATATATTTAACTCTGGACCAAGTCTCAGTCTTCTTTGTGCTAACCATTACAACTGTTCATGGAAACGAGCTAAAGACTTATAATAGCGTAAATCAGGTTGCTCCCCTCCCTGGTCACGTGGGAGGGACGTCAGAAGGGGCAAAGGGGACGGAATTCCTCCACTAACAGATCGCTACGGTGAAGCTGTGGTCGGTTTTGGAAAATAGAGTGTACTGGGTAGTTTCTACCAAGAGTGGGAGTGGAGAGAGAGAGAGGAGGGGAAATACAGGTGTTAAAGTTGTTTATCAATGAAAAAAACATTATTGCATGTGCATAATCTTTACATAAATCTGTGAAGGCCTTAATAATCGAGGAGGCTCATATATTTTCCCTTAATTTCCTTGGGGGTCCAAGAGTAGTGACTGTTTTAACAATAGACTTACAATGTGCGATAGTCAACAATGGGATTCCCTGGTCAACGTCGTAAGATATGAAGGTATTGGAATGCAGATGATAAATCTGGGAATGGCTGATTATGGCGTTAATTTCCCTTGGGAACAGAATTGTTGAAATCATTTAACAGTAGGATTTATTACAGGATGGGGTATTTTAGTGGGTAAGGGTAGCATGGCCATCTCGTGGGAATACACCTGGGCAAGGTGAGGAGCTAGGTGTGGAATTGCAGGGGTTTAAGCTAGGACAACAAAAATTCCATGGAAGTAACAAAGAGCCCTCGCTTCTCTGAAAATTAATAATGCAGGCATGGCAAGGAAATCTTGAGTTTGACAGAGAGCAAGAGATTAATAGTTGTTGTAGAAGTTGACATATAATATTTATAAGATTTTTTAGTCATAAAAAGTGTCAATGTAAAATTGTTAATATAGAGTAAAATTATCAAATTGCTTACATTAAGAATATTCTGTTACGCGCTAACAAATGATATTGAATATAAAAATGCTTTTCTACTTTTTCGAGTTTTTGTTCATTTCCCTCTTTTTCTCTGGGAAAAAAATATTCGAAATCTTTGATAGATTTCGGACATCTTGTCAAGAGGAAGAGGCGACTAAGAGCAAGGGTAATGAGAGGAGTAGAAGTTCTAGACCTCTTCCTCAGAGGAGTTTACTTGCTGCCAAAAGATCTGAGATTGCAAAGCTGCTATATGGTTTTGTGGAGTAGAGGGTTGGCTGATGGTGCATAAGATGAGCAGATTGATTGGTTGAGGTGCTTTGGTTTATGTTGCTTCTGAGGCGGCTTGGTTGCTGGGCAGTCAACATAGCATGGTAGCAGGCTGGAGATTAGAGTGGTGGTTGGAGGCTCAGGTGGTTTAGCAGCTGGGTGATCAATATAGCGTTGCCGCTGGCCAGAGATTAGAGGGCTGGTTGGAGGAACATGTGGTTCGGCTGATGGGCGGTCAACATAGCATGGCAGATGTCCGGAGAGTAGAGGGCTGGTCGGCAGCTGAGGGGGCACGACTGTTGGTGGGTCAGCTCTCTGAGCTGACTGAGCTGAGTTCATAAATTTAGGTGCCCGTTCAGACTGCGTGGCCATCCAACGGTCAACACGGCTCAGAGGCTGGATAGCGAGTAGAGAGCTAACCAGTGACTTTGGTGGTACGACTGTTGGTGAGCTAGGACAATGGTTTAACTGAGCTTTGTTCAGCGGGTTAGGTGGCAGTACAGGCGGCATGGCTGTCATACGTTCAACGCATTTTATCCGCTGGTTAGAGAGTAGAGACCTATTCATTGATAGTGAGTTACTGCTTTGGGCTGATTAAGCTGAGTTCAGTTCATTAGCTGTTCAGGCAGCGTGGCCGTCAGTCGGTCAACGTGACTTGGCCGCTTGTTAGAGAGTAGATTATAGCCGGCGGCCATGGCTGTATAACTTTTGGTGAGTCAGCACAATGAATTGACACAGCAGAGTCCAGATAGTAAGGTAGCCGCTCGGGTGGCGTGGCCGTCGGGCATTCAACACGGCTTAGCACCTAGTTAGAGAGTGGAGAGCTTCTTGGCAGCTGTGTTGGCACGACTGATGGCATGTCAGCGATATGAGCTGTCTGAGGAGTGGGTGGCTGCTCAGGCGATATGGTCATCAGGCAGGAAACACATCCTGGTGGTTGATTAGAGAGTAGAGGGCTAGTTGAAGGACTGTTGATGGGTCATAGTAATACACTGACTGGGCCGAATTAAGAGGATTAGGTGACCGCTCAGGCAGTATGGCTGTTAGGCGATCAACACGGCATGGTGGTTGGGTAGAGAGGCGAGAACTAGTTTGCTACCTTGGTGGTAGGAATTTGCTACACCAATGTCATTCGTAATCTTGCCACAGGACCGCCAAGTACTGCTGGTACTGACTGGGAGACGATACCAGTTGGCAGAGAAGCATTGGAATGCTTGGAATCAGCAAGCATAGCACAAGGCTGGTAAGTTGTATATAACTATCATGGACAGCCTCGGATAGTTTAATGATGTCTTCCTGCTGATGGGTCTTGTCAAGCAATGTCCTATAGTCCCGAAGGGCTAAGAGGTACACACTGACCTGGTCAGTTTTCTCCTTATTGATTACGAGGTCTGGAAATCCTCGAAGATAAAGAAACTCAGTTTCACTTCTGTGACAAGTTTTTGGAACTCCCAGATTCGTCTTTGGCTGATGGCCTGTTGTGATTGTGGTGGGGTCCATGAAGGACCTGCTGAACTGGATGCGTTTATTTTCTGTTGTTACGCGTTTGTGCAGATATAGATATGAGATTGGGCTGCTGATCATAGAATATGAGATTGGGGACTGTAAGGATCACTAGAATAATTGATTTTGGTTGAATTTTGAGGATTGAGCAACAAATTACTGTACAAATGATTAAATCACGTGTGTGATTATGTTTATTACTGAGCTTATGTTAGAGCAGTAAACCACAGAATATTCGATTTGGGGCTGCGAGAATCACGACTGGGTTGGTACATAGGTAAAGGTTTTTAAGGGTTGTGTAACAAATCACAGAATATGTTATTGGAGGCTGCATAAATCACGTATGTGATAGTACTTAGGTTAAGGTTTTATAGGCTGTGCAGCAAATCAAAGAATATTTGATTGAATATTGTATGAGTCACGAATGTGATGGTACTAAGGCTAAGGTTTAAATTTTAGTGCAGCAAATCACAGAATACTGTATGTGGTTGGGGCGGTAAGAATAAAAACTTTTATGGTACTTCGGTAAAGGGTTTAAAGGTTGTGCAGCAATTCACAGAATATGCGATTATAGGCGGCGAGAATCACGAACGTATTAGTATTCCGATTAATTCTTTAAGGTTTGAGCAGTAAGTCATTTGGCCACGAATCACGTACACGAAAACACGAATGTGATTGCAGGGTAAATTGGCTTGACCAACGATCAGAGAATATGCGATTAGGGCTGCGAGGATCACAATTCTAAGGGTATTCGGATTATGGTTTTAAGGGTTAGCATCAAATCACCGAACGAGTGATTGAAGACTGCATGAATCCTATGTGATTAGTTATAGGTTTGTGTTAGGTCAAAGCACGTAGCACGTGCGGTAGAGCACTTTCGTTTTTTAACAAGGTAGGCTTGGGTTAATTGTATTCTGGATCCGGGAGGAGAAGTCTTTGTGACACTGGGGATTAAACGAATTGTGACAGTATGTAGCAATTCTAGTGATATCTGAATTCAGTGATTTTTGTTTGAAAGTCACTAACTAGCAACTTCTATATTCTTTACATTTCTAATGAGACTAGGTTCCCGGGACGAAGCATTTTGAAACTTCGCTCAATAAATGCTGGAGTTCATTAAGCATGATTTTAGAGAATTGAAGTTCATATTTTATTAAAAATTAAGCTAGATCTATATGGAAAAATTAACCCAAGAATCGTTAATTTTGATAAAAACAAAAGATTACTTGATGAATCTGACTTATTGACAAAATATTAATGTATTTAACGTAAACAACTTATCGGAGAGGTAATTGTGGGCTAAGTCTAACAAGAAATCAACTGGCGCAGTGGCAGTGTTGCAGTGACACACTAACTGTCACACGAAGTACACCTACATGTATAGTCATGTCACACACGATTTAGGCTACCCAATCGCGACTGGAAACTATAACGTTTGTTGAGCAGTATCTGATCACATTTTCAAAAATAAAGACAAAAACTCATCGACGAAACAACTGTGTGTATATGGCTAAAACAGTACAATGAAGGACGAATTGAAAAAAAAAAATCATAGCCCTAATACCACAAAGAACTCATGTCAACTTTAGCCAATCATCGCTATGCTGAACTTTTTAATCAATACTTCTCCATTAATCATACATATATATATATATATATATATATATATATATATATATATATATATATATATATATATATATATATATATATATATATATATATATATATATATATATATATATATATATATATATATATATATATGTGTGTGTGTGTGTGTGTGTGCTTATATATATATATATATATATATATATATATATATATATATATATATATATATATATATATATATATATATATATATATATATGTATGTGTAAGTGTGTGTGTATGTTTGCGTTTGTATATATGTTTGTATGTGTAGGTGTTTGTGTGTTGGTCTGTGTCTGTTTATTTATGTCTTTTTTTCCCTGCACGTGTGCTCTTGGCATTTTTGTGAGCTTGACTATTAAAATATCTTAGGTTAGTGGTAAACAGAATATACAATTTTCAAACATTGAATAAAATGAAATTTGTTAAATCAGGGCTTCGAAAAATGTAATTCCTCTTCAATTTTGTTCAATATTTTTAAAACGTAATATATTTCATGTGGTGTTGAATATAAACAGGAGAGAGAGAGAGAGAGAGAGAGAGAGAGAGAGAGAGAGAGAGAGAGAGAGAGAGAGAGAGAGAGGTGGGTTGATATGTTGTGGAAGGAAATGTTATTAGTTAAACTTTTTATAGAGAAAATATAAAAGGTCATGAAATATCCATTCTACCGTTTTTCTATATATATATATATATATATATATATATATATATATATATATATATATATATATATGAATAAATATATATGTGTGTGTGCGTGTGCGTATTTATATCTATAAACACACACACACACACACACACATATATATATATATATATATATATATATATATATATATATATATATATATATATATATATATATATATATATATATATATATATACATATATATATATATATATATGCATATATATATATATATATATATATATATATATATATGAATAAATATATGTGTGTGTGTGCGTGTGCGTATTTATATCTATATACATACACATACACATACAGACACACACACACACACACACACACATATATATATATATATATATATATATATATATATATATATATACATATATATATATATATACACACATATATATATATATATATATATATATATATATATATATATATATATATCTAGTAAGATTTTCACCACTGGCAAGCTTAAGGTTAAGGATGAAGAGGACAGCAAGAAGACTTCGGATCATATTACATACTTATTCTACACCAACGTTTCGGGAACCCTTTCCCATTATCAGGGCTACATAAACAACGAAATTATATTTACATTAGAAATTAATGATACATTTTTGCTTAAAATTGCTTTGGTATAAAAAATATATATATATAAAAAAACAGTAGAACAATAAATATACAGAAACGTAGACGGTATATAAAAACTTGTGGCAAACTGGAGTTCTTTACAATTATGATAATAGAAACAATTGTGATCAAAATAGAATGTAAAAAAAAAAAATTAACATACATGTAAATGAATGGTCAAACTTACTGTCAAGAGATGTGGCTGAAAACTATAAGCATATCTGAGAAAATACTTGAAGAAAATGCTTTAACTACGAGCAAAACAAAATAGATCAACAATGGATGATAGGTAATGGCAGTTAGGCAATATGTAATGGTGTGGAGGTGGTTTGATTATTTAAGGAAGGAGACAGTTTCTTAATGTAAAGAGATTCCAAGAGAAGGAGCGAGAGGCAATTGGATGTTTGGGAAAGAATTTCGAAACGGTTGTATTGGATATGAGTTTTACATGAGTTTAAGTGATTTCTTATTGAGGAAAATTCATGGGATTTTAATATGGTACCAGTGCGATGACTGACACCCCTATGGGAATCGATGCGGACCTTCAGCAATCGTCGGGTAGACCCGATATAGTTTCCAAAATTACAGTTTGGACATGTATACTTGTAAACAACGAAGGACCACATCAACTCCGGGAGGATGTGTTTGAACCTGAAAAGTTTGCCAATATTTAAAGTTTTTTTTTATAAACTTAGAATTGACATATGGATACAGAGTCCTGAGGGCTGTGGTGATCTTGTTTCTGAAAAGAGCATTTTTTACATATGGCAATGATACAAACACTAGTTTTCAGTAACTTCAGGACATTTATATTCAGGCTGAAAATATCATTAAGAAATGTATTAACAATTTTGTCATAGAAGTGTGAAGGATAACAATTGTATGTAAAATAGATTTTTAAAAATGAAATTTCTTTATGGAAGTTATGCCAGTTCGAACATAAGGAATATGCTCTAAGTAAGGGGGTTTCAATAGAGTTTAATCTTGAATTATATCGAAAAACTGTTAAAAAAATTAAGACCCAAACCAATGTATGTCTCTTTTCTAAAAATACCTGTAAGAAATCCTCTATTTGAACGGGAAATGTTTATGTCAAGGAATGGCAACTGGTTATCTTTTTCTATTTCCATGGTAAACTTATTGTTTGGGTGAATTCTATTTATAAATTCTAAAAACTTGTCAGCATGAAATTATTCTCTGAATAGTAAAAAGGTGTTGTCCACGTATCTCTTGAAACGGGATGAAATGCTTCCTGACATTGTTCAAGGTTTATTTCCTCATAGTGGCACATGAATATATTGGCAAATGTAAGATCCAAAGGCAACCCCATTGCCATACCATCAACCAGTTTGAATATTATGGTATTAAAAACAAAATGATTATCTATTACTGAGAGTTCAGGGAGTTTTCTGAAACTGTTTGAATCACAAGTGTTTTTATTATCATAATTGTGAAGGACCTCAGTTAGCCACATGTTTTTATATACCGCCTAGGTTTCTGTATTTTTATTCTTTAAACCGTTTTTTTTTATACTTTTTTATAACAAAAATATTTTAAGAAAAACATATCATTAATTTATATTGTAAATATAATTTCGTGTTTTATGTAAACCTGGCGATGGAAATGGATTCCCGAAACGTTGGTGTAGAATATATATATATATATATATATATATATATATATATATATATATATATATATATATATATATATATATATATATATATAAATAGATCGTCGTCGTCGGTGCCCACTCGTGTCCGAGTATTGGGTTCTGTCATTAGCCATCAGCCTCCTATCTGTGGGGTGGGTGCTTATGCCTGATGTGGCTGTTAAGTCCTAGTCTGTGGTGGAAGAGTCGCGGACAGTGTTCACAAGGGAGGGTAGGTGGTGGGCGGGGCTGTTCTAATCGCTCTCTCCTTCTTCTCCTCCTAGCCTCCTCATTTTGTCTCCTCCTCTCCTCGAAGTCCACGGTGCCATGGTGTACTGTACTCCTCCAGGTTTTTCCTGTCCCTGGCTGTTTCTTCCCATGAGGAAGGATCGATGTCAGTTAGAGCCAGGGTGCACTTTAGTTGATCTTTATAGTGCATTTTCGGGGCTCCTCGTGGTCTGGTGCCCTGGTCAGTTCTCCGTAGAATATTTTCTTTGGGAGCCTAGATGGATCCATCCTATGCACGTGTCCTATCCAGCGGAGGCAGTGGTGGATGATGGTGGCCTCCACGCTGGACAGCGAGGCACGTTCTAAGACTTCAATGTTGGTGGTGTGGCTCTCCCAGGGGATTTTCAAGATCTGCCTCAGTTTCATTTGTTGGAGGCATTCTAGGTTTTTAAGATCGTTACTATATAGCGTCCATGTTTCACATGCATACAGGAGCGTGGAGAGGATTACTGCCCTGAACACCATTATTTTGGTGGTCATTGTCAGTGCGTGGTTGTTAAATACGCGGCGGTTGAGTCGGCCAAAGGCGGAGTGGGCTGCCCTGATCCTGTTCTCCACGTCCTTTTTGCTTGTGGGGCTGATGTTAGGATGCTCCCTAGGTAGGAGAACTGGTCCACCTGTTCTAACGGTTGGTCATTCACTGTGGTATTGAAGTTGGGGAGCATCAGTCCTGGTGGATGTTGGACGAGGGTCTTGGTTTTGTCTGAGTTGACTTGCATCCCAAAACGTTCGTAGGCAGAGTTGTATGCATCAGCTAACGACTGCAGGTCCTCTGCCGTCTGACCTGGGGTGGCATTGTCGTCAGCATACTGCAGTTCTCGCACTGCACAGAAGGTGGTCTTGGTTCTGGCGCGGAGTCTAGCGAGGTTGAAAGCGCCTCCATCCATGCGGAAACGTAGGTCGACTGAGGGTGTGTCTGGGGGAATCTCGTTGAGCATTGCTGCGGTGTATAGTGAGAAACACGTCGGGGCCAGAACACAGCCCTGCTTCAGGCCGCCGTTGATGGGGAATGGGTCTGAAAGAGAGTTCTGGTGGCAGACTCTCCCAACCATTCCATCATGGAGGGCACGCACCAGCTTGACAAAATCAGGTGGGCAGCCATATCTTTTGAGGACAGCCCACATGGCAGGTCGAGGTACTTTGTCGAAGGCCTTTTTCAAATCCCAGAAGATGAACATTATGGGATGTTGTTGTTCGAGGCTCTTCTCTTGTAGTTGTCGCGCACAGAAGATCATGTCTATGGTCCCGCGGGAAGGTCGAAAGCTGCACTGGGACTCTGGCAGGACGTCTTCTGCGAGAATAAGGAGGCGGTCAAGGAGAATCCGAGCGAAAATCTTACTCGCGATGCTTAGTAGTGATATTCCCCGGTAGTTGTTACAGTTCTCCCTGTCTCCCTTCTTGAAGATGGTAGTGATGTTTGCATCGCGGAAGTCACTGGGGGGGGGGTCTTGGTCTCCCATATTTTCAGTATAAGGAGCATCAAACGGTTCCTCAAGCCGGGGCCACCGTGAGTGAGGAGCTCCAACGGGATGTTGTCTGGCCCTGGGGCTTTGCCGGGCTTCATGCGCTGCAGGGCCTTGTTGAAGTCATGGATGGAGGGTGGTAGTGCCATCCAGTGACGGACGGGATGCTGCGGGGTCATTCGCAGGAGATCGTCTGGGGTGTCTGCTTGGTCATTGAGGAGGTTCTCAAAGTGAGACCTCCACCTGGCCAGGATGCCCTCACTGTCGGTGATGGTCGTGGCCCTATCCGCGTCCTTCAGGCTGCCCACTGATGACCGTGTGGGACCGAATATTTCTTTTGTTGCTGCATAGAAGCTGCGTAGGTCACGTTGGTCAGCGAAACTGTATTTCTGCAGCTTTTCTTTGCCACCAGGTGTTCTGGGCTTCACGGCATGCAGCTTCAGCCACCTTGTGAGCACATTTGTTAGCTGCTGTTGGTTGGTTTTCCAAAGTCAGGCGTGCTTGTCGTTTGGTTTCAATGAGAAGAGAGATGGTAGCATCATTCTCATCAAACCAATCCTGCCGTTTCTTGGTGGTGAAGCCTAGTGTTTCCTCCGCGACACGGGCCATGGCGTTTCTGAGGGTGGTCCAGTGGTGCTCGACAGTGGCCTGACCCACAGGGTCTGCGAGGTATTGTTCGCAGGCCTCCTTGTAGTTCTGTGCCACCTGTGGGTTGCGGAGCTTACTACAATCAAAGCGTTGGTGTGGTACGCTGTCAGGTGCCCTTCTGGGTGGTCGTAGGGTCGTCACGGAGAGTCGGGAGATGAGGAGTCTGTGGTCCGTCCAGCAGTCGTCCGCTCTGGGCATGGATCGGGTGATGCGGACGTCTCCTCGGTCTCTGGCTCTGGTCAGGACGTAGTCCAGGGTGTGCCAGTGTTTAGACTGTGGGTGTCTCCATGTGGTCTTTTGTCGCTTTGGTAACTGGAAGATGGTGTTGGTTACCACAAGTTGGTGTTCTGCACACAGACCCAGTAGG
This sequence comes from Palaemon carinicauda, assembly GCF_036898095.1. NCBI lineage: Eukaryota > Metazoa > Arthropoda > Malacostraca > Decapoda > Palaemonidae > Palaemon > Palaemon carinicauda. Next base: position 61,329,540 of record NC_090744.1, on the reverse strand, counting down.
AGTTGGCCATTGGCGTTGCAATTTCCAATGCCATGGCGGCCGATGATTCCCTCCCACAGGCGATGGTCTTTGCCTACTCGGGCATTAAAGTCGCCAAGCACAACGAGCTTGTCATTGGCGGGCACTGCCTGGATGGTGCGGTCGAGCTGGGTGTAGAAGGCTGCTTTGTTATCATCGGTTGAGGTCATAGTCGGGGCGTAGACAGAGATCAGGGTGAGATGTCTGTCCCGCGTGGTGGGGATGCGGACAGTCATCAGGCGCTCACTGATGGCCTTGGGAGCGAGGTTGTGCTGCTGCACTAGCTGGGAATGGATGGCGAAGCCGACACCGTGGATGCGAGGCTCCTCTAGGGCCTTGCCTTTCCAGAAGATGGTGTAGCCTGTTCCAGCTTCCCTGATGTTGCCCTCTTCGGGTAGTCTGGTCTCGCTAAGAGCCGCCACATCAACATTGAAGCGGGCTAGCTCCTTGCAGACGAGGGCTGTACGTCGTTCCGGGCGGTTGGTGTTCGTCACGTCTTGGAGGGTGCGGATGTTCCACGCACCTAAGGTTAATATTTTTTTCTTGTTATTTCGACCGCACTAGTGGGATTCCGCCAGCCGCGGTGAGCTGACCAGACGGGTTTGCCGTGTCCGATGTTTACCCCACCTTTTCTAGGGGCCTCCCCATGTGGGGTGGGCTGCGGTGTCCTCAATAGGCCAGCCCAGTCACGGGTCCAGCTGCCGAACTCTGGTGTCACGGCACCGTCACCAGAGAGCGACTGAATCTTAGACTCGCCGCCTGAGTGCAGTCGTGGGCTAAGGGCTTCCAGCTATCCAGGCCTGCCCCCTTCACCCACAGTGCTGTCGCCTCAGGACTTGTTGGTGGTGGTGATGATGATGATGGTTAGAAAGAGATGAAGCAGGGTGGAGGAAACGACAGAATGCCAGTAGCTAGGTATTTTGTTTTGGGTGGTCGTGGCTTTGCAATGGCCACGGCTTTGCAACATATATATATATATATATATATATATATATATATATATATATATATATATATATATATATATATATATATATATATATATATATATATATATATATATATATATATATATATATATGTATATATATATATATATATATATATATATATATATATATATATATATATATATATATATACTTATATATATATATATATATATATATATATATATATATATGTATATGTATATATGTGTATATACACACACACACACACACACATATATATATATATATATATATATATATATATATATATATATATATATATATATATATATGTATATATATATAATATATATATATATATATATATATATATATATATATATATATATATATGTGTGTGTGTGTGTGTGTGTGTGTGTATTATTATTATTATTATTATTATTATTATTATTATTATTATTACTCTCCAAGCTACAACCCTAGTTGGAAAAGCAAGATGCTATAAGCCCAGGGGCTCCAACAGGGAAATAAGGAAATAAATAAATGAAGAGAACAAATTAACAATAAATCATTCTAAGATAAGTAACAACGTCAAAACAGACATGTCATATATAAACTATTAACAACATAAAAAACAAATATGTCATAAATAAACTAAAAAAAGACTCATGTCCGCCTGGTCAACAAAAAAGCATTTGCTCCAACTTTGAACTTTTGAAGTTCTACTGATTCAACCACCCGATTAGGAAGATCATTCCACAACTTGGTAACAGCTGGAATAAAACTTCTAGAGTACTGCGTAGTATTGAGCCTCGTGATGGAAAAGGCCTGGCTATTAGGATTAACTGCCTGCCTAGTATTACGATCAGGATAGAATTGTCCAGGGAGATCTGAATGTAAAGGATGGTCAGAGTTATTAAAAATCTTATGCAACATGCATAATGAACTAATTGAACGACGGTGCCAGAGATTAATATCTAGATCAGGAATAAGAAATTTAATAGACCGTAAGTTTCTGTCCAACAAATTAAGATGAGAATCAGCAGCTGAAGACCAGACAGGAAAACAATACTCAAAACAAGGTAGAATGAAAGAATTAAAACACTTCTTCAGAATAGATTGATCACCGAAAATCTTGAAAGACTTTCTCAATAAGCCTATTTTTTGTGCAATTGAAGAAGACACAGACCTTATATGTTTCTCAAAAGTAAATTTATTGTCGAGAATCAAACCTAAAATTTTGAATGAGTCATACATATTTAAAGAAGCATTATCACTACTGAGATCCGGATGTTGAGGAGCCACCGTCCTTGACCTACTTACAATCATACATTGAGTTTTGTTAGGATTCAATTTCATGCCCCATAATTTGCACCATGCACTAATTCTAGCTAAATCTCTATTAAGGGATTCACCAACCCTAGATCTACATTCAGGGGATGGAATTGATGTAAAGAGAGTAGCATCATCTGCTTATGCAACAAGCTTGTTTTCTAGGCCAAACCACATGTCATGTGTATATAGTATGAAAAGTAATGGGCCAAGAACACTACCCTGTGGAACACCGGATATCACATTCCTATAATCACTATGGTGCCCATCAACAACAACTATTTGAGATCTATTACTTAAAAAATCAATAATAATGCTAAGAAACGACCCACCCACTCCCAACTGTTTCAGTTTGAAAACAAGGGCCTCATGATTAACACGGTCAAAGGCAGCACTAAAATCTAGGCCAATCATACGAACTTCTCGACCACAATCAAGGGATTTCTGTACAGCATTGGAGATTGTGAGAAGGGCATCACATGCTCCAAGGCCTTTACGAAAACCATATTGCAAACTAGGGAGTAGATGATTACCTTCAGCAAACCTATTAAGACGCTTTGCCAGAAGACGTTTAAAAACTTTAGATAATATGGGAGTTATGGAAATTGGGCGGTAATCAGTGGGACTTGAGGTACCACAAACACATTTACATAGAGGAGTAACATTACCAATTCTCCAACAAGTGCTAAAAGCTCCTCTTCTTGCTAACTTGCGCAAAATAACTGATAAATTTGGAGCTAAGAAATCTGCAGTCTTTATAAAAAACCAAGGAAAAATACCATTTGGGTCTACACCTCCATGAGCATCAAGGTCCACCAACAGAGCTTTAATCTCACGAGATCGAAAAGCTAAACTAGTTAGTTTAGCCTCAGGAAAACAGTAATAAGGAAGTTCAAGTTTTTCATTACTCTGTTTACTGTCAAAAACATCAGCCAAAAGGGTTGCCTTTTCCTTTGGACAGTGAGTGACTGAGCCATATGGTTTAAGTAAAGGAGGAACTGTTGCATATACACCAAAGAGTGCAGATTTAAGGGTAGACCACCATTTATGTTCCTGAGTTGTACCAGAAAGTGTTTCTTTTATGGTTAAATTGTACTCCTTTTCAGTTGAGGCATAAACTCTCTGAGCAAAAGCTCGAAGCTAAGTATAGTTGTTCCAGGTCAAATCTGATCTGTTACCCTTCCAAAGATGATAGGCCTCCTGTTTCTCCAAATGAGCCCGTCTACAATCATCATTGAATCACGGTTTGTCTTTCACTCGGTACCTTAGCACACGAGAAGGAATACGCCTATCAATTATGTTGACTAGATTCTCATTCAAAGGGACAACAGGATCTACACTATTATAAAATTGTGACCAATTCAAGCACAAAAGATCATGTAAAATCCCATTCCAGTCTGCTTGGGATTTCATATAAATTTTACAAGAATATGATATATCAGGGACAGGCTGCTCAGTCTTCACTAATAATGAAATCAAGGCATGATCAGATGTCCCGACTGGAGAACCAACCTTACTAGTTATAACGCCAGGGGAGTCAGTGTATACGAGGTCCAAGCAATTACCAGACCTGTGAGTAGCTTCATTTATGATTTGCTCACAGCCTGATTCAGAGGCAAAGTCTAAAGCTCTTAAGCCATGGCGATCGGTAGGAGAGATATAACTTAACCACTCCCTATGGTGAGCATTAAAATCACCAACAAAGACAAAAGAAGCCTTTCTATCATCTTCTTGTATCTTAGCCATAATGGTAAGAAGACAATCGAAGATAGAATCATCTATGTCTGGATTCCGATAGATCGAACACAAATAAAAGTTGTTATGCCTGCCACAAACTTTTATTACCTGAATCTCATGTCATCCATATAGATAGCAGGACTTATGAGAAGCAGGGTACTCGGTCCTAATATACACCGCCATTCCCCTGGCCCTAGGGATGGCATCACGTTTCAACATTATTGGCTTCTTAAAACCAGTTATAATGTATATGTATATATATTTATATATACATATATATATATATATATATATATATATATATATATATATATATATATATATATATATATATATATATATAAACATATATATATATATATATATATATATATATATATATATATATATATATATTTATTTATATATATACATATATATATATATATATATATATATATATATATATATATATATATATATATATATATATACAGTATATATATATATATATATATATATATATATATATATATATATATATATATATATATATATATATATATATATATATATATATGGGTAGAAATTGGCTAGTTCGCAAAGCTCTTTACTTAATGCTAAACAAATAAATTGTTGTAAGTCTAATATGAAGGATTTTTCATCTGTATGTAATATAAAGCTAGGGTTATTAAACATAAAAAATGTTTTTAAGTTTTGGGTTAATCTTTCAACAGAAAAGCTTAGAAATTAAGGAGCTTCGGGAAAACTCCTTTTCTTTCTATGTTTTGAGGCATATATAAGACATCTTTTCTCTCGTAAATGCTTTTCAAAAACTTCACTTAGCTGTTGACAACTTGTCTGGAAAATGTAATAAGAATTGGTTACCTGCCCAGCTTAACTGGAGCCGCACTATGCCCGTTCGTGCTCTATTGTCCATCATGGGTACAAGTATTTCGAAATTTCTCTCCTTCTAGTATACTGTAGGAACCCACAGGTAACCTTCGCTTCCCACTTTATTCATGTAACAATATACATATATTTCTTTAGTGCTTAGAGAAAATCTTAACTAAAACTTTCCTTTTAAATAAATTATGTAGAAAATCATAAGCATAATATCAAATGTCAAACAAATAAATATTCAATAATACTAATGCAAACTGTAGTGTTCTCACCCCTCTGTTACAACCGAACAAGCCACTCGTATAATTGGTGACCGCTAGAGGAAGAGCTGTCTCCCGCCTTCCTCCTCACTGGTGTGCCCTACTTGTTACAATACTGCTCACCAAACCTGACTCTTCGTCACACGCTGCCTCAATGTTTGCTTGGTTCCAGCATGCCGAAAATCAGTTCCGTATCAAGGGCGTGACTCACTCAAACAGCAAAGCAGATTATATCCTCGTGGCAATACCCGAGGACATGTTACAAGAAATCTCCAATATGCTTTGCGACCAAGTGGACACCCCTACAGTGTACGCCACCTTCAAAAAATACCTCTTCGAGCAGTACTCATAATTTACAGCTGCCCGTAAAGCAAAATCTTGCAGCTTTCTTAACAGTAATTGTGGGAAAAAGTGGCTTGCTGTCCCTCAGGGATATTACCAATATTGTTCGGCTGCAGCCTGCCAAAGACGGCTCTCCTCAGGAGATTAACCTACTCTGTGCCATTTAGGTACGACACCTACCTGAACCCATAGGCGCCCCCATCCCCAATGACAACGTTTTCCCCATGATGACCAAAGTCACCACCTACTTGGACAGCGACCTCACTAGCTTCAAGACCCTAATCAATGCCTCTATTCCTGATGAAAAGAACAACTATTCAACATCAGCCGAAACTCACGTGAAGGTGGTAAGACACTGTCGTCAACCCTGTGACCTGCCGGAACGGCGATAAAGATGCCCACCACCCACATATGCCAACCATTTCTCACTCCCCAACCAACGACCTCTCCACCCACTTACTGACACTCATTGGCTGTTGTTATCTTACTGCCACTCTAGATTTGAGGCTGCTGCAAAGAATTTTTTAGCGATTGTCAATAACCAAAAAACTTGCAAGCAGGCCATTGCTTCTGGAGATGGCCTTTCTCTATCAAAAATTTTGTTCTTTTTACGTGATTCAGGTATAGGCGTGTGGTTTTTGGTACCTACTGGTGAATGCCAATCTCTTTTACCAAGGATACTCCTCAGGACATGATGTGGTCATTCTAAGCATACTGACTTCTGCCTGGTAGCTGCTAATGGATATGCGATCCCCACCCATTGGTACAAAAAACTCATTTTGTAGTTTAGGAGCACCAAATATCATTGGAAGTTTTTAGTTGCCGACGTTACTTAGTCAATCCCTGGTGTGGATCTCCTCTCCTATATCCATATTCTCTCCCATTTCCATCTTTTCATTGATATTGCCGACTAATATTTGTTGACACCTCTTCACCCAGCCCATTCCAATGTCACTCCCAGTGTCACGGAGGGGATTTTTTACTTTTTTCCCTCGACATAAATTTTCGTTCAACCTCAAAGATTTTGATGCTCCTGCGTTGATGGCACACGTGAACTGGAGAAGGTAGTGGAATGATGGGTCCTACCTGCTGGCTCATTTTGCCTGTAATTTTTAATATGTTTGACATTATTTACATATTTTGGGAATACTTTGTTTAAATAATTATTGTTAAATTACAGTATCAAAGTGGGCATCCTCTGGATGACTCCTTCACAGAACTAATAGAGTTTGAAAAGAAAGTTAGAGAAGCTTCGATGGAAACATAGAATCATACGCAGTACTAACAGGGAGTTTGGTCACAGGTAGGGAAATTTTCCCTCGACATAAATTTTCGTTCAACCTCAAAGATTTTGATGTTCCTGCGTTGATGGCACACGTGAACTGGAGAAAGTAGTGGAATGATGGGTCCTACCTGCTGGCTCATTTTGCCTGTAATTTTGAATATGTTTGACATTATTTACATATTTTGGGAATACTTTGTTTAAATAATTATTGTTAAATTACAGTAACAAAGTGGGCATCCTCTGGATGACTCCTTCACAGAACTAATAGAGTTTGAAAAGAAAGTTAGAGAAGCTTCGATGGAAACATAGAATCATACGCAGTACTAACAGGGAGTTTAGTCACAGGTAGGGAATTTAATGCAGCAGGCTCAAAATATGGACAGGGGGATGTCTAATATTCAGAGGATAAAGCAACACCTTATACAAACACTTAATGACACTCAACCCCCAGTAGTGTCTGCACCAAATACTCCACACAATCCATACAACCCTTTCTCAGATACACACATCAATACGATATCAGGAACACTACCATACAGTTTCCCAATCCCACCATGTACAAACACACAAAGCACACCACAAAGCGCATCTGCGTTCATGAGTACAGTATCCCACGACTATAATGTACTGGTCGACAACAAATAACCCTGCAATTATAACACCACCTCCTACACCATCCCCCATCCTCATCCCTAATCCAACACCAGCCTACCCTCCTCTTCAACTTCCTGTTAATCAGACAAACCCTTTCATTGTATAGCAAGGTAATCTGATTGTCACATCCAGTCCTTTTATTGGGTCTTTCAGTAATGTTTTATGGCGAAAAGATGCATTTCTCCTCAAACTTGCAGACCTTAAGGATATAGCTGCCAACAATAGGATGAATATTTTCTTTAGGCAAGTAGAGTCATGCATAATCTCAGTAAACCAGAAAATAAAGAAAGTGTCCATGAAGATACAAAAGGATAATAAAAAGTACTGTGCCATTGCAAAGTATATACCCATTATCTGTCTGATTGCCCTTATAATTCACCTAAGAGAATATGCTTTGATTTTCAACAACCAAATGTTAGGAGAGGTCATGTAGGATGTCCAGGATAATTAGATGGAGATGGTTCACCATGACTAAAAGGTCACGCCACATCTCCAAGTATAAGTTTGATGGTTAATGAATGCGTGATAGGAGCTTCAGTTGATGTATGTAGTTGTGGCAGTATAATCAAGAAATTTTTTGTCGACTGTTCAGATTTTAATCCTGCTAAGATGAGAAATTTGCCATAGTTAATGGGAGTCACAGATACAGTTGTACCAGTATTATGATCCATTTATCTGGGAGTTAATGTTGGCTGTAGAGTTATTACTCATTTATTTTATATTGTGTGAGATCCCCTTTTAGATACAGAAATCCTTTTGGGTGCAGATTTACTTGGGATTGGCTCTTTAACATGGGATCATAAGAGAGGTATCTTTGTTTGGAATAATATTACGTACTGTGTGCGGCTTCCCAAAATGAGAGCTTTCACAAGGAGAATTAGCAATATCAAGATAGTTCAAACTTCAAAATCCCAATATAGAGGAGTTTAGATTAAAGGAAAAAGATTTGTCTACCTCCTTCCTCAGCAGTGATGTATGCAGGTAACGTTAATGAAGATGTGGATTAAATACTTACATTTGAACCAGGAGTGAAACATAATGGTGCTATGAATTTTTTGTTCCTTAAAGTCAATAACAATATGGAAGTTTTTATACCCTTAGTAAATAGTAAAAAGGGGAGAGTTAAGTTAAAGATAGGAACATTGATAGGTAATTATAAAAATATTGATGAAAGGGACATCAGTTCTGAATCTCCAATGTGTAGAAAGATTGAGATTAGGAATAAGTTTATCCTTGAAAGCATGAGTGTGGCACTATGACAAGTATGCACAAGAGAGGAGAAATTAGAAAATTTTATTGCACAATGAAATTGATCACATGTGGATGATAAACAACAGGCCAAGTTGAAAAAGGTTGAAATGGAAAATCATAAGATTTTCATATTAGAAAATATTGAGTTAGGAAAATTTCAGGGAGTTCAAGGGCATATTAATGTTAGTAATCCAAAGCCAGTTAGGACCCCTATGTATAGATATCCCGAGAAGGTTTAACAATTTATTGCCGATATATGGAAGGATAAAGAGGACAAAGATATAATTGAGCCATCCACAGCTGCTTGGTTAAGTCCTATAGTATTAGTTAGGAAGACTAAAAACTCTCAAAGAATGTGCCAGGATTATAGGAAAGATAACACTCACCTCCAAACTGATATTCATCATTTACTGAGATTAGAAGAGTTAGTCGAGTCAGCATCTGGGAAATCAGTTTTATGCCTTGCCTGATATGAGGGAGACTTACTACCAGGTAGAATTGGAGGAAGATAGTAGAGATTTGACAGGTTTTAGTGGAGTCTCCCTGTAAAGATTCAAAAGACTCCTCTTTGTGTCAAGTTGTAGTCCAGCCTTATTTTAAAGAGTGATAATGAATATCTTAGCTCCCTTAATACAGAAAGGCTGGATCAAGAATTATTTAGACGATAATGTCGTCAGGGTCCCTAGTTTTGAGGAATTAATTGGGAGATTAGGAGAGTTGTTCAGACTGTTTGGTAAAAAGAGTGTGAAGCTGAATATCAAGAAATCTCTGTTTGCTTATGAAGAGGTAAAATTTCTGGGCCACATCATATCTAGGAATGGATGCAAACCTTACCCGGACATAAATGCAATCAGAGATATGAAAGCTCCCATTAATGTAAAAGAAACCAGAAAATTTTTAGGTACGTGTGGGTTTTTTTTAGCAAGCACATACACAATTCTGCTGAAATTGCTGTCCCCTTGACGAATCTTTTAAGAATGAAAGAACCATTTAGTTGGACACTAGAGTGTCAGTCTAGTTTTGGGCAGCTGAAACAACTTTTGATGACAGCTCCATTACTGGTATAAGCAGATATGACAAAGCCTTTTAAACTATTCTTTGGTGCTATTCTATATCATTTAGGTGCTGTGCAGATGCAGGAGAGTGATGGTCTTTTGAAACCTATTGGAAACTTTTCAAAGAAATTGAAACCTGTCCCACAGAGGTACTCAACTGCTGATAGAGAAGCTTTGGCCATAGTCTTGGCCTGTAGATGGTTTCATCATTTTATTTGGGGTACCATATTTACAGTTCAGGCAAATCATCAGCCTCTTGTGTCAGTCTTGAAAAGAAAGGCAGTCTCCTACGATGAAGAGATGGATTATTGAAATGCAAGATTATCACTTTAAAGTTGTATATAGGCCAGGAAAGCACAATGAGGGTGCTGATCAGTTAAGTAAGGCAGTTGGAACAATTTTTAACAATAATCACGATAATTTTCTTGGGTTAAGTAAGGAAGAATTTATAAATAAACAAGTAAGTGAAGCCAGATTGGGTGACATATGTTAAGGTTTATTCAAGTCCATGATGGAAAGTGGATGGATAATACAGTAGACATGAATCAATTTTTCCCCAAGGAAAAAGCTTTGTAATGGGAAAAGGTTATCCTTTTGTTGTTGTTTTTTTTTCAGAAAATTATTCATCTTCCGACTAATATCTTTAAAATTATCTCGGTTCTTAGTAATATTGACTATAAAAATCTTTTGAAGATTTTTTTTCATCAACGAATCCATGTAACAGTATTGCCATTTCCTTCTTATGTTATTTCTCTCTCCATATCGGATATGTGTTCTAGAGTCCTTCTCACTTTCATTTGGCTTTACTGGCATTAGAGTAAACAAGGAAAGGCGGGATGGGCATGATTCCATCCATTTAAAGATACGTATTTCTGGATCATTGGAAAAGACATTGAACATATCCCTTTTCAAAGGTAAGACTTAAAGTTATGATCTACAAGATTATCATAAGAGTATGAAATATTACGATATAGATAGAGAGGAAAAAGAGATCAGAATAGATGTAGTGGCTTGTCAATGTCCAGTAAAGTTTGCATACACACTCATGGTCATATTGTATTATTTTACAATACTCCCTATTTATTCCCGGTCAATATATGATAGTTTAATTTCTAGCCAAAATGAAATTCGCTATAAGAAATGGACGAGTGCTGGCTAGTTTGCTGTTTTCTCTATATTTTTGTTAGGGGCTGGGGCATAATAACTTACGTATCGGTCGATTTAAATGTGAAGTATGTCTATTGTTTACATTTGATAGACTGGAGGGGACTTATTGCGCATGCATTTTTTCCCATTAATTGCGGAGCTTCCTCTGCATTTACAATGAAGTATCTGTCAGGTGTTTTTTTTTTTAACCAATTAACAGTTTAAAAGTACTTCTTCATAAGTTCCCGGATGTTCTTTTACAACACTTATCCCCGCCCCCTTTTCTCTTCAGTTTCATCATAGCTTTGATATGTAAAGGTTATTCTCTGAGGGAGCGGGAGATACATTCCCCTTTTTACAGAGAAAATAAACGAGCATATGAGTTCCTACAGAAACTTGAAGTCATCCCTTCAGATGTTCAATGCCCTTCCTGCCCACAGCCATGGGCTCGTATTTGATCAATCAATGGTGCTAAGAAGGGAAAGCGTCATGCATGGGCACTTTATTGGAAAAGGCTCACGTTCAAGCTTGGCAAATACTGCTGTTCGTGAATCATTTCCTTGAAATGACCTTTTTGCACGGCAATGTCACATATAACCTTGGCTGTGTCATTACAAACTTTGGTTAACTGCAGGTTTTATTGTTGACAAGTCACAGAAAATTACTGCCAGAACCTCCCGGCTATTGGTGGGCCTGGCATTGTCGTCGAAGTGGAGGAATCCAAGTTTGGGAGATCAAAATATAACAAAGGTAAGCCTTTGTCTGGTGTGTGGGTGTTCGGTGGCATGGAGCGGGAGAACTATAAAAAATGTTTGTGGTCCCTTTGGCGGACCAACCATGAAATGCTGAAACCCTTGTGCCCTTGATGCAACGTTATATCAAGGCGAGGAGCGTAATCCACAGTTATTCATGGAAAGGAAAAAACGATCTCCCCACTGCGTGGTATGTGCATCTCGTTGTGAATCATTCAGAAAATTTTGTGGTTCCTAAGACAGGTGCACCTACTCAAAACATCGAAAAGCCGTGGAGGGATATCAAGAGTTACCTTTTCCGTAGCAGAATTCAAAAAGGATATTTTATTCAATATTTATATCATTTTGTCTTTATACGCCTGGTAAAAGATATTATAATACATATTTTAATGTTCAGTTTCGTTTTTCAATAATTAGCAAACTGTAGTGTACTTATTTTTCCAGTACAAGAGGTCCGAGCACCTGTATTATTTCCTACTTTAAGCCGCCTAACTGTACCCCCACCCATCTACGTCTATGTCTACGACAGGGTCAGTGACAGTTCCTCCTTTGTCAACAGAAAATCCTCAGCCTTCGACCTCCCAAACTTAAGGTTAGGGTTTATTTGTGAATTTTGATTTCTTTTTAGCTTGTGACCTGGTAAGGGGGTCTGGGGTCTTGTCCCCGGCTAGGGGTTGTGACCAGGGAAGGGCCTCCAGGGGTTTGTCCCCGCCCAGGTGTTGTGACCCGGGAAAGTTTGTGAGCTGGGAGGGGGATTCGGGGGCATGCCCCCGGCTATGGGCTGTGACCTGGGAAGGTTTGTGAGCTGGGAGGGGTCTGAGGGCTTGCCCCCACTAGGGGTTGTGACCCAGGATCTACTAGGTTTGGTTAGGTGGATTTTTAAGGTTCTGTGCCCTTTTACAAATCTCAAGTGTGTTTGGACTATTTTCAGCCACTTACATGATCCATATATTTTTCTAACTGGTTATCTTGTGCTTACTTTGCATTGCTGACCATTATTATTGTTTTAAATCACTCGTTTATGACATTTCCCCATCCTTAAAACCTGGTTTCCAACCAGAATCCCCCATAATTGTCTTTATTTAAGGGGGACCAAAAACTCATGAGCAGGTGGTTTGCCCCAATGATCAAGGTCAGAAATTCATAGAACACTAGATACAAGTAGGAAAAAGATATGGTTACTGTATTTGGCTTGACATAAAAGTATCATATATTTACTATATTCGCTGATTATGATATATTTTCTTCTTTTTAAAAAAAGGGTGATATGAACATATTAGTAACAATACAACCATATTAACTGTACAAAACGTAATGGTCTCTTATGTAGGTATAACTATTTTCAATGCCAAGAGAGTGTCGTGAAGTAGCCCACATATAGGACACTTCGGGACTCAGCTCTCCTTCTCTCCTGTGGAAAAATTCCATTGTTTACGATCTTATATTAGGCTATACAATTAATTCTGAATGCCTAGCAGATATTTTTCTTATCAAATGGATCCTTCTGAAAATAATTTAGGCTATAAAAATCATTCAATATAGTTAGATATAGGAGATAGCCTAACACCTCCTATACCCTTCCTAACCTAGGCACAGTGGCCACAGTAACCTTCTATAGCCTAACCTAAAATTGCATATGAACCTTTTTTGGGCTGAAATAATGTCGTCCTGATGGAAGGTTCCTTTAGGCAGATTTCTAAAGGATATTTAGCTACAGTGATACTCCAAGAGAATTGACCATAGGACTCCAGAATTATAACTCCTGGCGCAAGTATCCTTAAAAATTTTCTTAAGGATATTGCATAATATCAGGGGACGTATTTCTTGATACGACACAGGGCAATCTTCACCCCGAATTGAGTTTTCGCTCTGAGGGGGAAGAGTGCCGAAATTGAAGGGGAGCCGTCATCAAGGTTACCCAGTGGATCCCCTTCCCGTACTACTACAGGGCGCAATATGGCTACCCATTCCTTTGTTAATAGCAAATTTCGTACGGTGTATCTCTTGCTTGCTCTCGGTGTTTTTTTTACTAATATCTGGATTTATCTTGCACTCTCCAGCATCTTCAACCTCTGGAAAGTTGAGTATTTAGTCTTTCCTATGTATAATTTTTAGCTCCCTTCTCACAGGTGAATTAGCATAATTTAGTTGTGTTTATCGGAGCTTAGCCGTTCACCATAGGCGACATTTTGGACGCTGTCGTTTGCCATATATGCCTTATTTAGTCAGTAGAACGACGTTCCAGGTATTTAGCTTTAATGAATTATAGCTATTTAGGCAAATTATACTAGTGGAGATAAGATCATGCACGTATATTTCCTCTTCCTTATAATGTGTCGATCGTATATGTTAGAATTTCGGTGATATAGCGTAGATGAGATCTCGACTCGAGCTAGGCTAGCCTACGCGTTTTAGTATACTTTCGTACATTATCCCCATTTACCCTCTTGTATCGTTTTATCAATTCAACTGGAAATAGTATATCTCATAGAATTATTTATATAATTCGATACTCGTCTCTTTTAGAGATTCAAAGATAAACCCTACCTTCCCTCTGAGTGTCGTCATTAGGGGACAACCCTATCTTAGTCTTGCCATAGAGTAGTGTACTCCGGCTTAACTAGGCTAGTGTTTTCTGTTTTCCCTCTTTGCCGATAATCATCCCGATCATCATACTCGTCTCTTTTAGAGATTCAAAGATAAACCCTACCTTCCCTCTGAGTGTCGTCATTAGGGGACAACCCTATCTTAGTCTTGCCATAGAGTAGTGTACTCCGGCTTAACTAGGCTAGTGTTTTCTGTTTTCCCTCTTTGCCGATAATCATCCCGCCTTTGATTTATGACAGTAACTCAGAGTATTCAGTCTTGATGTCGGCAACTCTACTCCCAGGGGAGTAATCACTCCCCTACCGGTTTACAGTTGCATTCATAGGAAGCATAGCTTCCCTAGCCCACATCCGAAAGTAGTAGTACACTGCCGCCATCTTCTCCCTTGCGGTCTAGGAGACACGTCTTGTTTTGGCAAGGTCTTGGGCTGTGGAATCGATATTCTTCTACCGGCCAGGATGGCGCCGATATTGAAAAGATGTTTTTGGGCTCAAGCCATGTCGTCCTAATGGAAGTTCCTATAGGGTAGCTTCCTAGGGTATATTACAACTGCGGCGATATTCCCAGAGAATTTACCTTAAGGTACCCAGAATTCTAACTCCTGGAGCGAATATCCCTAATGAAAGTACCAGGGATATCGCGAAATATCAGAGGACGTATTCTTGACACACCACATGGCAATCTGCACCCCGAACAGAGATAACACTTCGAAGGGGTCAATTGGCAAGAAAACGAAAACGAGAAAGAAAAAGGAGAGCCGTTCGCAAGGCTCTCTCTTCTCCCGTTTCGTAAGCGTGCATTGCGCCGATTCTGGCGCCATCTGTATTCCTTTTTGCGTAGCTTAACAACTCGGTGTTTTTTCCTGTGTTTCTTGCAAAATCTTGGATTTAATTGCTTTATTATGCTTTCTCCAACTTTGTCTGCCTCTGATAAGTTGAGTATTATTTCTTTTATGTATAAATGTAGGCTCTTGGTAATTTTTAAAGTGATTAATAGTAATAATCTTTGTTACAACAGCTGTTGCCTACCGGAGGCGTCCTGGACGCTGTCGCTCGCTAGGTATGAGTTTTAGTTAGCCAGAGCGACGTTCCCGGCTGTTTTGCTTTAATAAATTTAGCTATTTAGTGTTACATAGGATTTCCTTATTCGTGCTTTAGTATTGTTTGTTTTGGCGAAGTATTTGCCAATTCTGGCCTACGCTAGACCATGTAGCCTAGTCGTTTGGCCCTAGTACTTTCCTGCATGATTTTTGGATTTCCGAGTGTTTTAAAATTTTATTGAAGCTTTAGGCAGTTTTATACATTTAAGATTATATTGATTATTTCCAAGATAGTATACGAGTGAGTTTCGGTGATTTAGGTAATCGATTCTCTTGGTGCCTAGGCTAAGTTGCCTATGGAGCCTTAGTATACTTTCTCATACTCCCCGGTTGCTTTCTTTTCTTCAGAGAAGGTATGCAATCCCTTTCCCTCTGTTTAAGCCTTGGGCTTAACCCTAGTGGTTTATCTGAATTAACTTTCGATACAACTATATTGGGGTGTTACTGTACCTTCCTGTTCCAGTAAGTCTGGCTTCAGAGAGGGGCAGAACATCAGAGTTTTTAGTCTGAATCTGTGTTTGTCTGGCTTGGGGCAGAGTCTCCCTCGCCAGTCTGACGCAGACATAGGAGGCTTAGCTTCCTTAGGTCACTCCCGAAGGTTTCTGTACGAGATGATTCCTTCTTTTGTGATCTAGCAGACTAGTCCTTGTTGCTGTTCTCGGTGGGAGGATAAGATCCTTTCCCTGGGAGTAGCAACACCTTCCTTGCTTTGGTTCAGTGGGGGTTGGCAAGTATTGCTGGCCTCCCCCCCTTGGATCTCCCTTAGGCTAAGATGAGTTTTCTTGGCTGCGGGTGATTCTTTACTAAAGCAAGGTTGGTAGGACCCTCTTTGTCCCTTCCCCCTCTATCTCTGTAATGGCCTAGCCGTTACAGTACTGTACGTCATTCTACATCTGGACCTAGTATAGGTTAGAGTGTGGAATTGACTCAGTCCCTTGCCGGCCGGCAGAGTGTGCCGGCCGGCAAAGGTCTTCTGCTTTGAGTGCTGCCCGGACCTCCCCTGGTCATTCATCCATATCTGTCTGTAGAGCCAGGCGGCATTGGTCAGGAAGCCTGAATTAGATTCTCCCCTTCCTTATATGCACTCTTTCGGTTTGCCGGGCTTAGAGGTAGTATACTCTCTTATCCTGGCATCCATTCTGTTTTCTTCTAGTGCTGTACCCGACCCGGCTGCCGTCCTATGTGGCCGGCAGCAGGGCAGTCGAAGTTCTCTGGTTCTTTTGCTGCTGGCCGGCATCGGTTGTTTACCTTTGCCGGCCGGCTTTTGTCACGCCCTTGTCTGCCGGTCGCTATGAGCGGTGGCCGGCAGCCGGGTGCTACCTTGTGTAGTTGCCGGCCAGCAGTCATTGCCGGCCGACATTGGCTTTTGCCGGCCGGCACATGCATTTGAACCAGCGTTCTGCCGCCTTATAGCTGTTAAGTAGTATACTTTAAAGCTAGTTAGGGTGTCGCCGGCCGGCGCATTACCTTCTATACTGTACCAGTATTCTTCAGTATAGCATATACTGTAGGGAGAAAACTATAGTATAGTATTGGTACAACACTGTGTGTTCTAACACTTTTGTGTTGTCTTGCACAGCCCTTTGGTGTTGCCTTACAGATAAGAAAGTGAGTTCTTTCTTGTCTATTATCCGGTATTTTAAAATCATATCTTAGGTGTGAGCTCCACCTGTTTCCTCTGGAAATTTGTCATTGGTTACTCTAGGACAGATTAACCATACGATTTTATTATCTGGAATGCTGCAACAATTGGTTGTGCGGGAAACACAAGTGTGTGTCTTTCCTTTCTGATTTGTTATGCTAAACTGTGCATATCCAGTGATACGTAGTTCACTTGATACTCATGGAAATTTCTTCTCTTTACAGGAGGAACGTCCGAAGTGCGGAAATGCTTTCTGCAACGTCCGCAGTAAGAACTTCTGCGGACATGAGTTATGTAGGAGGCACGCAGCATGCGCTGTCTCCAAGGGGACATTTCCGGTATTGGGACCCTCAGGTATGTACCGTGTGCTCTAACCTGATTACTGAGGCTTTTGATTTCCCTAGGACGGCGGAATCAAGGGATATAGCAAGGGAGAAGCTTCGTACCTGGGTAAGGGGCTTCCAGAAGAACACCTCTGGACCTTATCTTCCAAGTGAGAAGATGAGGGCTTACCTTTTCCCTAGGGCATCAGCTGATGCAGTGATTCCCCAGCCTCAAGAGGAGATCCCCCTAGTTCAGATCCCGGTGGATGCTGAAGTCGCGGTCGCCTTGCAAGACATCCAGTTGGACGACAGGATGTCAGACGTGTCCGAGCGTCGGGAGGAAGACCTCCTGGCAGAAGGCCAGGATGAAGATCAACCCCCAGACATTATAGAGGAAGAGGCCGACGAGGTGTCGGCTGCTTCGGTTCAGATCCCTGAACCTATTCCCTCAACATCGTCCGCTCTCCCAGTAGAGCTGGGACAGGCCCTCTCCTCCATTGTTGGAATGATCCAACAAATGCAGAAGGAGAATAATGAGAAGGCGGCTGCAATGGAACTGCAGATGCAGAAACTTGCAGCATCACGTGGGCCCCAGAAGAGGCTCAATGTGAAAGACCTTCCCTTGTGCTCAGATGCTAACCCATGGAGATATGCTGAGCACATGCCGATGACGATTGGGAAGATCGTCATGTCTGATAAGTTGGGTTCAGTTCCCCTAGAGGAGGTGGAATTCTGGCCCAGCAAAGGGTCATATCCGGACTGTTATGTCCGGTTGAGGAAGGAACCAGCTTCAAAGGAGGAGACAGAGCCGAAGGAGGTCATAGTGATGGACCACGCTAAGGCTCAAGCTTTGCTTTCATCTTAGATGAAAGAGAGGGGCTTCATGAACTCAAAGGTGGCTGCATTGAGTAAGAAGCACCCTTCCTTTGTGTCCTCTCCTGCTAGAGCCTTCCCCTTTTTGCAGAAAGGGTTTGCGGCTGTGTTAAAAGCAGTCGAGGCTGGCAAGCCTTGCCCCTCCTTGGAGGAGTGTAAACCCTTGTCGCTGGCCCTACCTATGGACCACAAGGACTGGAAGGACGTCCATCTTACCTTCTCAGTCGGGAAGTTGGAGGCTGATATTGCCGGACGTCAGTTCGGTGAGAACCTCCCTAAGCTGTCTGACTTTCTTTTGCGGAGAGAGCTCGAGACAAAAGAAAGACTGGCTGCTACAATGTCTCTTCAGACCACTCTTGAGACGATGGCAAGTGACCCCAAGTTCCATGAAATGTTCATGGTAGTGGCCAAGACTCATCTGGCCACAGTGACGAAGGATCTTTACAGCTTCGTCAGGGTGAGGAGAGCTTGTAGGGAGTTCGTGTTCACCTCGGCTACGGTGAGGCACGAGCCAAGGAAACTAATCTCCTCCAACATTTGGGGCAAAGACCTTTTCCCTAGCGAATTGGTCAAAGAAGTTGTTGATAAGGCCGCCACGGAGAATAGAAACCTTCTCCAGAAGTGGGGCCTCTCTATCAAGAGAAAGTCTTCCCCAGATGAGGGTCCCCAACCAAAGAGGAAGACTAAGAGGACTAGGCTACCGTCTCGGCCAGCCAAGCCATTTAGACAGCAACAGCAACAGCAATTGCCGATGCCTTCAGTGCCCCAGATGGTGGTACAAACTCCGACCACATTCCAGTGGGTATCCCAGGCCGTGTCGACGCAGTCCCCGGCATTCAACCCAACGTTCGAAGGGCAGTCAACTTCCTTTTGAGCAAAGCCTAGAGGAGCAGCCAGAGGCTCGTCTAGGCGCCCCTCAAGGGGAAGGGGATTCAGGGGTGGTCGCGGTCAGGGACAACAGCCCAAGTCAGATGATACCGGTAGGAGGGAGACTTCTGAATTTTCGGGATCGGTGGACCTTCGATCCCTGGGCCCACAGCCTACTCAAGAATGGACGGGGCTGGAGCTGGTACAGCACTCCACCCCCGTGCCCTCGGTTTTTCCAACACTCCTCCCACGTTATGGAGGAGTACATCCAAGATCTGTTGGAGAAAAAAGTGATCCGAAGGGTAAAGTCCATCAAATTCCAAGGGAGGCTGTTTTGTGTTCCCAAGAAGGACTCGGAAAAACTCAGAGTCATTCTGGACTTGTCGCCACTCAACAAGTTCATAGTGAACTGCAAGTTCAAGATGCTAACACTGCTACACATAAGGACCTTACTGCCCAATAGGGCATTTACCGTCTCCATAGATTTGTCAGACGCTTATTGGCACGTTCCAATCAATCGTCGACTCTCCCCCTACCTAGGGTTCAAGCTACAACGAAGACTATACGCCTTCAGAGCCATGCCATTCGGGCTAAATATAGCCCCAAGGATCTTCACGAAGCTCTCAAACAATTACGCCTAAAGGGAATTCAGGTAGTAGCCTACCTGGACGACTGGCTGGTGTGGGCAGCATCCAAGACAAAATGCTTGCAAGCTTCCCTGCAGGTGATCCAGTTCCTAGAGTATCTAGGCTTCAAGATCAACAGAAAAAAGTCTTGACTTTCTCCATCCCAAAAGTTCCAGTGGTTGGGAATCCACTGGGACCTAATGTCACACCAATTCTCCATCCCGGCGAAGAAAAGGAAGGAGATAGCTGGTTCTGTCAAGAGACTTCTAGATTCTGAAAGGATATCAAGACGCGAACAGGAGAGAGTACTGGGTTCTCTCCAGTTTGCTTCGGTAACAGACCCGGTGCTAAGAGCACAGCTAAAGGATGCAACCGGGGTTTGGAGAAGTTATGCATCAAACGCGCGAAGAGATCTAAGAAGACCAGTTCCCCTTCGTCTACGTAGTCTTCTCAGGCCTTGGT
The DNA here is from genome assembly GCF_036898095.1 of Palaemon carinicauda. Taxonomy (NCBI): domain Eukaryota; kingdom Metazoa; phylum Arthropoda; class Malacostraca; order Decapoda; family Palaemonidae; genus Palaemon; species Palaemon carinicauda. The sequence continues at coordinate 61,309,374 of NC_090744.1, read as the reverse complement.
CCCAAGCCAGACATCTAAAGAAGTCGGTACTTCTTCAGCCACCTCCCCCGTCGGTGACGATTCACACAGACGCCTCGAAGGAGGGGTGGGGAGGTCACTCTCATCGGAAAAAGGCCCAAGGGATTTGGTCCAATCTATTCAAGACCTTTCACATAAACTTTCTAGAGGCTATGGCAGTGCTCCTTACCTTAAAGAAAGTCTCCCCGCGTCACTCGATCCACATAAGGTTGGTTCTGGACAGTGAGGTAGTTGTGAGATGCTTGAATCGACAAGGATCAAGGTTGCCACCTCTCAACCAGGTGATGTTGGCCATCTTCCGATTGGCGGAAAAGAAGAAGTGGTACCTGTCGGCAGTTCACCTTCAAGGAGTCCGCAATGTGACAGCGGACGCTCTATCCAGGTTCACACCGATAGAGTCGGAATGGTCCTTAGACGCAGGATCGTTCTCCTTCATCTTGAGTCAAGTCCCAGAACTGCAGATAGACCTCTTTGCGACGAAAGGCAACAAGAAGTTGCCCCTGTACGTGTCCCCGTACGAGGACCCCTTGGCGGAAGCAGTGGACGCGATGTCCCTCGACTGGAACAGATGGTCCAGGATTTATCTTCCCTCCTCACAACCTTCTGTTGAGGGTCCTCAACAAACTGAGATCCTTCAAGGGAGTAGCGGCAATAGTGGCCCACAAGTGGCCGAACAGTGTGTGGTTCCCCCTGGCATTGGAACTACGGTTGAAGTTTCTACCGCTACCAGACCCAGTTCTGACTCAGCAAGTCCAGAAGTCGACTGTCTGCGCTTCATTACAGAAAACCCGGACCCTGCAGCTCATGATTTTCTCTCTCTAGCGGTGAGAAAGCGTTTCGGGATTTCGAAAGCCAGCATAGACTTCCTAGAGGAATATAAGTGCAAATCTACTAGAAGGCAATATGAGTCATCTTGGAGAAAATGGGTGGCCTTTGTCAAGGCGAAGAATCCGCAGGAGATCTCGACGAACTTCTGCTTATCTTTCTTCATCCACCTCCATGGTCAAAGGTTGGCAGCTAACACGATTTCAACGTGTAAGTCTGCTTTGACAAGACCCATTCTATATGCCTTCCAGGTCGACCTCGCTAACGAGATCTTTAATAAAGTTCCGAAAGCCTGCGCTAGGCTCAGACCTTCAGCACCTCCAAAGCCCATTTCATGGTCTTTAGATAAAGTTCTTCATTTCGCTTCACTGTTGAACAATGAGGAGTGTGCGTTAAAGGATTTGACCCAAAAAGTTATTTTCCTATTTCCACTCGCGTCCGGTGCCAGGGTTAGTGAAATTGTAACCCTCTCGAGAGAGGAAGGTCGTGTTCAGTTCCTGGTTGGGGGAGAACTGAACCTGTTTCCGGATCCTACGTTTCTCGCCAAGAACGAGTTACCCACCAACAGGTGGGGTCCCTGGAGAATCTGCCCTCTGAAAGAAGATGCATCTCTATGTCCAGTAGAATGCCTAAAGGTCTATCTTCGTAGAACTTCAGACTTCAAGGGCGGTCAACTATTCAGGGGAGAATCGTCAGGCTCAAATTTATCACTGAAACAACTCAGGGCGAAAATCACATATTTTATTCGCAGAGCGGATCCTGACAGTACACCCGCAGGTCACGATCCGAGGAAAGTTGCCTCATCCTTAAATTTTTTTAATTGTATGGATTTTGAACATCTTCGTTCATACACTGGCTGGAAGTCTTCCAGAGTGTTCTTTCGTCACTATGCGAAGCAAGTGGAGCAACTAAAGAGATCTGTGGTAGCAGTGGGTTGCGTCGTTAACCCTGCTGTTTAACTCTGCGAGGAACAGTGGTTTTAATTGGGACGATTAATTCCAGGGTGAGTGTGTAGTTACATACTGTGCTACAAACTAAGTGAGGGCACTGAGTTGCCCACGTTGACTGTTCTACTTCCAAAGGTGAACCTAGCATAAGTGCAGACATGTGTGCCGAGCATTTCTAACGCTAATGTGACTGATTAGTAATACAGACTTTTATGACTTTGATACCTCGGTATGTTAAAAGTGGGACTAATGTTTTTCTTTCAGATAAACAAGTTTCTGTTTACTATCATACTTATGCTTAAAGTTTTGGTTATCCTCCTCTTATATATATATATATATATATATATATATATATATATATATATATATATATATATATATATATATATATATATATATATATATATATATATATATATATATATATATATATATATATATATATATATATATATATATATATATATATATATATATATATATATATATATATATATATATATATATATATATAATTGTTGTTAACCTGTCTGTTTATTGACTGTCAATAAACTTGTTCTTGAGAACCTTGCGTCTCCTTCACCTGTGTCATTTTATTGGTATAATTGAGCATTCATTCTATGTATATTTATCTGGGATAATTCTAATAGATTGTTCCTTTATGCAAGCTAATGTTGCATTGGTTTATGCTTCCCCTTAGCGGGAGGACTCCATCCCATAAGGGGACGGTGGCGGATTTACAAGTTTCCTCCTATGCGGATATAAACCTTTGCCCAATACAAGTATTGAGCGGAGAACTGGTCGATATTTCATATTGACGCAGTGGTTCTTTACAAACTATGCTTTACTTAATATATGGTGAGACCACTGTATTGGCTTGCCTGGTATTCATACATAGATATATGTACTCTTCGAGACTTTTCCAGAGTCTAGTAGGACTCTTCCCTGTAGGGGGCAGGAAGCTCTAACATGGTTTATGGTTAGTTGAAAAGATGTATAACGGTAACATCTTAGGTCTCTAGGTCTAGTCGACCGGGGAAATACCTCTGGGGAGTACGGCACGTTCTAAGAATCCATAGATACAGTAATGCTCTGGTATACTTCCATCAGGACGACATGGCTTGAGCCCAAAAAACGGATTTTGAGCGAAGCGAAAAATCTATTTTAGGGTGAGATAGCCATGTCTTCCTGATGGACCCGCCCTTCCCTTTCTATGAAAGGGTTGTAGGACCCCTCCCTACATACAGTATCTGTAGCACCTCGTGTATCGCTACAAGGAATACAGATGGCGACAGAATCGGCGCAATGCACGCTTACGAAACGGGAGAAGAGAGAGCCTTGCGAACGGCTCTCCTTTTTCTTTCTCGTTTTCGTTTTCTTGCCAATTGACCCCTTCGAAGTGTTATCTCTGTTCGGGGTGCAGATTGCCCTGTGGCGTGTCAAGAATACGTCCTCTGATATTTCGCGATATCCCTGGTACTTTCATTAGGGATATTCGCTCCAGGAGTTAGAATTCTGGGTACCTTAAGGTAAATTCTCTGGGAATATCGCCGTAGTTGTAATATACCCTAGGAAGCTACCCTATAGGAACTTCCATCAGGACGACATGGCCATCTCACCCAAAAATAGATTTTTCGCTTCGCTCAAAATCCGTTTTCTGAGTTTATGACCAAAAGTGGATGGCAATTGTGCCGCCTTCTTCTGACACGACACACAAGACCCTTTCCTTTACCCTCTCTGTCCTTTAGCGATGGCCTAGCCATTGCAATATATTTGCGCGGTATCCTACAATCTTCCCGCTCGCCGGGTGGGTTGTGTTGCCGGCCGGGTTTCTACATAGGCGGCTTGATTGCCGCTTCGACCTTCCCCCTATGGACGCAAGGCTCCGGAAAAGGTTGTGCCGGCTGCCAGTGGGAAACCCTGATGTCTTTGAGTTGTTCTTCAGTCCTCTCTTGGACTGGCATCCACAATCCCTGGAACCGGCAGAGTAGCCGGCAACAGACCGTGTGGTTGGATGGAAGCTAGAATAATACATTCCACCCTTCCATTTGAGCCCTCATTCTGGAAGAAGGTAGTAGAGACAGTAGCCCCTACACTCTTATTTATTATACTAAACTATAATGATAAGATAGCCCTTCTTTCCATACTTTCTCTCTCTCCGTCGGCTAGTGCCGTTAGGTACTAGCCTAGCCGCCAGTTTGCCGGCAGAACTACAGTATACGTTTATACAGTAGCCAGTATTTCTACAATATTTTACATACTGCAGGCAGAAAACTATATTATATATTGTACAGTTGTTTATATTTTCCATCATATTCTGTGTCCTCTCAAAGACCATTGTTGAGACCAATTATAATATTGAAGTGAAGTATTCCTTCAGTACCCAGATGAGCCATAGGTCATCATAACTATATAATTTACCCTACAATATTAATATTCCCTTATGGAAGGGTTAGTGCTAGTATACGCTAATCTTATCTCTAGAGATGAGATCTCTTCCACTCTAATTTTCCTTAAATAAGAAAATTCTAAATATTAATATTGAGGGAGGTCATAGCAATTGGCTGGAGAGGAGGCACAAATATGTGTCTTTCCTATTTTCTTTTTAGCTAACTATCCTAAGCTACATTGGTAATGGTAATAACATTTTATGCATGTTCATAAAAATTTATCAAGTGTGATAAATTACCACATACTCATTTCTTTTACCTTAACTTACAGGAGGAGATCAAGGTGAAGTGCTAGGTTATATACTGTAACCACAAGAGTAAGAACTTTTGTGGTCACACTATGGGCTGGTCTCATGCCCCATGCTAAATCGCAACCAAAACCTCGAGGTATTGGGACCCCAAGGACTGCAACATCTGCTCAGCCTTCATGACCAAGGGTTTTGGTGATCCCAAGTCGACGAAGTCGAGGGACGCTGCGAGGGAAAAGCTTCGGATATGGGTACGAGGGTTCCAGAAGAACTCTCCGGGACCGTACCTTCCCAAAGACATGATGAGAAGCATACTGTTCCTGAAGGCAACAGTTGATGCCGTCGTACCTTAGGCATGATCCGTGCCTCCTTGCATCCAGATCGCAGTCGATGCTAACATCAACGAAGCGATGAAAGGCATGGACATCCATCAGGAGAGGATGTCTGAAGTGTCCTCGGACACAGAAAAGGATCTCCTTCAAGAGGATCCTGAAGAAAAGGTGGTCATACCACCCGTAGGAGACGAGGATCTTGAGTCGACGGAAGCGGAGGATCCGCTTCTGTCTGTGTCGACATTCCAACCGCCACCGTCCATGTCTTCGGCTCCTACCCCTTCATTAGACTCACTGGATCAAGCGATTATGGCCCAAATTACCTAGCTAATGGACACTCTACGTAAGGAAAACGTAGATATGAAGAAGGAAATGACGACGGAATTCCACGAAGCCACTCGGTTAGTCACCTCCCGTGGGTCTTTCAAGCGACCCAGAGTACAGGACCTGCCATCTTGCTCTGGAACCAATCCCTGGAGGTATGCAGAGTTTATGACAATTACAAATGGAAATCACTACATTTCGGAGAAGATGGGTGCCGTCCACCTGGACGACATCGAATTTTGGCCAAACTTTGCGGCTTACCCGGAGTGTTTCATCTGGCTGAAGAGTGAGCCAGCGTCTAAAGAAGAGACGGAACCAAAGGAAGTCATGGATTTCAACCACGACAAGGCACAGGTTCTCTTGATGAGTAGCCTAAAAAAGGCAGGGTATACTAACTCTAGAGTTTCTGCTCTAAGCAAGAAACACCGTACTTTTCTTGCTCCTTCTTCAAGAGCTTTCCCCTTTTCGTCGAAAGCTTTCCATGGTGTGCTGAAGGCTATTGATACAGGCAAACCATGTCCTATGCTAGAGGAGTGTAGGCCATTGTCTCTGGCCTTGCCCACTGATGAGAAGGAATGGAAGGAGGTCCACCTAAACTTCTCAGTCTTGAAACTCGATGCGGACATTGCAGGACAGCAGTTCAGCAAGAACCTCCCGAAGCTGTCGGACTTTCTCCTGGAAAGAGAACACGAAACAAAGGAGAGGCTAGGTGCTTCTCTTTCCTTCCAGAACTGCATGGAGATGTAAGCGGGCGTTGCTAGCACCCCAGACATGTACACAGTCCTGGCCAAAATGCACATGGCCACTCTCGTCGAGGACTTTTACTCTTTCGTGAAGGCCAGGAGGGCCTGCAGGGAGTTTGTGTTTGCCAATGCAATGGTCAAGCACAAACCCAGGAAGCTGATTACTTCCTGTATCTAGGGCAAGGACCTCTTCTCAAATGAAGTAGTCCAAGAAGTCGTCGAGAAAGCCGCCACGGAGAATAGGAATCTTCTCCAAAAGTGGGGCATATCTTGGAAGAGAAAATCTTCCCCTGATGCGGGTTCCCAACCTACGAGGAAGACGAAGAGGCCCAGACTACCTTCTCAGCCTGCACAACATCCCACGGTCACCATGACCCCGATGCCCTAAGTGATCGCTCAACCACAAACCACCTTCCAATTGGTGCCTCAACAGCTGGTAGCCCAGTCACCAGCCTTTAACCCAAGTTTTGAGAGGCATACCACTACCTTTCACCCAAAAGGAAGAGTATCTAGACGGGGCTCCTCATGAAACCCCTCACGAGGTAGGGGAAGACGTGGTCAGGGTGGCAAACCCTGAGGACCATCCAAGCAATGAGATGCTCCAGGTAGGAAGGAGACTCATCCACTTCCAGGATCGTTGGACCTTCAATCCCTGGGCCCAGAGCCTAATCAAGAATGGACTAGGATGGAAATGGAACATATATCCACCTTCATTTCCTCAATTCTCCCAACACTCCACCCCCTTACTGGAAGAATATACCTTAGAACTCTTGAACAAAAAGGTTATAAGGAAAGCAAAGTCCATCAAATTCCAGGGAAGGCTGTTTTGTGTTCCCAAGAAGGACTCGGAAAGACTCAGAGTCTTTCTAGACTTGTCGCCACTCAACAAGTTCATCGAGAACAACAAGTTTAGTATACTACCCCTCAAACACATAAGGTCTCAATAGACCTGGCAGATGCTTACTGGCACCATGCAGTCAGTCGCCCCCTCTCCTCCAACCTAGGATTCAAGTTACAGAAGACAAAGTATGACTTCTGAGCTATGCCCTTCGGACTAAACATAGCCCCAAGGATCTTCACGAAACTTCCGGACAATGTTGTACAACAACTACTGCTAGAAAGTGTTCCGGTAGCTGCATACCTGGATGACTGGCTGGTGTGGGCAGCATCCAAGACTACTTGTCTGCAAACATTCAAGAAAGTGATCCAGTTCCTGGAACATCTGGGATTCAAGATCAACTACAAGAAGTCTCGCCTCTCTCCAGCCCATGAGTTTCAATGCCTGGAAATCTATTGGAACTTGCAGTCACACCGTCTCTCCATTCAACCAAAGAAGAGGAGAGCGATCGCGGGTTTTATCAAGAGACTACTGAAATCCAACAGGTTCTCAAGACGCCAACAGGAAAGAGTACTGGGCTCTTTCCAGTTTGCAGTAGAAGCAGACCCAGTGCTAAGAGCATAACTGAAAGATGCGTCAGGAGTCTGGAGAAGATACACATCAAACGCTCGAAGAGATCTACAGAGACTGGTACCAACCTTACTACAATCGCTTCTCAAGCCTTGGTAGAAGGTCAAGAGACTTACAAGGACTGTTCCCTTACAACCACCTCCCCCATCGGTGATTATCCACACGGATGCCTCGACAAAAGGATGGGGAGGTCACTCCCATCAAAGGAAAGCCCAAGGGACCTGGTCATCCCTGTTCAAGATCTTTCACATCAACATTCTGGAGGCCATGACAGTCCTCCTGACATTGAAGAAGCTATCCACTCACAGATCAGCCCACATCAGACTGGTCTCGGACAGTGAAGTGATATTGAGATATCTGAACCGACAAGTCTTGAGATCGCCCTACATCAATCACGTGATACTGGCCATCTTTCGTTTGGCTAGAAAAAAAAAAGATGGCACTTATCGGTAGTTCACCTGCAAGGGTCCCGCAATGTGACGGCGGACACTCTGTCCAGGCTAAACCCGATAGAGTCAGAATGCTCCCTAGTCGCAGACTCATTCTCCTTCATCTTGGAAAAAGTCCCAGAAATGCAGATCGACCTCTTCGCAACGAGCGGCAAGAAATTGCTTCGATGCATAGCCCTGTACGAGGACCCTCGGGCCGAGGCGACGGACGCCATGTCCCTCGATTGGAACAGATGGACCCACATATACCTGTTCACTCCAACAAATCTCCTGCTGAAGGTCCTCAACAAGCTGAGATCCTTCAAGGGAACTGCAGCAGTAGTGGCCCCCAAGTGGCCCAACAGCAATTGGTTCCCTCTGGTTATAGAACTGAAGTTAAGGCTGTTTCTTCTACCCAACCCAGCTCTATCAAAATTGGTTCAGAAATCGACTGTCTTTGCTTCATCACAGAGAACCCAAAACTTTCATCCCATGATTTTCTCATCTTAGCAGTCAAGAAAAGATTTTGGATCTCGAAAGACAGTATAGACTTTCTAGATTTGAATCTAGAAGAATACAAGTCAAAGTCAACCAGAAGACAATATGAATCGTCTTGGAAGAAGTGGGTTGCTTTTGTTAAAGCCAAAAATCCGACGGAAATCTCGATTGATTTCCTCCTGTCCTTCTTCATCCACCTTCACATGCAAGGCTTGGCTTCCATCACGATAACTACGTGTAAGTCAGCTTTGACTAGACCTCTTCTATACGCCTTCCAGGTGAACCTATTGAACGAAATCTTCAACAAGATTCTGAAGGCATGCGCTAAACTTAAACCAGCAACCCCTCCAAAGCCCATTTCAATGTCTCTGGACAAAGTCTTACACTCTGCTTCAAACTTGAACAATGAAGATTGCTCTACTAAGGATCTAACACAAAAAGTGATATTTTTGTTCGCTATAGCCTCAGGGGCTAGAGTTAGTGAATAGTAGCCCTATCAAGAGACAAGGGCCATATTTAGTTCACAGAAGTGGGAGAATTGAATCTTTTCCCCGGCCCTACCTTTCTCGCCAAAAACGAGCTACCCACCAAAAGGTGGGGTCCCTGGAGAATCTGCCCTCTGAAGGAAGATATCTCTCTATCCCCAGTAGAGTGTCTAAAGGTCTATCTTCGAAGAACTTTAGACCTCAAGGGAGGACAGCTCTTGAAAGACGAAACCTCAGGATCAAACTTATCCCTGAAACAACTGAGGAGGAAGCTCACCTACTTCATTCGCAGAGCGGATCCTGATAGTACACCCGCAGGTCATGATCCGAGAAAGATTGCTTCCTTGCTAAACTTTTTTCAGTATATGGACTTTGAGAGACTCCGCTCATACAGTGGTTGGAAATCCTCTAGTCTTTTAAAAACATTACACGAAGGAAGTGCATGAATTGAAACACTTTATTGTGGCGGCAGGTAGTGTTGTAAAACCTCTCGTCTAGTGCTGCGATGCACAGTGAACTGTTTGGGGCTGTTACAGTTTGGGTGAGAAGGTGTTAACACCTTGCAGTGTGATACCTTTTAATAAGGGTCACCCTGGTGACACTTGCACTGTTCTTTATAGGTATAGAATCATACCAATGACACCAGTGCTGTGTACACTTGCACGCAGTGTTAAAATTCGTCCAACATTTACAGTGAAATTATCTGAATAATTTTCCAAATGATTTTGAGTGGCTAACATATATCTCTTCCCTTTCAGGTGATAAATATATATGTACCTTTAGAATGTTGGTTGTATATTAATTGTTTCTAATTTAATGCATTCGTTGTTTCATTTACGTTGTCTATACAAATAAAGGATAAAAATGTATTTGCTTCTTATTCGCCTTAAAGTAGCAGAATAAAATTAGACAGAGTTATTATTATTATTATTATTATTATTATTATTATATGCTAGGCTACAACCCTAGTTGGAAAAGCAGGATGCTATAAGCCCAGGGGCCCCTACAGGGAAAATAGCCCAGTGAGGAAAGGAAATAAGGAAATAAGGAAAAATAGAATATTTTAGGAATAGTAACATTAATAAAATAAATATTTCCTATTTAAACTATGAAAACTTTGACAGAACAAGAGGAAGAGAAACTAAATAGAAAAGTGTGCCAGAGTGTACCCTCAAGCAAGAGAACTTTAACCCAAGGCAGTGTAAGACCATGGTACAGAGGCTATGGCACTACCTAAGAATAGAGAACAATGGTTTGATTTTGGAGTGTCCTTCTCCTAGAAGAGCTGCTTACCATAGCTAAAGAGTCTCTTTTACCCGTACCAAGAGGAAAGTAGCCACTGAACAATTACAGTGCAGTAGTTAACCCCCTTGGGTGAAGAAGAATTGTCTATTAATCACCGTGTTGTCAGGTGTATGAGGAAAGAGGAGAATCTGTAAAGAATAGGCCAGACTATTCGGTGTCTGTGTAGGCAAAGGGAAAGAACCGTAACCAGAGAGAAGGGTCCTATGTAGTACTGTCTGGCCAGTCAAAGGACCCCATAACTCTCTAGCGGTAGTATCTCAAATGCTTGAAGGAACACATAAGTGTGAACATAATTATTGAAAGATAATTACATTTGTTCCAACACATATACAAACCTTGTCGCTTCTATAGTCAATGATGACATTTCCCTGCAGGGGCAGGAAGCCCTAAGATTGTTCCAAGCCTTGTGGATATGACGTATAATGGTGCCGTCATATATTTATGTGGTCTGGTGATCATATAGAAGCTAACTCAAGGTTAAGACACTCATACAAACCCACAGATACAGTACTTTCAAGTAATTTTCTGGTAAGCTTATATCAGGACGATATGGCTTGAGCCCAAAAAAACAGATTTTGAAGCAAAGCAAAAAATCTATATTTGGGTGAGATTTCCATGTCATCCTGATGGACCCGCCCTCCTTTTCTAAGAAAGGGAGTGTAAATACGAACAATCCCCACCTGAAACTACTCTATCTGTAGCCACCATGCTTAATTGCTACAAGGAATGAGTAGCCATTTTGGGCCCTGTAGTAGTACGGGAAGAGGATCCACCGGTAACCTTGATGACGGCTCCCCTCCAATTTTGCCACTCTTCCCCCTCAGAGCGAAAACTCTATTCAGGGTGAAGATTCCCATGGGTCATATCAAGAAATACGTCCCCTGATATTATGCGATATCCTTAAGAAAGTTTTTAAGGATACTCGTGCCCGGAGTTAGAATTCTGGAGACCTATGGTCAATTCTCTGGGAGTATCACTGTAGCTAAATATCCCTTAGAAAGCTGTCTAAAGATACCTTCCATCAGGATGACATGGCCATCTCACCCAAAAATAAATTTTTCGATTTGCTTCAAAATCCGTTGAGTAGGGTAGTTGTAACCCTGGATAGGTACGGTGGGTCGTTTGCGACCCCGAGCGTCAAAAAAAAACAGGTTTTTCTCACGTGACTCACCCCCGTGACTGAATTTGTGGGTGATCGACCTGCAGGAGGTGTCTCCCCTACACGCTCTAGTAGTGTCCAGATGTGCATTGCTGTAGCTGTACTCCTTCCCCGATTTCTGAGACGCGTCGGGGTCGTTCGCGTCCGAGTTTACCCTTCTAGGGTAGTTTGCATAATTATCAAAGTTATTACGTATTATGAAATTGTCGTAGAATGGTGCAACTTGTATAGGTTATCAGTTGTGGAAAGTCTTGGTGGATTGTTTGGCTACCATGTGCATGTTTTTTTTTTTAGTTAAAATGTCGTTCATCACCACGAGGACCATTTTACCGCGAGTGCCCCTTTCTCATTTTTTTTCATTTTTTTGCCAAGTCATTTTTCCGTAAGATATTGCCAAATAGTGTCGTAAAACTTTTGCTTGTTTAGTGTTGGAAAGTGTGTCTAGATGATCTGGCTACCCATGCATGACTTTGTTTTTGTCAGATACGACGTAGTTATTGGTATATTGGGTATTTAACTGCGGTTACCAATTTCTGTTTTTTTTTCAATATTTGTAAAAATTACTACGTAGTAAGGAATTGCCGTATATTATTCATTTTTTTTTTCATGTTTATGTGTTAGAAAGTGTGCCTTGATGGTTGGGCTAACACGTGCATGTCTTTTTTTTTATCTGAGATGTCGTATATTAGAATGTCGGGCATTTTACCGCGAGTGTCCCTTTTTCCTTTTTTTTCATTTTTTTGCCAAGTCATTTTTCCGTAAGATATTGCGAAATAGTGTCGTAAAACTTTTGCTTTTTTAGTGTTGGAAAGTGTGTCTAGATGATCTGGCTACCCATGCGTGATTTTGTTTTTGTCAGATACGACGTAGTTATTGGTATATTGGGTATTTAACTGCGGTTGCCAATTTCTGTTTTTTTTCAATATTTGTAAAAATTTACTACGTAGTAAGGAATTGCCGTATATTATTGATTTTTTTTTCATGTTTATGTGTTAGAAAGTGTGCCTTGATGGTTGGGCTAACACGTGCATGTCTTTTTTTTTATCTGAGATGCCGTATATTAGAATGTTGGGCATTTTTCCGCGAGTGCCCCTTATTATTTGTTTTGCATTTTTTTGCTTAGTCATGTTACCGTAAGGAATTGGCAAGTAGTGTCGCAAAACTTATATTTTTATAGTGTTGGAAAGTGTTTTTAGATGATCTGGCTACCCATGCCTATTTTTTTTTTAGCCAGATATGGCGCATATATAAGTATGTGTTCGATTTTCCTGTGATTGCCATTTTTTCGTTTTTTCCCATTTCTTTCAAAATTACTACGTACTAAGGAACTATCACAGAGTAATATTTCATTTATATGTTTATTTGTCGGAAAATGTGCCTTGATGGTTTGCCTAGCACGTGGCTGAAATTTTTTTTTTCTGAAATGCCGTATATTAGAATGGCCATTTTTCCACGAGTGCCCCTTTTTATTTGTTTTGCATTTTTTTGCTTAGTCATGTTACCGTAAGGAATTGGCAAGTAGTGTCGCAAAACTTATAATTTTATAGTGTTGGAAAGTGTTTCTAGATGATCTGGCTACCCATGCCTATCTTCTTTTTTTAGCCAGATATGTGTTCGATTTTCCTGTGATTGCCATTTTTTCGTTTTTTCCAATTTCTTTCAAAATTACTACGTACTAAGGAACTATCACAGAGTAATTATTCATTTAGATGTTTATTTGTCGGAAAATGTGCCTTGATGGTTTGACTAGCACGTGGCTGAATTTTTTTTCTTCTGAAATGCCGTATATTAGAATGTTAGCCATTTTTCCTCGAGTGCCCCTTTTTATTTGTTTTGCATTTTTTTGCTTAGTCATGTTACCGTAAGGAATTGGCAAGTAGTGTCGCAAAACTTATATTTTTATAGTGTTGGAAAGTGTTTCTAGAGGATCTGGCTACCTATGCCTATCTTTTTTTTAGCCAGATATGGCGTATATATAGGTATGTGTTCGATTTTCCGGTGATTGCCATTTTTTCGTTTTTTCCCAATTCTTTCAAAATTACTACGTACTAAGGAACTATCACAGAGTAATGATTCCTCTAGATGTTTATTTGTCGGAAAATTTTGTTTACTTTTTTTTTGATTGAATATCATCAAATTTTTTTAGCTAAAATATTGTTTTACATTTTTTTTTCGATTTTATTTCCCTTCAAAAAAAATTTTTTGGGTCAGAATTTTAATTTTATATTCGTAAAATAATCGACAATTATCCAGCAACCCACCATACAATTTTTATGCATATCCAATAATAATTAGATTAGTAAATAACACCTTGAAATTGACATACCCTTCCTACATTTCAAGTGGCAGATTAGGGAGTCTGAGTCAGTGTGGTTGGCGGCCATTTTGTGGACATATCCGAAGCGTAAGCTGCTCTATCTATATATATTCTTGTTCCCTATAGAATTTGTGATATTTTGGTATATTTTTACCTGCATAAATATCATATTATATATTAAATATATGTATTTTTTTACGGAATTTCTAAGTACTCAAAAAATTACCTTTAGATATGGCCCCTGATATAAATGTAATTTACAAAATAATGAAGATTTTTTTACATATTTCTATTTTAGGATAACATATGTTTATTCCCTAAAAAAATTAGCCACTTCCTATTTCATTTGGGTACCCAAAAAAATTCATGAAATTTGGACAAATTTTTTTGGCCAAAAAAAGTTACCCTTTTTTTCTCATTTCAGATCTTCACCTCCATGGGTCTGACTTCATCCAAAATACATCAAGATGTGTCCTAAACATTCAAGAATCAATTCCTAAAAGGATTTGTGTATATATGTATAAACTTTTTTTTTATGAATTTTTATGTCAGGTCTTTTTTTTTCTACTTAATTTTTTAAAATATTTATAATAAATAGTTTTTCTGCAGATGAGTAGTATTTATCTATACAGTTGTTTTAAGCATTCATTGAAGTTTTTTTTGGCAAAAGAAAAAAGGAGGTTACTGCAAAAACTGATTTTTCAAGAATTTTTTTTGGCGTCGGGGTCGTTCGCGTCCGAGTATACCCTTAAAGGGGTGTCCGAGGACCGTACCTATCCAGGGTTAAAGATGTTTGAAGAAGCCGTGCCTATGCTATATTGCATCAAAGAGAATATTAGCCTAATCTACCTGAATTAGTCTGCTAAAATTTCTTTTGCCTCCTAAACCTTGAAGGTAACATACCCTATTTTCACATTTATTATTTATTTCTTTAAAAAAGATTATAGACTATTTCTCATATCATTATAAAATTATTATTAGATTAAAGTGCCATGCTATAATTTTTTGGGTTACTAAAATATATATTTATATCTTTATGTTAGAGTAAATATCTTTTACAAGTAGGAAATGTTATTTGAAGAAGAAAAAAATGAGAAAACTTCAATAATTACTGGGAACCAGTCTTGGAGATTGAATTACAAAAATTTGCAGAACCTCTTAAGCTGAATAAAGAAAAATATGGACCAAGTCTCTCTTATATCATGGGGACAGGACATACTGTATTAATCAGGATAGTCTATTGACACAAGAGAACTTAGAAAGTAAAGTTAAATAATAATATAATCAGATGCCATGGAAGCCTGCAGGTAGGACCTAACATTCCACTACATTCTTCAGTTTTCCCTTGCCATCCACGCAGGAGCATCAAATTTGGTTTATGTCGAATGAAAATTTATGTCAGGGAAAAAAGTCAAAATATCCCTTGACACCCACATCATCTTACTCACAGATGCCTACTCACACCTCCTCACGTTGTACCAAGAAATTTTCCGTCCAGAACTTAGACAAATGCCCACGGTTCCTGCCAAGCATGGTATTTTTCAAAATAATCAAGACGACAATGCCCCAAGGGGTTGCCAGATACACGCATCTGCCACCAGCTGCTAGACAAACATTCACTGAAATGGAGTATATTGGCATTTGCCAAGAAACCTCTAGCCCATGGTCATTTACATTACACATCCTCCTGAAGAAAGAGAGCTCCTTCCACCCTTTTTGATTGCAGTCATCTTGGCATGAAGACAGATTCAGATCACCACCCGTCTCCAAATATCGACGACATTACCTCCTACTTGCAAAATGTGAAGATTTTCTCCACGTTCAATCTCTGGGAGGGGTGCCATGAACCCAGAAGTCATCTCAAAGACCACCATATCCACACCCATCGATGCACACAAATTGAATTACTGTTGTGTTTGCCTTCATAATGCTAAGGCTGCTTTTCAATGCCTCATGGATGGCAGTTTAAGACCTCCCCTACTGTGCATGTTTCGTGGACAATACACTTGTGTTCTCTTCTTCCAAAGAGGAACATCTTTATCTTCTACGTATTGTGCTTAACCACCTACAACAAAACGTCCTCGTACTTCAAGTTCACCCCCTCCTTGAGAAGGTAGCAGCTTTTCAGAGCTTCCACATGACCTTCACCATCAAAACACTGTAAAAATTCATGGGCAACACATTTTGAAAAGTTGTGTGCTTCTTAAATGAGATTAGTTGATTCTTATGTATTTTCATTCAATGAATCCAAATATCACGTTAAAAAATGTGTTTTGGCTACAGGTTCAAAGATACGAGGCATGCAATATTTGATTGATTTATTTTGATATACAGTATATGTCATTATGTTTTAAACTATAACCCATATCTACTCTCTGCCTTTTTGCTTGACGCTTATAATAGGTTGAAGAGTCATCTCTTGTCAGTCTGCAAGCATTGTTGTGTTCCATTTACCATGGTACCTCTTTTCCATGCTTGAAATATCTTGATGAAATCTTTCACTATGTTCGTCACTAACTGCTCCACAGTTTGCTGGGAAAAAGGCTAAATGTGAATCCAAAAAGTGGATTTTAAGTGACATGTTACATCCCATGATCTTGTAAGCCTTGATGAGGTTTTCTACTAATTCTTCATAGTTTCTCTCCCTTTTGTTTCCGAGAAATCCCTTTGCAACTAACTTGAATGCCTTCCAAGCAGCTTTCTCCTCCCCATGAAGAGCTGATTCAAATTCATCGTCTTTAAGAAGCTCTCGAATCTGAGGACCAATGAAAACTCCCTCTTTTATCTTTGCATCGCTCAACGAAGGGAATTTTGATGTTAAATACCTAAATCCTTGACCAGATTTGTCCATCGCTTTTACACAGTTTTTCATGAGCCCAAGTTTGATGTGCAAAGGTGGTAGGAAACCTTGTTTGCTTTAATGAGAGGCGGATGCTGAACATTTTTTATTCCAGGCTCCAATGATTGACGAGGTGGCCACTCTTTCCTTATATAGTGGGAATCTCTTGCCCGGCTGTCCCATTCACGCAGAAAGCAGCAGTACTTGGTGTATCCACCCTGCAACCCTGCCACAATAGCAACAACTTTTAAATCACCAAAGAACTGCCACTGATGTTCATCATATTTTACGCACTGCAATATATGCTTTATATTCTCATAAGTTTCTTTCATGTAGGGTGCATAGCCCACAAGAACTGATGGTTTACTATTGCCGTTATGCAACAAAACACCTTTCAGGCTTGTTTTTGATGAATCTATGAACAGCCTCCACTGTCTGTGTTCATATTTGATGGCTAGTGCTTCCATCAGATCATTAATATTGTTGCATGCTACTAAATCACCTTCCATTACGAAGAAATCTTTGAATTGCTCCTGACGGTTCCGAAATTTTGAAATGATCACGTCAGGTGCTAAGAGATTCCACAGTTGAAGACGAGAACCTAGCAACTCTTCCTTATTCTTGGGTAGTTGCAGATCCCTGGTAAGGTCATGGAGTTCCTCTTGTGTTATGAGATGTGGCCTAGAGTACTGTGCTTCATCAAAATTAGGGTCACTTTGTAATCCAGCCTTGCCATCATCCCCTGCTTCCTCCTCACCACTTTCCTCGTCTGATTCGAAAGATACTGAACTTGGTGCATCAGGAACAGGTAGACCTTCTCCATGTGGAATTAGGTGAATAGCTGATGGAATGTTTGGATATTCAATGGACTCTTTTTTCTTCTTTGACAAGCCTTTTTGTATTGGAGGTACCATGCAGAAATAACAATTGTTGGTATCGTATGTGGGCTCCCTCCATGTCATTGGCACAGCAAAAGGCATTCCTTTCCTCTTTCTGTTCAACCATTGGCGAAGGTTTGTAGCACAAGTGTTGCAGCATATGTGAGGAGCCCAGTTCTTATCCTGGTCACCAATCTTGCATCCAAAATATAGGTGATATGCCTTTCTAACCAGAGCAGTCATACGGCGCTTCTGTGATGCAAAGGTCACCCCACCACAAATGTAGCAGAAGTTGTCTGCCCTATTCACACAAGTACGATGCATCTGCAAAACAGAAAACAACAACCAATTAGATAAGCAGAAAAAGTATTCATAAACTTATTATAAAAAAGACAACATAGCGTATGTATTTATATCATTCAGTAGGAAAATAATTAAATGCCTCTTATGCTTATTAATAGCTTGCTCAATTAATATTTATTTTAAGTTTATGAAGTATTTTACATTAAAATCACCTACCTTTCGCCCTCCAAATGTAAACTTGCACAGCACAAACACCTTCTGTGACTGATGAAACAATACTGAGGGCAAAGAGACTGTGAGCGTAGTGAGTAATATACACGTCCGCCAGCCTGTAGAAACCTGTTGAGACTTTTAGGTGTATCACGAAAAGTAGAGCTACCAAACAATTTTAAACATGACATTTGTTACCAGCAACCTAAAATTATATGGAAAATGCTACTTAGGTCTCCGAAGCATTTTGGTTGTTGTCAGCCATCACCAACACTATTGGCCCTTTCTATGCCTATTCAAGGGCAAGTTAAAAGACCTGGAGTGGGGTCTCCTTGAAGAAGTAGCCCTCTGCAAGGTAAAGAATACCCTGTCAACTGCTGCTCCTCTCGATTTCCCGTGCCACACACCCCTCTTCTTTTTCACAAATGATGCCAGATATATTGCTATTGGTGCAGTACTCAAGAAAGTGGATAACGGCTCGCGCCACCAATTTCCTTCATCATTAGAAAACTGTCTAAGAGGGAATTGAGCCACTCTACCATCGATGGTAAATTGCCAGTGGTGCATTTGGTTGTCCATCACTTTTGCAACTTCTTTGAAGGAACGGCCTTCCTCATTTACCCGGACCACATGATGCTGGTGCATGCCTTCACTCAACATTCAGATACTTGATCTTCCCATCGATACCAACATCTCTCTGCCATAGCTTGAAACAATTGCACCCTTCACCATGTCCCTGAGAAAATTAATCCTTTTGCCTATGCCCTATCAAGAAACAAATTGGCCGACATTCTCCTGGGATTTGATGACAACAACTTGCAGAAGCCTAACATTTAGTTCCGGAGCATCAAGCAGGTAGGACATCCTGCCAACCTCTCCATTGGGAAAACGTGTGACCTCGACAACTCCAAGCCCACCATCCTACATGACATCAGTACTAATTGACAACAACTGTGATTACTTACTCTCATACTGCGATGGATGTTTAATTTCATTTACAGCCTTTCAAATCCCTTGTGCCGATCTACTATACAGATTCTGAATACGAAGTTTATCTAGCATGGCATTACTAATGATGCTAAGGATTGGGTCCGCACTTATCCTTCACGCCAAACCTCAAAAATACTTTAACACATGGATTCAGGAGTGGTTACTTTTCCTCAAGCTCATCACTGTTTTCCCCAAATTCACTTTTACATAGTAAGTTCCCTACCCACATCACAAGGGTAACGCTACCTGTTTACTGTCATTGACCGTTCCACTATTTGGCCTGAAGCTATTCTCATGCAAACTGCAACGTACAACTTTTGATAGAGTTACCACTTTCACCTCTCAATTTTTCACATCACTATTGAATCTCCTGGTCATCACCCTATATCTGACAACTCCCTACAACCCTGCTGTCAACAGAATATTTGAACGTTTTCATTGCACCCTCAAAGCAGATTTGAAGTGGCTGTGCAATAACTCCATCTTGTTTACTCTGATTTCATGGGTTCTTCTGGGACTAAGAACCACACCTGAAGATGCACTGGATATCCTGACACCTGAAATGGGGTATGGTGACCTATTGGTCGTCATTGCCAAATATTTTTTTCTATCTATACCCTTCTCTTAAGCCCTCCAGCGCCTGTCATGTTGTGGGAAAATTTACTCCATGTTGTCAGACTTACAAGCCCCAAAGTGAAGCAACACAGACCCGCAGATCTGCTCTCAGCAACGCATATTTTCCTGTGCAACGACACTAGCAAACTACTGCCAGCGTACCCCTACACAGTCCCTTTTCTCATAGTCCATTTTGCACCAAAAGTCTCCATTGATCACCTAAAATATACTTGTACACTATAAGAGAATAGCTTTTTTGTCGTATATCTCGCCCCTCCATGCAATGATAACAGACAAAGCTGTGTAAGCTTTCTAGATCATGATTAATTTTGGTTGAATTTTAGAGACGTTCCTGTTCGCAAGTCCTAGTATATAATCTTGTCTATCTTTGATAAAGGTAGTTGCATTCCTCTCGCCTCTCTGTTACAACCTAACAACTCACTCTCACAATTCAAAAGTATACAGCATAAAACAAAAATTACAATTACTAGTTGATAGTTATTCACAAAATTACCTCACAAGAGCATTAAAAGAACATTGAAATTATGAATTATTAATTATGAAAATTTTTTATCAGTTAACAATGACAAACATATAAATAACACACTGCAATTGCTAGTTGGCTGTTGTTAACTTAGTAAAATACCTTGTATTTATAAGTCAATAGATAAATGCACATAATTAGGACATTATATTTACAAGTTGTCATTAATAAACACAGTAAATAAATTTACAATTATGATTTCCTTGTTGATAACTGAATGACCTTACATTTACGAATTGACCGTTACAAACACGTAAGGGAGACAATGCAACTACAAGTTTACAGTTACAATCATGTAACCAGAACAATAGAATCGCATCTTAGTAGTTATTAACCTATTAAAGGACTTTGCATTAAAAACTTAACTGTTACAAACACATAAAAGGACATTCGATTTACAAGGTACCATATAAAAACCCATCGAAATCCATCAAAGATAATAGAATAAAAAAGATGTAAAAGGATATTGGATATTAGTGTCTCTTTCTGCCTTTTCTAAATCCTGGTTGTTAGTTTCTCTCTCTCTCTCTCTCTCTCTCTCTCTCTCTCTCTCTCTCTCTCTCTCTCTCTCTCTCTCTCTCTCTCTCTCTCTCTCTCTCTATATATATATATATATATATATATATATATATATATATATATATATATATATACGTATATATATATATATATATATATATATATATATATACGTATATAATATATATATATATATATATATATATATATATATATATATATATATATGTATATATATATATATATATATATATATATATATATATATATATATATATATATATATATATACAGAGAGAGAGAGAGAGAGAGAGAGAGAGAGAGAGAGAGAGAGAGAGAGAGAGAGAGAGAGAGAGAGATTAACAATCAGGATTTAGAAAAGGCAGAAGTTGTACTGACCAAATTTTCATTTTAAGACCTTGGGGCGGGAAAGTGTAGAATATAGAAATCCAATTTTGATGGCATTCGTGGACTATGAAGAACCCCTTGTTATTGTGCACAGGCCGATTTTGTGTAGATTTCTGCATTATTAGGGAGTTCCTCTTGAATATGTAAATCTGATTAAGCCTGTTTATGAGCATAGCAAGTGCAAAGTTAATGTTATGGGAGTCCTATCAAATGAGGTTCCTGTGAACAGTGGAGTAATCCAAGGGAATGTGTTATCATGTATATTGATTATCCTCAAGGATTTGCAATGCATAGAACAGTTGAGGATGGTGGAGAAGGATTATACTGGTTTGGTAAACGGACATTAGCTGACCTATAGTATGCTAATGATGGTGTTCTTATTAGCAGAACACAACAAAACTTGCAAAGCTTGCTTACTAGAATGTAGGAAATGTCACACGAGGTTGTGCTTAAGATAAAAAGAAGAAAGACAGAGATGATGAGAACGGATTATGCAATGGAAGATGAAATATCATTAGAAAGAGAAATGATTAATAAGGTGGAATCTTTTAAATATTCAGGAAGTACGATTTCTAATGTAGGATCTTTAAAATTTAAGTTAAAGAAAAGATTGAAAATAGCAGATCAGACAATGGCTAGTTAAGTACTATTTTGAAATCAAATCACCTGAAATAACAAATGAAGATAAGGCTATATATCAGTTTAGTAAGATCAGTGTTGCCGTATGGACATGAGTCGTTGTATGACCATGAAACAATATCCAATCAATTTTTTAGTTTTGAGAACAAGGTCCTCAGAAGAATATTGTGAGTTAAATGGCCGGGCAGTATTATAAATGAAACTATAAGAGAGATTATTCGAGTGCCATATGTGGATGAGATCATGATGAGGGGTAGATGGAGATGGTTTGGGCAAACATTCAACTGGGTTCAACAATTTACTAGAAGATTTGAAGACCCATGCCTACATGGCTTAGGACTATGCATCATGAAGAGGTAGGTGATGAATGGAGAAGTATTGATTCAGAACTTCAAGAGCTATTAGAGTAACACTAAGAGATTAAAAAAGATGTACATGGATATAAGAACAAATATATTACAGAATATGCTAACATGTAAGAAAAAGAAATATCGGTTGCACAAACTGACTCTCGAGGATCCTTCTAACCAATAACATAAATAGCCCAAAAGAGATTTAAAAGAGTGAAACAAAAATGCTAAGTAATAACAAAAACGTCTTAGGCTAAGAACTGAGGAGAGAAAGAGAGGGGGGAAGGGAAGACAGGGCAAACGCAAGGGACCTAGTAACCGCAGCTAGCTAAAAGGGTCTGGTGCTAATTACAGTCTCAAGGTGCGTCCACACGGTCGACCAATGTCCGTCGAACATAATTGTTATCAGTTAACATTGGGAAAGAAGTGTTGATGACGTCAATAACGAGCACAAAGTGGTGTGTCGGACAGTGCCTGTGTTCGTAGAATCCGAACTTCAGACACTCCGGAGGCGGAGTGTCACTCTGGATGGAGTTGTTCTTGTTTACCGTATTAACTTTAACCATTATCAGATTACGTATCACCTTCCTTGTAAACATGACTAGTTGTAATCCAGTTACGGAGGAAAGTTGACTTTGAGATAGAAAAGAGGCTCGGTATCTAATCAAACAGTACTGGCAGAGCCCATGCTCTTAAACCATCAAAGCAAATGTTTACAAAGACAGCAATAAACATGTAGCAGCAATAAATAAAATAACGTCAGAACTTCCGAGATGTGTTATGCCTGTAACTGGTTTAATATGGAATCCATAACGGGTCATTACA
Source organism: Palaemon carinicauda (assembly GCF_036898095.1). Classification (NCBI taxonomy): domain Eukaryota; kingdom Metazoa; phylum Arthropoda; class Malacostraca; order Decapoda; family Palaemonidae; genus Palaemon; species Palaemon carinicauda. The sequence goes on along the minus strand of NC_090744.1, from coordinate 61,286,707 downwards.
AGGAAGAGCCACGCAAATTGGAGAAATAAAAAAAAAAGGCTGGGGTTGGTACAGGAGACATTTGAACAACATTATGCTGTTTCGATATACGAGTATAGCATAACAGAATGTTTCAATTATGGACACCGAAGTCTCATTTGCTCGAAGAAGTGTTTGGTCGTGAGGAAAATACGTAATTCTCTCTCTCTCTCTCTCTCTCTCTCTCTCTCTCTCTCTCTCTCTCTCTCTCTCTCTCTCTCTCTCTCTCTCTACAAAAAAAAGGCGGAAACAAATTTTGAGCATTTTACTTTTATCACTGAAATAATTTGGATTTAGTTAACAACACATAATCCGAAGGATAACGCCTCTCAACATTAGTTAATTCTTGGAATAATATAGGCTATACTTAGCATGTTAATAACAATAATATCCACAGTTCACTGATAGATCATTTCAAGTCAAGCATGTGTGATTCTGTAATGCCTCCAGACGTGCTCCTGGAAAAATGCTTCCTTTTTTGTACATGTCTCCTGCTTAGTTATAAAAGGATTCAAGTTCTCAGATAAAATGCATAAAGCGTTTTGGCCCGTCAGTATATAGTTGATAAAGTCTGACTCAAATTCAGTTTGAGTTTCCTTTAAAATGGATGAATGGTTTCTCTTTTCACTCCGTATTTGCAACGAATCCTTCCATGTTCTCAAAAGATCAGGAATAATCATGTGGCATAATTTAATTTATTGCATTGTGGTTTTATTTTGTGGTGTATTATGGTTAGGATGCTCCGTATTTGAAGCTGATAACTAGTATTTGATTCTCGAGTACAGATTATAACACTGAAATAAATAACGGAGATGCCAGCGAACATCAGCTTCGTATATTTCTTCCGGTCTTTGTCTGGCAAAAAGAGTAGAAATCCTGGTAGTCAACATCATCTTGTACCACTGTTTGTTACCATATCAACTTTCCTCATTTGAACGCTAATGACGTCATTCTATTTCAATATTGATATGACAACAATGTTTGTCCGACAGACACTGTTCGACCTTGTGGACGAACCTTAAACTCAAGAGCAGCAGTGGAAGACGCTATCTCCTGGCTTTGCACTTTCCTTTCATATCATACCAAAGTTTCTTTTCTCCCTCACCTTCTTTAAAATTTGTTTTTATCTTTACTGTGGAGGTTTCATAAATATGCTCCTTATTAAAAGCATTACGAATGGAACAGATTCTTTCACTCATCACTTCTATTTTATCAAGTAAAAGTATTTTAGGGATTTGAGATTTCACATTCATGGAAAAAAGTTTTAATGATATCAGAGTATTAAGATTTTTTCAGTGTTTTATTTCGAAACTTTAAAAAGTGGTGACACAGTGAACGACTTAGTAAAGAGGAAATAAAGTTTTTTAACTAAGAGAGAGAGAGAGAGAGAGAGAGAGAGAGAGAGAGAGAGAGAGAGAGAGAGAGAGAGAGAGAGAGAGCTAGTTGATATTTCAAGTCCTAATAGGTCTTAAGATATAATGATATTCTGTTTCAGATTGAGGAAGCATAGGCTCATTATAGACGAAATGGAAGCAATGGTTGAATAATATTCAAAAGGGTGTGAAGAAGAGAGAAGAGAATTAGTAGGAATAGTCATCTCATGATAAACAATTTCAATAAGTGTGAAGAAAAAAGTTGTCTATTATTTCTTATTTCCTTTTTCTTATGTCCACCTTCATGAGATTAGGTTCGTTATCAAGGCCATAAGGTTATCCTTCTTTTCTTAAAATAAATTACGCATTCTTAAAAAATTATACAGTTTATAGGCAGATTACAAGTATCATTTCAAAACAATTATCGTTTTCAAGTAGAACGTATAGCTAATTTCAAAAGTTTTCACGTAATTCTAATTAATATGTCAGCTTTTAAAAGTTTACTCAATTTATAAAACATGTAAACTGATTTGATGAACTGAAAGTTCCTTATGACCATAACATGCATTTGTCAAAAGCAGTGTACTAAAGAGAAGGTCCAATCAAAAATTTATTAGGCAATTGTCGAATTAATGATCACTGTTGTTATTCTTAAGAAAAAAACATATTAGGACAAAATACTGTCCTATAACCTTGTGAAGGTGTGAAGAGTAGAACACAGGTCTCTCTTCGCAACTAACAATTATCTTATTTCCTATTATCTAATATTCAAGTCATGCTTGTATAAGAGAATTTGAATATACCATTATCCTTATAATTACAAACGAAAAAAAGAAGAGGAACATGTAAGAGGTGATAAATAAATATAGAATAAGCTAGAAAATAAAAACAAACATAAGTTACAGCAGGCAGTGCCCTTCTACTCCGTATATTATGTTATACATGACTTAAAGCCAAAGGGAATAAGGAAATAGCTAAAATGGTTATATGAATGCATTAGAAAAAAATAATGCTCTCTCTCCCTCTCTCTCTCTCTCTCTCTCTCTCTCTCTCTCTCTCTCTCTCTCTCTCTCTCTCTCTCTCTCTCTGTTTCTTCTACACAGCATGAATAATAATCACTATTGGACTCAATACAACTAAAACGACAAAATCAATTGAATGCAACACACGCTAATTTCAACTATATTCTAAGCATTGAATTTTTATGACAATTATCAAAATTATTGACAAAAGCTGTTAAATAGACACATGCAATATATACCCTTTCAGGGGCCTACAAATATCTGTGCTTATTTGGCTAAATAAAGTCAGCTATTCGGCAGCTCATCATAGATTCATAACTCCTCCAGGCCTTGTCACACTGGTGACTTAAATAGTGTATGTAACACTCGGTCCACCTCCCAGCGCATTGCTTCGTCTGGTGTTTCCTCAGACAATGTTTACTTATGACTCCGACTATTTCAATTGTTGGAAAACATTTCATTTCAAAATTCAATTATAGAAAACTAACGTTCGAAGTAAAATTGTTCTAGAAATCAGTTTATAGTATGTAAGTTGTTAGAATTAGCAGGTTTTCGAAAGGTTTGGTTCAACTTATTTTATAAGTGTTTCTTAATATTTACATTGATTTTTTCTATTATTTTCTTCAGACTTGTAATATTGAAAAATAAAAAAGTGAACATTTGATAAAATATAGTTATAACAGATATGAATATCTAATAATATTCGCTACCGCACGTAGATATTCAACTATGTCAAAAAGATGGTCGAAACGATTGATAAGGTTTTTCGGGGATATTTCTAGTTTTTGTGTATTCTTGTAGAACAAAAAAAATATTTCCATCAAATACTTGTTATTGATGAATCACCGATCTTTTCTACTAGTTCTTACACTCAGTAACACTGAAGCTGCGACATTAATAATAAATGACGTTGCCTTTGAAATGATGTGATGGTGCCAATCACGAGTCTCCTCTGAAATGTTGTCATGTCCAATCGATCCTGTTTCGTTTTTTCTCGCTTTCACAAATAAAAATCCATTCAAGTAAAACATAGCTTTCACTTTTAACTTGCAATATATTCTGTTATCTTAATGGGAAGATACGGCTAAATGAAAACTGCTTTATTTCAAACTTCTAACAATCAGTTTTATGAAAAAAAAAAAAGAAAAAAAAAATCGACTACTGATTGGCGTGCTTACTAGATTATCCTACTTTCATTGCAAAGATTATCTTTTCAAGCTATTTCAAATTCGAATATCCAGTCGTCGAACACTTTTTTTTTTCTTAATAATCTTCCATATGCGTTAATCTGGCTATTCATGCACATTGGAAGTGTGTCCTGTATGTGCTAATCTAGATTTCCTGGCACAATGGAACTGTGTCCCTTTATATTTTTCTGGTTTCAGCACAACGATGGTTCAGCTCTGCATCAAGGGCGTGATCTGAACAAGCAACAAAGCAGATGACATCTCTTCGATCCCAGATGATGCCTTCCCGAAATTCTTTGATTGACTTTACGAACGAAAGGGACCCCTATTCAATTTGGTTCCCGGAAATCATACCTTCTAGAGCAGTTCTCACTGTTTCCTGATACCCTTCCTGAGACAGGATTTTTTAACTCTTTCAACAAATGTTGGTGGATGAAAAAATATCAATCACCCTTAAGAAAGTATTATCATTATTGGTAGCCTGAAGCATTCTACAGACAGTTCTCGGCATGAAGTGAACCTACTTTGTGCCCTTCAGGTGCAACGCCAGCTTGATCCTGCTGAAGCCTCTCTTCCCGATATCACCATGAGTTGACAGTCTCCTAGACTGCTACTTCCTACCATCAAAAACTCCATCAACATCACTCCTGACGGAGTAGAAAATTATTCAACGCTCACTGAACCCGAGGTTAAGGTTGAAGAACATTTGCACTTACTTTGTGACATGTCTGGGCAGCTTTAAATGTACTTAGCATCCTCCTATGTCGCCTCACACCTCATCCCTGAGCAACTCCATCAATAGCCACAAGATGACTCCCCTCACCCTCAGTTCTGTATATATTGCCCCATACTCAACTATATATATATATATATATATATATATATATATATATATATATATATATATATATATATATATATATATATATATATATATATATATATATATGTCCTAATTCATGTATATATGTGCATGTTTTACATCAAGGTAAATGAACTTAATATTCATGATTATTCCACAAAAACCTATGTGTCAGCATGTTTTGTAATGGTGTTATTTTGGTAACGAAGGCAGTAGTTAGTAACCGGTGAGCACTCGAGTTGACAAGTCCCTCCCCTGAGAGGGTAGTTCTGTATAGTGTACTTATGAACGAACCTTTTGTAATAAATGAAGATAACCCATATGTCAACGTCTCATTATCCGTCTTCACGGGTCATATTGGTGTCAGGTGTAAAAAAATATGTCTGTTCGTGTATGCTGTGAGTGAAGTTGTTCTTTAAACCGATGAAATAAAAGTTCAATATGCCGAGATATACAAGGACTAACATAGCAGACACTGCTGCTGGCGGAGATGAGAATGAAGGAGCAGTGGGATATAGCGTTCCTGATGAAGAATATAGACAGGAAATTAGAACGCAAGAATTGGAAAATAAGTTAGAGCTGTTGGAAGAGTTATTCAACAGATTGGTGGTGGAACGAGAACAGGAGCGATGTGCAACCACAGCATATCTGACACATATTAACGAAGTTCAAACGCACACAAGTGAAAGTAATCATGAACCGCCGAGTGAAGATACGCAAAACGTAATTCGAAAGTTGCCAGAATTCAAGCAAAGTATTAGGTCTTTTGATGATCAACAGCCCAACGATGGGTTTCAATAGATTGGAGTGTTTTTGAGAGACTTTGAAGTAGTCACATATGGTTGGTCGGAAAGAGAAAAAGCAATTCAAGTAATTAGATTGTTGAAAGATGCTCCGGCAATGGAGGTAATGTGTTGGCCACAAGAAAGCTTAAGAAGTTATACCAAAATAAAACGACGTTTAATTGAGAATTATTCCTTGCTTGATGCGAGAAAGGGAGACCTAAAAGAAAATTACAAACACAAAATACGGGAAGGTGAACCCGTTCTTAGTTTTGCCACTCGCTTTTTTCGGAATTGCGATTCGTTTGCTACCTGGTGTGCCAATCTCCCAAAAGGTGATAAAAAGGCAAATGCTCGTAAACGTATTCTCAGATTATTAACCCGTACTTAAGTGGTTATTTGTTTGATGACAATCGCTCGTTAGCAGACGTAGTGAGTGAGATACAAAAAATTTTAGACAGTTTGCCAGAAGGAAAAAAGGACTGGGAATAATAGGGCCGACTCCGAGAAGGTGGCAGCAATGAGAGGAAGTCGACCCCTGAAGAGTGGTAAGGGGGAATGCAATCAGCAGATTAGCAGTCTTCAGATGTTGGCACTGAGAGGGAGAGGGGCACCAACGAGTGAAGCGACCCACCCATGGATCACCCCGCTGTTATACTTGTCAGACCTATGCTCATATATCTCAAGAGTGCCCAGCAAAAACTGCCCTGGGTGGGTGGGCTGGAGCATATGCACACCTACCCTGCTCAACGTCCGAGAAAAAGGAAACAAAGGAAGTGGGAGACGAGGGAGTTCAATGCCACCCCTTCCCCCCCCCCCCTCTTCATAACATCACAAACATTAGCTGAGGAAGCAGTGATGCCAGACGTGACAGAGCAGGCACTGGGACCTCCATCGGTAAGCCAGACATCACCCCTGCAGCACTAGGGGGAGGATCAGGGGGCAGTAGCATTGCAGCTGAGGTCATTGGACCGTGCCCCATATCTCCTAATGGCTGTCTAAGAATGTTAGCCGTTAGGATAGACCTGCAAGGTAAATCCATCCTAGCGCTGATTGACACGGGAGCCAGCGTTCCATTGATTGAAAAAAAAAAAATTCTCCTTAAATCCACTAGAGCTAGAGGCATCCATTGTTCTTGACACGCCAGGAGGAAATAAACTACATATAAACCATGCAAGAATCGTCCAATTCAAGGTTGGGTTTGTGAAGTTTACACATAATTTTTTTGTCTTGCCGACCTTGGGAATTCCAGGAATCAAGGCTATCTTAGGGATAGATTTTATCTCTAATATTAATAATTGCATTTTGTGGGGAAAAGATACAATAACAGTAAAAGCAGGAGGGTACACTTTGCCGATAGAAAGTCATGAGACAGTAAGCGTGTGTGTTAGCTCGGAGAGACATTCAAGTAGGGTAATAGCTGTACTTGAGAGAGGAGAAGTGTTGTCTCCCCAGCCCAGACCCTTACGAGCATATCTGTGATCCTGTGTCACCCTCTTACAGAAGGAACCAAGGTAGCTGTTAAACCTCATGAGTGGGCTCATATGATGTTAGAGGGCTTGACAGAATTTAAAGAGAACAGATAGGTTATAATGATAGTTATCTGTCAAATAATAGAGTTGTTTTATGAAAGAATTCTGTGTGTGAATTAGAGTTATGTGAAATTGCTTTTAATGGGATGTTGGGAGCCACAACTCTAGCCCGCACAGACGAACGCACTCAGAATTTGATAAGAGCGTGAAAATTATGTCCGTCAGAAGATCAGCCTATAGTTAGTGACATTGTCAATAATTATTCCGATATAATTGCAATTGGAGATGAGCCAACCGGGAGGATTGATCGATATCCCTTTAGCATTGAAACTGGGCAACCCGGACCCGATAAGGTCTAGGCCTTATAAGGTACCCTTTCATTTCCAGGGAGAGATAGAAAGGGAAATTAAAATATTAAGGGAACAAGGGATAATCGAGGAGAGCGAACCCCCCTGGACTTCTCCAGGTATAATTGTGTGTTGATTATAGGAAATTGAATGCAGTCACTAAGGATAATGCATTTCCATTACCCTCAATAAAATAATTACTTGTGAAAGTACGGGATAGCAAATATTTTACAACTGTTGATTCAAAATCTGGATATTATCAAATACCCATTCAGGAAGACAGTAAAGGTGAAACGGCATTTATAGCTAACGATCTATTACTTCAGTTTAATTTTCTTCTTTTCGATGTTAAAAATGTTCCACGTCATTTTTCTACAGTATTGATGGCAGTTTTATTGCCCTTAATTGGCCATAATGTTGTTGTTTATTTACATGATATCATAATTACAAGGAAAATGGCCGAAAAATATAATAATAATATTCATAAAGTTTTAGAAGAATTGCGACATAATGGTATGAAAATAAATTTGTGAAAAGGTAATTTTTTCTCTAAACAAGTAGAATTTTTAGGTCACATAATAACCCCAGAAGGTTTCCAACTCTGCCCCAGTAAAGTATCGTCTATTACAGATATCCCCAGGCCACATAACTCTAAGGAAGTAGCTGGGTTCCTAGGACTTGCTGGGTATTACCATAAATCTAAAAGAGGTTTTGGAGAGATAGCAATACTCTTAGATGCTTTAAAGAAAGAAAAAGTAATAAATAGGGAAAGGGAAGAAAAAAGGGCCTTTAAACATTTGAAAGCTGCCTTAACTATCAATGAATTACTCACATATCCTAGATTTGATCGCCCGATTTTAGTAACAACAGATGCGGGTAGCGTAGTTATTGGTGGCGTAGTTTCTCAACGAGATGATAAAGGCGGACAACAACCCATTTGTTTTGCTTCCCAGGCATTAAAAGGGGCAGAAAGAATTATAGTACATTCGATCGAGAGGCTTTGGCTATTTATTTGGGTTCTAGAGAGGCATTGGTTCTTTTTATGAGGTCAGTCGATTAGGTTGCAAAGTGATCATCGCCCCTTATGTGATTTGTATTATAAAAATGAATTGACCTCTTGTGAACCGAGAAGGATTGAGAGATTGTTAGAGTTCAATATAAAGGGTTTTCGCCACATAGAAGATAAAGCTAACAAGGTAGCTGATGCTTTCTAGAGGTACAGTAATAGGAGTAATAACTAGGGCACAAAAGAGGAACGAAGAACGTAACCAAAATATTGAAGACTCCCATCATAATAGAGAAAATAAAGAACGGGATGAGAGTTCTCGCGATGCACATGCAGAAGAGGGAGAGAGAGAGAGTTAGAGTCGACTCAGGAGAGAGAGAGAGCTTCACATGTTAGAGAGAGCTGCACATATTAGAGGGAAAGAGAGAGAGAGAGAGAGAGAGAAAGGGAGAGAGAGAGAGAGAGAGAGAGAGAGAAAGAGAGAGAGAGAGAGAGAGCAATGAAGATGAATATATGTGTGTGACCTAGGACATTACCAGGGGTGTCCAGAAAGAATGCCATGGTGATGCAAGTTTGATTGACCTGGGAGGTTGGGACATAAAAGAAGTCCAAAAGGGACAAAAAATAGGAGGACTGGATGGAAAGAGTGCGAGCAGTGATTAAAGGGGAATCGGAGAGTTATCCCTCATTTCTGACTGTGCCTCGTGAGACTTTTTATTTAAAATGATGTCTTATATTGTGCTTACAAGAAGAGGGGAGGGGAATTCTGTGCACGGGTAGTTCTTCCTCCCTCTTTTATTAACTAAGCCATCCACATTGTGCATGCAAGTCCATATGCATGGCATTTAGGGATTGATAAACATTAAGGAGAGCACGTGAATCCTTCTTTTGGTTATGTATGAAAAAATCTATAGAACAGATTTTAAGCGAAGCGAAAAATCTATTTTTCGGTGAGATGGCCATGTCGTCCTGATGGAAGTTCCTTAAAGTAGCTTCCAAATGGATATATGTACTACAGTGATATTCCCAGAGAATTTTACCTTTAGGTATCCAGAATTCTAACTCCTGGCGCGAATATCCTTAAAATTTTTCCAAAGGATATCACATAATATCAGCTGATGCATTCTTGACAAGCCTCCATAGCAATCTGCACCCCAACAGCATTTTGGCTTCGAGGAGGATGTGGCAAAAGGGAGCCGTCCAAAGGCTCTCCCCGCTCTCGTAATACCATTGGGAATACAACAGCGCCATTCCCACTACGTCAGACATTCCTTGTAGCATTGAGCGTGGTGTTACAGATACAGTACCACGGGAGGGATACTGTGAAGATCTTTTCTTTTAGAAGAGATGGGTGGGTCCATCAGGACGACATGGCCATCTCACCCAAAAATAGATTTTTCGCTTCGCTTAAAATCTGTTTTTTGGGCTCAAGCCATGTCGCCGTGATGGAAGCATACCAGAAAATTAGTGTATCTGTGGATTTTTAATCAGTGCCTTAACCTTATAGCAACCTTTTCTATGGTCATGAGGACCACATGAGACAAGGGACGTTACCATTATCCGTCACCATCACTAATCATAACCAATGTTAGTGCTTCCTGCCTCCTACAGGGAAGAGTCATTCTAGACAGTAGAAAAGGGATCTTGAGGTTAACATACATAGTATGACCAAACATAAGTACACACTGAATATACAAATAGTCTCATAGTTGTATATTTGCTAAAATAACATCAGTGTCTCTTATATCTATTATTTTATGCATACAAATATATGAAGGATACTTACTTTGGTAAGTTGAAGAACTCTGGCATGTATACATACAATTGTCTGGCGAAGGTGGACACACTACATTCTAATAGACATTTATTACTAATAAATGACTAAAAGAAGTTCAGTTAAACGAATGTAGTATGACAATGGGATTATACCTGTAACAAGTACAGAGATTATATTTCCTTCTTGAAGGAAGAAATGATGAGTGCCACTCTCAGACTGAAGAAAATTATAAAACAAATTCTCTTCATAATTCCTGTACTGGTTACTTCTATCTGCACTGTGTACTTCGTACACCGGCACTAGTGCTATCTGTATAATTCCACACCTGGGATTTTGAATAGAGCCAGTGTTATCATGGTAACACTTTATTAAAAGAAGTCACACCTAAGAAGGGTGACTTCTTCTCCCTATAATTGACAGTACCAGTCAATTAGCTGTTCATTGTAGAATTAGACGGCAGGTTAAATATTCTACCTGGCGTCACCACATATTGCTTTAGAACATGGATTTGTCTAGCATAGTGTATGTAGAACACTCTGGATGATTCTCATCCAGAACATGTGCGAGGACATGTGAGGTCCCAAACCAAAAACTGTTTACTACAGTAATTAGGGAGGCAGGTTTTAATACTCTACTTGCCGCCACTACGAAGTGTTTCATTTCATGCACTTGTTTTGCATAGTGTTTGTAAAACACTCTGGATGATTTCCATCCAGTGTATGAACGAAGGCGCTCAAAGTCCATATACTGAAAGAAGTTCAGTAATGAAGCAATCTTTCTCGGATCATGACCTGCGTGAGTACTGTCCGGATCCGCTCTACGAATAAAGTAGGTGAGCTTCGCCCTTAGTTGTTTTATGGATAAATTTGATCCAGAAGTTTCTCCTTTAAAGAGCTGTCCTCCCCTGAAGTATGAAGTTCTACGAAGATAGACCTTTAGACACTCTACAGGACATAGAGAGACATCTTCCTTCAGAGGGCAGATTCTCCAGGGACCCCACCTCTTAGTGGGTAGCTCGTTTTTAGCGAGAAAGGATGGACCAGGAAATAGATTCAGTTCTCCCTCTTCCGTGAACTGAATGTGACCCTCATCTCTGGATAGGGCCACTATTTCACTAACTCTAGCCCCGGAGGCGATAGCGAACAGAAAATAACCTTTTGGGTTAGATCCTTAAGAGAACAATCTTCATTGTTCACAGATGAGGCATAATGTAAGACCTTGTCCAAAGACCAAGAGATGAGCTTTGGTGGTACCGCGGTCTTAAGCCTAGCACATGCCTTTGGAATCTTATTAAAGATTTCATTCGCCAGATCCACTTGAAAGGCATATAGGAGAGGCCTAGTCAAGGCTGACTTGCACGTAGTTAATGTATTGGCCCCCCGACCTTGGCTATGAAGGTGGACAAAGAAGGACAGACAGAGGTTTATTGAAATTTCTTTCGGTCCTTTTGCTTTGACAAACGCAACCCACTTTTTCCAGGAAGACTCATATTGTCTTCTAGTTGACTTGGCCTTGTATTCTTCTAAGAATTCTATATTGCCATTTGAGACCCCAAACCTTTTCTAACCACTAGAGCAAGAAAATCATGAAATGAAGGGTTTGGGTTCTCTGTGAAAAACGAAGGCAGTTAATTTCTGAATCTTCGGAAATATACCTAGGGTCAGAGCTAGGACCAGCCTCATCTAGTTTATCAGCCCCACTAGAGGATCCTCGTATGGGGCTATACAGCGAGGTAGTTTCTTGACGACGCTCGTGATGAAGAGGTCGAATTGCAGTTCCGGGACTTGTTCCCATCTGGGAGGGAATATGTCTGCGCCCATGGACCATTCCAACTCTATCGGGTTGTATCGAAATAGAGTATCCACCGTCACATCGTGGATCAGTTGTAAATGAACTGCTGGTAGGTGCCGTCCCTTTAAGAGAGGGATGGGTAACTTCACCAAGACTGAATGAGACGTTCGAATGTGACGTCTTATTATCGCTTTGGTGTACCAGATCAGTCGTAGGGAGCCTGATCTGTGTGGAGGGGGCTTCCACACCCATGAAAGGACCAGCAATGTCTTGGGACTTTCTTGCTCTAATTTCTGTTAGAGAAGCGATTAAAGAGGGACTGATCTCAGTTTGTTTTGATCTCTTCAAGCGTTTGATGCGTGTTTTCTCCAAGCTCTTAACGCATCTTTCCGGTGTGCCCTTAGCACCAGGTCTGTCACTATAGCGAACTGGGGAAAGTTTAGCGCTTTTTCCTGTTGGCGTTTTGATATTCTGACTGAATACCTGAGTCTCTTGACAGACCTCACGAGCTCCTTTTAAATTTCCAAAGGAGAGGAGAGTTGATGTGACTGAGGGCTTCGATGGTTTTTTAAACATCGAAACCCCTGAGCAGGAGGAAGTCGAGACTTCTAGAAGCCTATCTTGCATCCGTGATGTCCCAGTAACCAGGTCATCTCTTTGAATGCACATTGGCCGGACACTTCGGGTGCTGCCCACTCCAGCCTCTTGATCAGGTATATTAATACCTGAACTATTTCTAGGCTTGACTTTAACGTGACTAAGTTCGTCAATCGTTTGAAGATACTTTGTGAGTCCGGCACGTATCTTTCCTAAGATGAATGTTACTCTCTGTGACATGAATTCTAGATAGGAAGAAGGGGGGTGGTTGACTGGAAGGTTCAATAGGACACCTTTCAGGTCTGACAAGACTACGAACACCCCTAATTGGAACAAGGTCCATATGTTCAGAAGGATTAACATTCAGAACTTGCTGTTTTTTATGAACTTGTTGAGTGGCGCAAGTTCACAATGACTCATTGATATCTTGAGTCCTTCTCGTGAACACAAAACAGCCTTCCCTGGAACTCGGTGAGCTATAGTTTTCTTACCACCTGTATGCTCTATAGCTCTCAGGTATACTTCTCCAGGAGGGTTTTGAACTGTATGAGAAGGTAAGGAAATGATGGTAGGGACATTTCTATTTCCCATCAATGGCTCATATTGAATAGGCTTTGGACCAAAGGATCGAAGGTCCTGCGATCCTGAGGGAAAATTCCTCCTAGCCGAAGCGTCTTTATGCTTCTAGTAGTCAGTAGGCTTAGACTTTTGACCATCTGCTTGTAGCACCGTGGTCACTGGAATAGTGGGATGTTGTTGAGCAACCCGGATATTTCTACCATTTTCTATCTTGTTTTTAGGCTGGGGACCCACAACCACAGAAGATTTTCTCTTTGAAGGAATGCCCCATTTTTGGAGAAGACTTATGTTTTCCATGGTGGCGTTCTTAATTACTTCCTTAATGACCTCATGTGGGGAGAGGTCTTTACCCCAGATGTTGGAAGATATTAGCTTCCTTGTTTCGTGTTTCACTGTTGCGTCAGCGAACACAAACTCTCTACATAATCTCCTGGCCTTCATAAAAGCGTAAAGGTCCTTCACCAAGATTGCCATATGCATTTTGGCTATGTAGTTTTGTAGAGAAAGGGATGTCGCAAGTCTCTCCTTTGACTCATGTTCATTACACGAGAGCAACTCAGACAATTTAGGGAGACACCTTGAATTGTCGACTTGCGATGTCCTTGTCTAATTTTCCTACTGAAAATGTCAAATGGACTTCCTTCCAATCCTGTTCCTGTCCGGGAAAAGCTGGTGACAAAGGCTTGCACTCATCGAGTGTGGGACATGGCTTACCCGCCTCTACCGCTTTGGCAACATAAGTAAATGCCCTCCCCATGAAGGGGAATGAGAGTGAAGTAGGAGCAAGAAAGGAAGGGTGTCTGTTATTCAGTGAAAATACCTTTGAGTCTGAATAACCCGCTTTTCTCAGACTACCTGAAAGGATAGTCTGTGCCTTATCATGGTCGAGAATCAAGACCTCCTTTGGTTTCGCTCCTTTTCTTGACTTTGGTTCGTACTTCAGTCGAACCCAACAATTAGGAAAGCATCAAAGCTTGGCCAAAATTGAATTTTGTCCAAAGGAACAGCATCTGTATTCTTTGAGATGTAGAGATTGCCATTTGAAATCGGCATCTGCTCCGCAAACCTCCAGGGATTGGTTATGGAGCATGTTGGTAGGTCTTGATTCAAGGGTCATTTGAGTGACCCCTAGGAAGCGACAAGAAAAGCTTTACGGGGCTCTATCTTGCGTTTTACTTCCTGCTTTTCGTTTTGTTTACGAAAGCTCTCTATTTGATTCTTCAGCAGGATACATAATTGTACCACATTATCCAATAGAGGGGTAGAAGACGAAGATGTCGACATCGATGGCTCTATAGCCGGCATAGGCGGAGGAAATTCCGACACAACATTTTCCTCTTCTACCCTGGGGTACTTCTTGTCCTTAATCCCAAAGGTTTTCTGGCCGTCAGGGATGTAGTTGGCTCCTGAGGCACTACTGTTTCCTCACTTGCTTCCGGAAATAGTAGCTTACGCATCCTATCATTAGGTAGGAAAGGACCCGGAGAGATCTTTTGAAAGTTTCTCACCCAGTTGCGTAATTTATATAGCTGTATCCCTAATCTCCGTAGACTTGGGATTTTCAGAAACTTCGGACATTAATGTCCGACATATATTGCAAACCTGTGGGTTCCAATAATGTAGGGATCCGGAAATAATATTACAGGGGGCATGAAACCTGCAAGTATTATGACCGTAAAAATACTTACTCTTGGCCTTGCAGAGGACTGCAGCACAAGGTATCTGGTGTTCCTCCTGTAAAGAAAGGAAAACCAAATGAGTATACAATGGATTATCTCCTTGACAATCAACATGCAAATGTCCTTTACAATAGAGTAGCTTAGGATAGTAAGCTATAAAGGGATAATAGGAGATACATACTTGTGTACCCCTGTGAGCAAATGCTGTTGCCTCCCCTCAGTATTAACTACTTGGAGATTTCTCTATAGAATAACTCCAAGTAAAAGGACTCTTACCCCTAGGGGTAGAGAAGTATTAAATCACTGTCCCAAAATAATGTTAATACTGTGGGGTCAGGATGACATATTCTTGATCAGAATATTGAAGAAAACTTATTCATTCAATATATGAACGGTACCAGCAGAATGCTCGTACAAGGGTACCCAAGGTATGTCAGAAAATATTACTGTATCATGGTACTGTAGTTTTCTAATTGCAGTAAGTCTCTATTGCAATTTACTGGCTACTGTACAACATATATTGTAGTTTAGTCATTATGCTGCCTTCATAGTACCATATGACAGTATGGTCCATCTAGCATGAAGCCAGCTGGACTAGGAAAATAATGACATATATTTGTACATCCCACTCAGCCTATTTGCTGTAGTCTTCCTATTATATTAAAATATAGAGTTTCCTGATCAGGGAGACTCAAGGAAAAAGGCTGCACCCTTTAAGGGTTAGAAGTGTATTACTCCTGCCTTAAAGTGTTTAATATTGTAGGGTAATCCTAATACTGATTTCTAATCAGGATATTGAAGAAATCATATTCATTCAATATAGGATTGGGCTCAGCAAATGCCTGTGTTGGATATCCAAAATATATTGGAAATAACTACTAGTATAAACTATATGGTAGTTTTCTATCTGCAGTATATTCTATAATGCAGATATACTGGCTACTTGAATAAAATATACAGTAGTTCAGCCGGCATATAGCCGGCATAGCTAGGTCTTGCCGGCATACCCGGCATGCTAGCTAGAGAGAGAGAGATAGCATGGAAAAAAGGCTACTCCTTACTGTGAATGTATACAGTAATTAAGGATGTAAAAGTCTAATTTGACTGGCTTTTCCCAGAGAGAAGGTTCTAATAGAAGGGGAGAATGTACCATTCAGGCTTCCATGCAGCTACAGTACTATTGGCGACAAGGTACCTCCAATACACTGCCGGCCGGCAAGTCCAGCAGTACCAGTACAGTCGGCGTGCTGCCAACTGAGTCAGCACTATCTGTTCCGGCCTGGCCGGCAGTATCCCGCCAACAGGACCTGTAGCAGCATTCCAAGGGAGGACTGAAGAACCTTAGGAACAGAAGGGACTTCCCTCTCACGGCCATCATAGTCGCTGGCAGCCATCTTGGCTGCCGGCTGGGCTGGCAGTTGCCGGGTAGGCCGGCAATTGCCGACAGATGATGTGGTTGGCGGCAGTATGCTCTGCCGTCAGCCAAAGACATGGCTTGAGAGGGAGTCTGGCTGGCTCCGACAACCTACCAGCAAAGGAAGGTTGCAAGATGCCAGCCTAAAGAAAGACAATGGCTAAGCCATCAAAAGAGGTTAGTGTGGTAGGGAACAGGGTCCTGTAACGAGCATGAAAGGAACTGGCGAAAATTGTCAATCCTACCACCTGTAAAAGAAGATCTGTTTCGGTATCGGCAGAATCACAGGGAACAGGAGAGACTCAGTTCTCCAACCCAGAGATTGCCGACACAGTTAAGGGGATGGCGGCACTGCTGCCTCCTCTTAACAAAGAAGAAACAGAGTTCCAGTGAATCGTATCCCAGGCTAAAGAAAATTACTCTTCAGCCCAGAGTACTGTGGCATAGGACTAGTCTTTTAGTCGCAAGGAGAAGATGGTATCCTACCATAACTTCAAGTGCGGCTAATGAGGGCTAACCTCCATTGCCGGCCACCTGGCCAGCAGGGGAATGATGGTATCCTACAACCTATTCGCCCTGCCGGCAGGTCGCCGACATAAGACTAAATACTCTGAGATTCTGACTAAATCCCAAAACCCGATGGTATACCACAACCAACGGTTAAGGGAAGAGGCAGGACAAACCCTAAGTTAGCCATGTCTGAATAAAATTCAAGGCCCGGCTATTAGGGTTGTAGCCTGAGGCTACACTCAGAGGAAAAGAGATTACCCTTAAGTCTCCGAAGAGACGTGTAATGTTTCATAACATTATAGGAGGTATCAGTCTCCACTGAATGAAAACAAAACACGAGGGTAACCGGGGAAAGTCGAACGTATAGTAAAACGTCTAGGTAAGGTTACCTAGGCTAAACGAGATCTCGGTTACCTAAATCACCGAAACTCTAACTATATGATCGACAGAGAAAAGGGAAACAAAAATTTTGCACATTATCAAAACTTTACAAGAGTAATTGCCTAAATAGCTGAATAATTAAAATAATCAAATAAAGCTATTAAAAACTGGAAGTCGTTTTGCTATCTAAATAACACATGCCTAACGAACGACTGCGCCATGGCGCCTCCAGTAACTGGCCTAGCTCTTAAACACAATAAAATACTCTAATTTCATTGTGAAACAGGAGCTAAAATATACTCATAGTAAAGACTCGATACTCAACTTTCCAGAGGCGGAAGATGATGAAGAAAGCATAATAATAATCCTGTAAAACAATCGAAAAGTTAGATCACCAGGAAATATCACCGAGCGAGATCGCTACGAAAAAAGGAAAGTCCGCCATAGTGGGAATGGAGCTGTTGTATTCCCAATAGTATTACGAGAGCGGGGAGAGCCTTTGGACAGCTCCCTTTTGCCACATCCTCCTCGAAGCCAAAACGCTGTTGGGGTGCAGATTGCTATGGAGGCGTGTCAAGAATGCGTCCGCTGATATTATGCGATATCCTTTGGAGAAATTTTAAGGATATTCGCGCCAGGAGTTAGAATTCTGGATACCTAAAGGTAAAATTCTCCTGGAATATCACTGTAGTACATATATCCCTTAGGAAGCTAATTTAAATAAGGAACTTCCATCACGACGACATGGCTTAAGCCCAAAAAGAATTATATAAAAGTTTGTCATGCATGTAACTGTTTCAAAGAACATAAAAACACTATACCGGAAGCCAGAAAGTGGCCTGTGGTTCCTATTGATTTTTATAGAGTGCACGTGGATGTAGTAGAACCATTTCCTAATGGGTTAACACAACATAAGTATATATGTGTATATGTGGATGCATTTACTCGGTACTCTCATACTTACGCAATGTTGCATAAATCTGCAAATTCTTTAGCCCAGGCACTTTGCTCTTTCATTACTAGGTTTGGTTGCCCATAATTTTGATAAGTGATAATGGTCTTGAGTTTATAAATAAGGTGGTGAAATCAGTCACGGGCTTGATGAAAACTGAACACTTTTCAGTGACTGCATAAAGGCCTTCAGCAAATAGATTAGTGGAATCATATAATAGGGATTAAGTGAGAATTTTACGTTAATTAGTGGCTGATGACCCCCTTCATTGGCACGTCATGCTTCCTACAGCTGAGCTAGCTTTGAACATTGCTTATAATGCTTTGCTCACG
>NC_090744.1:61258566-61261066 GCF_036898095.1 Palaemon carinicauda | reverse complement strand
TTTTTGTTATTTCCGGGCACCTATTATTATAATTAGTTGCAAGTATAGTTTTACTTCTATCAGTAATGCAGTTTTATACAGGATTGTCCCTCTACAAGGGTGTGATTCTCTTCACAGTTACAGACTGGTGTTATCTCTTTTATATCCTCTAGGCTTTGTTCAATGAACTCTTTTGGATCAAAGTTAGTCTTAAT
This sequence comes from Palaemon carinicauda, assembly GCF_036898095.1. Lineage (NCBI taxonomy): Eukaryota > Metazoa > Arthropoda > Malacostraca > Decapoda > Palaemonidae > Palaemon > Palaemon carinicauda. The sequence goes on along the minus strand of NC_090744.1, from coordinate 61,260,872 downwards.
TCTGTATGTGATTTCCTTCTGTATTGCATTATTTTTTCTAACGTCTATTTCAAAAGACATCAACTTATGCATTGGGGATATAGAGCAGTCAGGTTCAATCTCCATATTTAGTATGATGATGTTGTTTTTGTTTACTATAACTAGATCTAGTATATGATTAGACTGAGCTGTTGGTTCAGACACTATGTTTTCAAGGTCGTTGTTGTCAATCAATTCTCTAAATTCATTGACATATGGGTCTACTCTGTTATCAAGATGAAGGTTGAAATCACCACATATAACTATATTTCGATTGTCATTCAATGTATCTAGTAAGTTATTAAATTCATCTAGAAACATTCTTTTGCTTTTGCACGGTGGTCTATAGAGTATAACTATTTGTAGATTTACATTTCGAGATAAAATTTTAATATTCATATATTCAAATGAATTAACTATGAGATGATTTCTTACTGTAACTTTGTATGATTTCTTTATTAAGATTCCAATGCCACCACCTCTTTTGTTTTCTCTTGGTTCATGATAAAAGTTATAAGATTTAGGTGTCATTTCATTTATTTTCGATCTGTCACTCACATTACCACTCAACCAAGTTTCAGTTAATAAGCAAATATCCACATCTTGATCACTTACGACTTCCTTAATGATATGAGTTTTGTTGCCAATGGATTGTATATTTATTAGATTACATAATATTTTCTTAATCGAAGCCATGGTCAGTATTGTTTCTGGCTCTTATTATTTCTTGCTTATAAACTTCACAGTTTACTTTGTCATAGGATTTATGTTCTGTGTCATCATAGTTCTTTCTCACACAATTTATGCATTTAACTTCAACAACATTGCAATGACCTGCTTTATGTTCTCTCGCGCACTTGGGGCACGACTGTTTATTCTTGCAATTTACTGCACTATGCCCAAATTCCTGGCATTTGTAACACTGATAGGGCATGTAATGATCGTAAACATTACATATTCTATATGTGGTACTAAGTTTATCTCCATTTTCATAGATTGCTTTACGTATCTTAGGTGTACATTTTATAATATAGTGTTTATGTTTATCCATTCTTGAATTTTCTTGCATTATGATAGTCAGATCATCGTTTTCTACAATGTGTCTATTTAGCCACTGGTTCTTAAGCTTCAGACTTTGAATAATATCATCATCATCTTCTGGTACATTGGTAAGTTTTATCTTCGGTTTAAGTTTTCCTTTTTCAGTAACAGTGATCTTGTTTACATTACCTTGTTCCAATTCTGATTTTGCCTGCTCCAGGTTCTGTTTATCTGCAAATTTTATGATCAGGTGGCCATCTTTTGTTTCAGCAGTACTTTCAACTTGGGGCTTTTAATTTGGTCATAATTGTTTTCTTATTATTAACTGCTGACACCTCATCAGTTGATTTTACAATCAATGTTTTCTTTGATTTCAGCCTTTCAGCATATGTGCCAGTTAGATGCTTCCTATCTATGTCATCTTCATTCCTTTTCTTTTCATTTTTAATTCTTTCATTTCATTTCTTAATTCATGCATCTCATCTCTTGTTTCTTGCAATTTATTTCTCATTTCTGTCATGCTATCCTTCATTTCTTCTATTTTTATTCATCAAGACCTGAACCAAATGATGGGACATTACGACTTCTTCATCCAATACTTTTCTTTGTATGTTTGCTACATCCTCATTGAACTTATCAGTGCAATCTCTACATATGTAATAAATATGTTCATTACATAATAGTCTTCTGCCAGCTTGTGATAAATTTTCTATTAATCCAGAACATTTGTTTTCAATATGATACCATTTTTGACATCTATTACAACAAATTCCTCATTGGCAACGACAGTCTTGCAGTGCTCACATAGTTCAGTGTCATCAGATTCCACGGTGGCCAACGATCCATTCGCTGATTCATCATTTCTTCCACAGGCTCCTTCCTCCATGTTGTCACTATCATATACTGGTGTATTCTTCATTATCTGTAGAAATTCATTTGTTTCATCTTCAACTGATTTTCCTGTTTCAGTCTTTTCATGAGGTTTCCTTCTAATTTTTCTTAATGGCTCCTAACATTTTCGTAGTTTACACTATATCTAAGTCCAAATGGGTCAGGAAAACCATAATTGGTAACTCTTACCTGTGTCCTAGCTGTAATCAACATTTAATATGTAATTTCACACTATTTAGTATTCCAATGACGCTGATTCCAGTTTACATAACTTAATGATGTCGGAAATCACTAACTTAACGATTTTACACTTTTAACTTGCCACTATTGTTGTTAAATTTCAACAGAGCACTTCT
>NC_090744.1:61255852-61258066 GCF_036898095.1 Palaemon carinicauda | reverse complement strand
CACTCGGGCACTCTATTCTATCTTATTTTTTTTTTCTTCCTCTTGTTTTTTTGAAATGGTGTGTTGGGCAGGCTTAATAGAAGGGCCATGGATGCCTGGTGGTTTATCAAGAGGTTGTCTTTTCCTTTTTCTGATTTTTTCTTCTCAAAACCATCCTTACTGTCCTCCCTTCAGTTGAAGTGGCTATCCTGGAGGGTATTTAGCCTTGCATGGTGTATCGGCTCCTCCATGTTGACCAGTTTTTCCGACTTTTTACTATAGTCTATGGGTATCATCAATCACTTTTTTTATTATTCTGTACATATTGTTTTTGTTATAATTCTTGTTAATCTAGTTTTTAAGTATGATGTCTCTTTCTTATTTCTATTAATTCTTATGCTGTCTGGAGACATTGAGCAAAATCCGGGACCAGTACGTCCTAGATTTCGTCAATGTCGTCTTCTGTATTGCAATATTCGTGGTCTTCATGCAAATATCCAAGACCTTACAGTTGCGTCCAGACAGTATGATATTCTTTTGTGCTCAGAAACTTTGGTTTCTAATATGAGGCACTCATCTGAGCTCCTTATAACTGGTTTTAAGAAGCCAATAATGCTGAAACGTGATGCCATTCCTAGGGCCAGGGGAATGGCGGTGTATATTAGGACCGAGTACCCTGCTTCTCATAAGTCCTGCTATCAATGTGGATGTCATGAGATTCAGGTAATAAAAGTTTGTGGCAGGCATAACAACTTTTATTTGTGTTCGATCTACCGGAATCCAGACATGGATGATTCTATCTTCGATTGTCTTCTTACCATTATGGCTAAGATACAAGAAGATGATAGAAAGGCTTCTTTTGTCTTTGTTGGTGATTTTAATGCTCACCATAGGGAGTGGTTAAGTTCTATCTCTCCTACCGATCGCCATGGCTTAAGAGCTTTAGACTTTGCCTCTGAATCAGGCTGTGAGCAAATCATAAATGAAGCTACTCACAGGTCTGGTAATTGCTTGGACCTCGTATACACTGACTCCCCTGGCGTTATAACTAGTAAGGTTGATTCTCCAGTCGGGACTTCTGATCATGCCTTGATTTCATTATTAGTGAAGACTGAGCAGCCTGTCCCTGATATATCATATTCCTGTAAAATTTATATGAAATCCCAAGCAGACTGGAATGGGATTTTGCATGATCTTTTGTGCTTGAATTGGTCACAATTATATAATAGTGTAGATCCTGTTGTCTCTTTGAATGAGAATCTAGTCACCATAATTGATAGGCGTATCCCTTCTCGTGTGCTAAGGTACCGAATGAAGGACAAACCGTGGTTCAATGATGATTGTAGACGTGATTATTTGGAGAAGCAGGAGGCCTATCACCTTTGGAAGGGTAACAGATCAGATTTGACCTGGAACAACTATACTCAGCTTCGAGCTTTTGCTCAGAGAGTTTATGCCTCAACTGAAAAGGAGTACAATTTAATCATAAAAGAAACCCTCTCTGGTACAACTCAGGAACATAAATGGTGGTCTACCCTTAAATCTGCACTCTTTGGTGTAGATGCAGCAGTTCCTCCTTTACTTAAACCAGATGGCTCAGTCACTCACTGTCCAAAGGAAAAGGCAACCCTTTTGGCTGATGTTTTTGACAGTAAACAGAGTAATGAAAAACTTGAACTTCCTCATTCCTGTTTTCCTGAGGCTAAACTAACTAGTTTAGCTTTTCGATCTCGTGAGATTAAAGCTCTGTTGATGGACCTTGATGCTTATGGAGGTGTAGACCCAAATGGTATTTTTCCTTTGTTTTTTATAAAGACCGCAGATTTCTTAGCTCCAAAGTTATCTGTTATTTTGCGCAAGTTAGCAAGAAGAGGAGCTTTTAGCACTTGTTGGAGAATTGGTAATGTTACTCCTCTATGTAAATGTGTTTGTGGTAGCTCAAGTCCCACTGATTACCGCCCAATTTCCATAACTCCCATATTATCTAAAGTTTTTGAACGTCTTCTGGCAAAACGTCTTAATAGGTTTGCTGAAGGTAATCATCTATTCCCTAGTTTGCAATTTGGTTTTCGTAAAGGCCTTGGAGCATGTGATGCCCTTCTTACAATCTCCAATGCAGTACAGAAATCCCTTGATTGTGGTCGTGAAGTTCGTATGATTGGCCTTGATTTTAGTGCTGCCTTTGACCGTGTTAATCATGAGGCCCTTGTTTTCAAACTGAAACAGTTGGGAGTG
>NC_090744.1:61240852-61248352 GCF_036898095.1 Palaemon carinicauda | reverse complement strand
GAATAATATCGAATAGTCTATAAACTAACATGGAAATGTGTTATATATTGAATACAAAAACTTTGAGTATAGAGACTAGGAGCATGAATTGGACTTTTCGGAATTATTTACAAGTGATCTTTATGGTAGGTCTGAAAAAAATTCCAGGTTGAAAATAAAGAAAAAAAAATTAGAGAAAATTTTAAGTACATCAATAAAATGCTGTTGAATAATATGTATGCAAAGACTGATTAGTTATAAGCCACTGTTATTTTGCTGCGTACGTGTTTTACTTGTTTCCGGAAGTCCAGGTATTTGCAGGGCTTTCTCATAATTTATTATTATTATTATTATTATTATTATTATTATTATTATTATTATTATTATTATTATTATTATTATTATTATTATTATTATTATTATTATTATTATTATTATATTCAATAATAACTAAGGTAAAGCTCTAGCTGGAAAAACAGTATGGCACGAGCCCAAGGGCTCCTATAGCGAAAATGGCCCAGCGAGGAAATGGAATTAGGAAATAAATTATATATGAGAAGTGATGAAAATGAAAGGAAAAATATATTTTATAATCCTAAACAACGTTGAAAAATATCGGTCATATATAAACTATGAATAGACACTTACGTCAATTTGTTCAATATAAAAACTTCATTGCAAGTTTGAACTCCTGAAGGTTCACCGATTCAACAGCCAGATTAGAAATTTCATAACTTGGTCTCAATTGGACTAAAACTTCGAGAATACTATGTTATGTTGGGCATTATGGTGTAGAATACATAATCATTAAAATTAATTGCATGACTAGTTCTACATACAGGATGGCATAATCTGGGAAGATATCAATAAAAAGGGTTGCCACAATGATGAAAAATCTTATGCAACAGGCATAAACAACTAACTGAACGACGGTGCCATAGATTAATATAAATTTCAGGAATAAATGAACACTACTCGAAAAAAAAGGTAGAATGAAAGAATTAAAAAAATTCTTCAGGATAGATTGATCACCAACAATCTTAAGAGTTCCTCAATAGGCCAATCTGTTGTGCAATTGAAGAAGAAAATTATCCAATTAGTTTCTCAAAAGTAAATTTCTAATCAAGTACCACACCTAAAATTCTAAAGCACTTTCATATAGTCAAAGAAACATTATCAATGTAGAGTCAGGATTATGAGGAACCACTAACCTCGACCTACTTACAATCATGCTCTCATTTTTGTTAGGGTTAAAATTTTTATTTCATGATTTTAACCAGGCACTAATTCTAGTTAGATATTTATTAAGTGATTCCGCAATCTTATATCTACGTTCAAGATAATGAATAGAAGCAAATAGAGTAGGGCCATCTGCAAATGGAAAGAGTTTGTATGCTTAGACAAACCACATATTATCTGTTTATGATATTAAAAGTAATTGGCCGAGAAAAATAATCTGAAGAACATCAGATATATCATTCCTAAACCCACTATTGGGGCCATCAATAACTACTATTTGTAATCTGTTGATCAAAATTTTAATAAAGGTTCTAAGAAAAGATCCATCTACTCCAAACTGTTGGAGTTTCCAGACAGTTGCCTCATGATTACAACGGGCAAATGCAGTACTAAGATCGAGGACTGTCATATGGATATTCTGACAACAATCAAGTATTTTTCTACAGCATTTAAAATTGTAAGAAAGTCATCATATACCACAAGGTTTTTGTGAAAGCCACATTGCAAATTATAGAACAGACGATTACCTTCAGTATGCCTATGTAGATGTTTTGTCAAAAAATAAAAACAAAATAAACTTTTGATAATATAAGTAGTGGAAATGCTTAGCTAATCAGCGTAAGATAGAGCTTAAAAAAACACATTTACTTAATGGGGTAACCTCAACATTTCTTGAACAAAAGAATCCTTTCTATATATCTTGCGAAAAATAACACTCGACTTAGGAGTTAAGAAATCGGCAGTCTTTATAAAAAATCAAAAGAAAAATACCATTAACTTCGAGGTCCCTTAAGCGTTCTAAATTCACAGGACTAAAGATGTAGATTAGTTAATTTAGCGACATTTAGACAGGAATAAGGAACCTGGAATTTCTCATTACTCTTCTTACTGTCAAACATATTAGCCAAAATGGTTGCCTTTTATTTGGACATTGAGTGACTCAGGATTCTTGTTAAGTGAAGGGTAGCCCACCCCCATACATTCCAGATTTGTAGAAGAATGGGTTTTTTTTTTTAGGTCGAATTGTATTCCTCCTCAGATGAAGCATAAAATTTTGGAGCAACAGGTCATAGCTGAGCGTAGTTATTCCAAGTCAAATCTGATCTGTTATCTTTCCAAAGATAATAGGCCTCCTGTTTCTCCATATAATCATGTCGAATATCATAATTCAACCAGTGTTTGTCTTTTACTTTGCATTTGAACCACGGGAAAGGATACTCCTATCAGTTATTTATACCAGATTTCCATTCAAGAGAACAATAGGTTCTACCTATTAATACAACTGTGACCAATTCAAATCTAAAAGATCACTATAAATGTCATTCTATTGTGATTTGAAATTTTATATATATCTTCAAAGAGTATGACACGTCAGTGACAGGCTGATCAGCCTTAATTACTAACGAAACCATCGTATCACCTGATGCCAAAACTGGGGAACCAGCATCCTTTGTTATAATAAGAGAGGAGTCATTGTTTACTAGGACAATGAAGTTACCAGACCTGATAGTAGCTTCATTTATGATTTGTTCACAGCCTGGTTCATAAGCAAAGTCCAAAGCTCTAATGCCATGGCGTAGAGTAGGAAAAACCGATTGGTGTTAAAATCGCTAAGTATAAAAGAGGTATTTCAATCATCTTTTTATATATTGTGACGAGCCAAGAGTAAGTTGCGACTCAAAAGTTTGATGAAAGCAACTGAGTACTTTATTATAGATACATCGAGTATATATACACACTAGGTCCCAGCAAATAGGTCACAAAATACAACATGCTATATCGTATCCAACCGGCAACCGGTTCTATTAACAGTTAACAATGAGAAATAGGCAGACAGGTTCATGCAAGTTGCTGTTACCGTGAGGGGAGAGCGAAGATACAAATGATATGTATACATAAAAGTGAATTGTCGTTACTATATACGATCATGTGACCCACGGGTGGTACATGGCTCCCACCTTAACATGTTAAAAAAGCCAGCCTGATCTAGAGAGGCGAACTGCAGGCGGGTCATCTGGCGGGAGATAAGCAGGTTTTAGACAATCAATGGAGACCCAGTCTTCTTTGCCACGAATGTTTAGTAAGAATGCTTTCGGATTGCGCCGGATGACAAAGAAAAGGGCCCATGTAAGGGGATGTTATTGGAGTTTGCTAGTGTCGATGCGTAAGAAGACGTTGGTTCCATAGTACAAGTCTGTCGGTATGTGATGCTTCGCTGGGGGCTTATAAGTCTGGTGGCATGGAGTAAATTTTCCCACGACGTGACGTAAGTGCTGGAGATCGTTGAAAGAGGTTATAAAAGCAAAAATTTTGGCAGGGATGACCAACGGGTCGCCATGCACCATTTCAGCTGCTGAGAGATCCAGGCTGTCTTTAGGAGTGGTCCTTAGTCCCAGGAAGACCCAGGGAAGCGGAGTAAACAAATTGAAGTCCTTGCAGCAGGATATCAAAGCTGCTTTGAGGGTGGGATGAAAACATCCTACCATTCCATTGGGAGCGGGGTTGAAGGCAGATGTCCGATGTAGGGTGATGCCCAGGAGGTTTGCTAATGCTGTCCACAATCCACAATTCAAGTACTGCACTAATAGTGATGTTGCTAGCATCGGTGGAGAGAAGGAGAGGGGCATGGGGGATTGGAAAAGTGATACCAGCAGCGGTTGATAGGGCATTCTTTGTATTGCAGAAGGTAGCCTCTTGAAGCAGACCCCACTTCAGGTTTTTGGGCTTGCCCTTGAGGGATACGTAGATGGGAGCAGGAGTGGCAGCAATGGCTGGCAGTAAATGGTGATAATAGTTGATCATGCCCAAGAATTCTTGCAGTGCTTTCATGGTCGAAGACGTGGGGAAGTTCTGAATGGCTGCTACCTTCTCACGGAGGAGATGGACTCCTTCATGAGTGATGCTGTGCCCTAAGAACGACACTTCGTTAGCGCCCAAGGTACAGAACACTTGTCGTACCGGATTACAAGGCCGTTTTGTTGAGGCGGTCGAGCACGATGAGCAGGTGACAGAGGTGTTCCTCTTTTGAGGAAGAGAACACGAGTATGTCGTCCACGTAACACACACAGATGGGGAGGTTCCCTAACATGCAATCCATGAGACGTTAAAAAGTGGCCTCAGCATTACGAAGGTCAAAACAGGTGTAATTGAAGGTGTATGTACAGAGGGAAGTGGTGAAGACGGTCTTGGTGATGTCTTCTGGGTTCATAGGCACCTGATAATACTCCTCGGTTTGTATGTTCAGGTGCCTATAATCCCCACGGAGGGAACCGTCTTTCTTCAGGAGGATGTGTAAGGGTGACGACCATGGGCTGGAGGCCTTTTGGCAAACGCCCATTTCTTCCCTTTCGGCAAACGTCTGTTTGGCAGCTGCCAATTGATCCTGTGCCAGACGTCTGAATTTAGCGAAGACTGGGGGTCCCATTATCTTGATACGTTGATAAATACTCTGTTTGCCAGGAGCCGTGGGCGTTTGGCGAAGTTCTAGACGGAAAACTTCCAGGTACGACGTGAAGAGGTGGGCATAGGCATCCGTTGTTGCACTGATGTGGAGAGCGAGGTTGGAGGGGGCGGGTTGAAGAGGTGTCAACAAGTACGAGTCTGCGTTGACCAATCGTCCGTTGGTGATATTGACCAGAAGGTGGAAAGGAGAGATGAAATCCGCACCGAAAATTGGCAATGTGATATCAGCAACGAGAAACTTTAAATTAAATTTGCGATTTCCAAACGATAATGTGAGGATCTCGTAACCTTAGGTGAGTATCACAGATTCGTTGGCAGCTGCTAGGCGGACGTCGGCAGACTTATACAGACTATGTAGTGTCCTAAAGAGTTCCCTTGCCAGAAGAGAATGACAAGCACCCATGTCTATCAAAAAATCGCACGCCCGTTCCTGCATCATGTAAAAAGAAAAGATTTGAAACACAGGAGGCCACCACCATGAGCGATGGCCTACTTACACATTTTCTGGCCACTGACAATCCTTTTTAGATTTCTTCGCGGCAGCTCCGAATCTGGAGTGGTAGTAGCAAAACTGCAGCCGATGGGTGGCAGTAAGTGGCTGTAGAAGTCATTGGTTGGGGCGCGAGCGACTGGTGGGTGATGGGTGCCTTTGTCGCCGCTCCGGCATGTCACTTGGTTTGTGTGTACTACGGCATTCACGTCAGCTTCGGTTAACGTTGAATACGTATCCTCTATGTCAGGAGTGAAGGCATTCATGGATATCTTGTTTGTCAGGAAGTAGCTGTCCATTAGCGTGTCGGCTTTCGTCATCAAGTCCTTTATGAGTAAACTATTGACACCGGGTATGGCAGCTCGTACAGGTTCGGGTAAACGGCGTACCTAAAGGGTACGGAGTAGTTTTACATTACGAAGAGAGCCTTCTGCGGCAGGTTACAGGCAAGCGATACTTGTCATTTCCCTGAGGGCAAGCGAAGCCCTTTGGTCCCCCAACTGTTGTTGAGAGAGCTGAAAAAGCTGTGCTATACGGGCGGCAGAAGGTATGTTTTGAGGGCGTCATACGCTATTGGGGTGTCTCCTTGTTCACAAAGCCAGTCCAAGACTTCTTGGAAGGTGTCCTTGGCTATTGCCGCGAGAACATAATCTCCTTTGGTGGTTGAGCAAGTCACGCCCTTCATGCAGAACTGGACTTCTGCACACTAAAACCAAGCAAACACCTCCCCACTGCCGAACGACGGAAATTTTAATGGGGCGGCCATAGTAACAGTGAGTGGGGAGAAGGCAAAAGGAGCGAGTTGACTTCCGGGGTCACCAATGTGACGAGCCAAAAGTAGGTTGTGACTCAAAAGCGTGATGAAAGCAACTGAGTACTTCATTATAGACACATCGAGTATGTATACACACTAGGTCCCGGCAAGAAGGTCACAAAATATAACATGCTATCTCTTTTCCAACTGGCATCAGGTTCTATTAACAGTTAACATTGAGAAATAGGCCGACAGGTTCATGCAAGTTGCTGTCAGTGCGAGGGGAGAGCGAAAATACAAAGGATGATATGTACAAGAATGAGAAAAGTCGTTACTATGTACGATCCTGTGACACACGGGTGGTGCAATATAAACTATAATAGTAGGAAAACGATCGAAGAAGGCATTTCCAAGTCTTGATTCCTATAGGTGGAACATAAACACAATTTGTTATGCTTGCCATATGTATGACCTGAATCTCATGACATAAGCTTTCATTGCAGGACTTATGAAAAGTATAGCACTAAGTCCTCATAAACACTACCATTCCCCTTGGATCAGAGATGACATCTCATTTCAAAAATACTTGGTTCTTAGAACGTGGAATAAGAAGTTCAGACGAGTGTATCATGTGAGTAAACAAAGTTATGAACATAATAGGACATCATTCCAGGAACATTGATGAAATTCTGGGAAAATATTGTCAATTTGATTCTGAGTTCACAGGCACTTAATTGCTTATTCCAGTACCCCCCCCCCCCCACCCCACCCACCCACTCCCACAAAAAAATCTGAGAGAAATTATTTTTGGAGTAACTTCGTTTTACAATATAAAAAAAGGAAGAAAAACTTGTTTTTCTTTTCAATTACACAATTTGCAAACAAGAGTAGACAGAAGCATAAAGACTGAATCTAAACTCAATCAAAACAAGTTAAATAATAATCCTTACAATGATAATAAGTATGAAATCAACCCAGCTATTAATAGAGAGAGAGAGAGAGAGAGAGAGAGAGAGAGAGAGAGAGAGGTGAATGGAAAACATGTTGCAAAATAAAAGCCAGAGACCAACATAATAACAAAGAGCCTATTATGATTCTTGGTATGAAAAAAAAAGTCTCACGGATAACAGTCAACTATATACATACCGTATTTTTTTTATCGAAGGTGAATTTTAAGTCAATTGCATTAAAAAGGAAAGTAGCAGAAAGAAATAAAAGAGACGAGTTTGACGACAACGATAACAGAAAAATAAGAGCGTCTGTGATATATTTGATAGGAGATTTATTGAAACAACAGGAAACTGTATTAAGCTGATGTGCAAAGGACAAACTTTCATTTCTTTTCCTAATGAATTTCTCTTTTTGCGTGCACACTAGTCTCTGTAGGGTTAAATGATAGTTAGTGCATTTTAGAATGAATGTGGCTTTGACCAAATTGTACTGCATATTTGACAAATTTTCTTTATAACCTTTACGACAGTCGACCTTTACAGTTTAGTATATAAAACCCGCTGTTGTATTCACCCGCTTAATAGCCTTTTACAAATCTATTGCTACCTATACCGTGATTGCAGCC
>NC_090744.1:61220852-61233352 GCF_036898095.1 Palaemon carinicauda | reverse complement strand
TTACTTTCTTAATATTCTCTTAAGTAATTACTGGATTTTCTTTTGACCCCAAAATCAATAATAAAATACTAAGCATGCTCTACCTTGTAATTTTCATTACCCCATCGAAAACTTTCAAAAATGAATTTTTGTCTCTGCTTCCATTTTATAGTACCCCAAGTATCATTTGATACCCATGGCTTTTTCCTTGTAAGTGTGTGTCCCAAAGCTCACTACCAACCAGCTGATATATATTCTTAGTATCACACCATTCTTCTTTCATTGTCTTCTCTTCGTCTCTTAAATTTTTTAAGACTACAGATTCATTCTTTCATTCGAATCCAATTGTTTCTCTGCATTTTTTTTTCTTCTAAAAGCTTAGTTATTTCAAACCTAGTTATTAAATTTACCTTGCTGCTGGCTGCTTCCAATTTTAATTCCAGTGTGGCAATGAAGAACTAGCGATCATTACCAATATCTGCACCTTTATAGATTGTTACATTTATTTGAGTCCTCCTTTTCTCTTTATTAATGGCAATGGGATCGATTTATTTTTTTTTAATTGCCATATGGTGAAGTCTATGTATATTTGTGGATTTTCCTGTGCTGGAACAGAGTACCTCCAATGACAAGATTGTTTGTTGAACAGAAACTTATAAAAAGTTCTATTTAATTAGCAAAATAAATATATATTGCCTGTGTCTAAAGTTTCCTTACTAATCTTTTTACAATGTTTTTCACTTTGGGCTAAGATATCCAATCTTTATTTCATAAATTCACTCCCCACTTGCAGTAACTTCCCAATCTGTGTCAAGTGCTAACATTCCAATTACCTATTTCCATTTTTTTTTTTTAGTATTTATAAACAGGAAGATTCTTAGCCTTCAACTATGATTGGAACTGGGAGTAATTCTGTCATTGTCTCTTTCTATTGACTGAAAAAATCCATAGAGGATTTATTGGATAGATTCATGAAAGTAAAGCCAGTGCCGTGTAATAGGCAGTGCCTATCTAACTGAGGCATGAGCCTTTTGCTGGGCCATACTAATTCCAGTAAGATCAACTGCCAGGCATTAGGAGTGAAACCCGAAGATACAATTTGTCTATCGCCTTAAACCCGATCCATCACCCTCCCGCCAGTGACTTCATCGAGATTTAAGAGGATATTTACTCCACACACAAAATTCTAATTACTTCACCAAGTTGCTCATCCGCATATAATGGCTTAACCGTTGGCAAACATGGATTGCTAAGAGATACTGCCTAGCACAGTTAATTATACTCAATTGCCTTCTTAAAATAATATGGAACCATATATTTACATAGATCTTGTTTTTGCTATTTTTTTCCAAACATTGTTAACCAAATTAGAAAAGTAGGTATTTGTAATTTGCAAAAATATAAGCAATTCTAGTTTACTGAATTTATATTGCGGTTAATTGTTACTTGATTCCTTTTTTATTCATTCTATGGCAGGAAATTTTTTTCATCATAAACAAGTCTCGTCTTTGTAGAAAATCATAGTGATATGATTATAATATCTATTTTGGTTCTGTAATGTTTTTCGTAATTCTAGAACTAATGATTTATTATTGTGAATATCTTATTATTATTATTATTATTATTATTATTATTATTATTATTATTATTATTATTATTATTATTATTATTATCATCATCATTTAAGGTATAACTAGTTGGAAAAGCAGGATGCTATAACCCCAAGGGCTCCAACAGAGAAAAACACCCCAGCGTGGAAAGGAAATAAGGAATTAAATAAACGGTATAAGAAGTAATGAATAGAGAATATAAAATATCTCATGATCCGGGACAAACCTAAAATAGATCCGTCATATATAAGCTATGAGCACAGTCTTATGCCAGCCTGTTCAACGCTGAAACATTCTCTACAAGTTTGAGTTTCTTAATACATTCTTGAATCAGAAATTATATCCTTTTTCGAAATCTAAATACAAGTAGAAAGTGGAAACAACAGTCAATCTGTTGTTATAGGGCTGTTATAACAATGAATTTTCTACTTTCAATATTCTAATAAAACATTGCTAGTGATGTTTCTATTTGGCTTTATAACATTAATTGTGCATGAGTATTTAAAACTCTAAAACGAATTTTACTTTAATCATAAATTATACGAATAAAGAAATTAGTGAGTTAGATTTCTACAGGATAAAATACAATTTATCATTGACTGCTGACGCTCTACCTTTGACTCTCATTACACCATTCCGGCGTAAATCCTAGATTTTTTTTTTTTGTGTTGAATGAAGATTTTGAAAAAAAAAAAAAAACGTAGCTGAATTGAAAGAAATAGTCAGATAAGAAATCTGTACCAATCTCTTGCTCGTGTTGAGAATCAATCGTCAAAAAAATCCCCCAAAATCTTTTGCTTGGTGTATTTGCAGTTGCTTCTGGGAACACAGTCTCTCTCTCTCTCTCTCTCTCTCTCTCTCTCTCTCTCTCTCTCTCTCTCTCTCTCTCTCTCTCTCTCTCTCTCTCTCTCTGCTGTATATCTTCTTCACACAGAGCAATCATATAAATTTATAAATATTAACATATTTATGTAATTTTTGCTCTGGTATCGAAGTACCCAGGGTCCAAAAATATGCTATTGACCCGTAGGAAATAAATATCTCTTAATAAAATACGTGATGGAAGATTAAGAGCAAATCCCTTTACAGGAATTATAATTTGGAAATATTCATAAATTAATAAACTAATGTTAAGGTCTACTTATCTTGGCAAGAGCAAGTTTTTCAGATATATCACAAATAAAAAAAATAACTTGAAAATACTTTAACGTTGAACTAAAAAGAAAAAAAAAGAAAAAAATACCATTACTCCTCCTGTGGTTCCTTTTCTCCCTCTAATCACCTCATGAGGCTGCCTCATCGCCCTCTCATTTTATTTCCTTCTGGCACATCTTTTCTACATTTCCAGTTTGTTACATCTCAACGCACTTTCTCTCCTTCTCAGTAACTTTAACTCCCGAATATACTTTTCTAAATCTCCTTATTACTAATTTGGACGGAACTTTTCTAGTGTTTCCAATATTTTTTTTCTCCATTCCACTCTTCTTACCTCCAGAGGTATTTTTTTCTCTCTCGTCCTCTTATTTGTAGGGCAATATTTTTTCTCCCTCTCCCTCTTATCAACGCTTTATACACATTGTCTCCCTCTTCTGGTTACCTACCAATGCAACTTTTCTCCCTCTCCCCATTTTTACCTTCCGATGCAGAATTTTTCCCCTCAGATTTCCTCCCGACCGCACCCTCCTTCATCCCTGTCTTATTACCCTCTTATGCACCATTCTTGCCTCTCCCTCTTATTACCTCCTGGCGCAGCTTTTCCCATATTCCCTTATATAACCTTCCAAAGCACTTCCACCATCATTAAATTCTGGCTCATTCTCCCAGAGCGCCATGGCCATTTTGCATTATAAGAACATTTTATCCATTGAAAGATATAAATCAATCTTTCGCAAAAGAGAGGACTCCAAGATGATACATGTAAGGGCAAATATGTCTTAGGTCTAATTTACAACATTTTTCTAAACGATTATCAGCAAGCAAAGGAAATAATTCTTGCAGTTTTCGTTAAATATATCGAATGAATGATATATTTTCCCCTCTATTTGACAGTTTAACTTATTGGCAAAAATGGTGAGGATAATTCATGATTAACCATTCAGAGAATGTCTCCAGTTATTATTATTATTATTATTATTATTATTATTATTATTATTATTATTATTATTATTATTATCAACACAATATCTGGATCAAACCCTAGCCCCTTCAAATGAAAAGCCAAATCGCTTCCAACCATAGCAACAGAGTCCCAAAAGGTGTAGGAACCTAACTGCTAATTGCAATTCAGAATTTACCTGGCGAGACATCAGTTTCTTACCAGTGAGTTCTCCCCGACTTCCCTGCCCACCAGGTGACGCAATTGATAGCTTTTAATTAAAATTACCCCTAATGAGTCAATGTGAATAAGAATCAACACAATGTCGTGCTCAAATAGGAATAAATTTCTATCTCATACCTGGATCGAACCCTGACCATTTCAAATGTAAGGCCATTATTATTATTATTATTATTATTATTATTATTATTATTATTATTATTATTATTATTATTATTATTATTATCATAAGAGCATAAGTGACATTTAGCAGCATTCTCACATGTAACAGTAGCAGTGGAGGTTAGTACACTAAGAGAATTTATAAATGTATCTTTAGAAAATATTATATAAACTATACCATTTTATTTAATATCCGTTGCAATTGTAAAGTCACTCAGACTTATACAAGGATATTTTTTTTAGCAATGTAACTTTGTTTCTCAAAGCAATCAATTACTGATAGAGATATGAAAATTTTACACACTGATCTAATTTTCATAGGATTCTGCGATATGTGTTTCACATGTTTTTTTTTTTTTTTTTTTTTTTTTTTTTTACTGCCATTTGCTTAAAATGTAGATTATGAATAATACATAACAGTAGCTACTAATGTGTCCTGCACTATTGAAAGTTTTTATCATATAATACTATTTTTCTCCTAAGATAAATGTTATTAACTATTGTATAACTTCAACCTATAAGGAATATGAGTCAAACTTTTATTTCTTTTCATCAAATAATAAGAATTTTTTAACGTTTTGATAATGACACAATAAGATTTCTTAGGACTTATTTTACAATGTAGTAGCTGGAAATTAATAATTAATTGTTTTGTTCTTTGAATGTGAAAATATATTCATCTTATGAAATATAGGGACAAAATGTTTTATGAGAGATATTTATAGAATGATTTCTTTAGTGGAATTGATCTTTAATCGTGTAGTTTAAAGCGAAAGTAATCAGATTTAACTGACAAATACGTTAATAGGAGTATGTAATCATTACTTTTTCAGTTACATTCGGGCCATATAGAGAGAGAGAGAGAGAGAGAGAGAGAGAGAGAGAGAGAGAGAGAGAGAGAGAGAAAGAGAGAGAGAGAGAGTATGTACTTCGCAATTTGTAAAATAAATCCTAACTTTACATATTTTCGAGAGGTATTTTACCTTTATATTCATAAGGAGGTGATCTTTAAAAATACTTATTTTATCTCGGGAATATTGATCCATATCTTTCTTCCCTCTAACTTTTGAAGACAAACGAATTAAAGATCCATCACAAGTTATATGTTGATTTTTCTTTAAAGGTCTTCTTCTGATTCTCAAAGTATAACAAGAAACATTTAATCATTCGATAAGATAATTATTTTGTTCCAAAACTGAATTTTCTTTTTTTCCATATGTTTGTTTCGTGAGTGTCTTGCTTATTTCCTCTTCTGTAAATTTATTTCGTCATGCTTTATATATAGAAAAATGGATGAAATATATCAAATGACCAACAATTTATACATAACTGTGTAAATTACATTGCTAATTACAGAAAAATAAAGGCTAACAGTGAAAACTCTTTCGTTCGGTGTGTCTCTATTCACATAATATGACCTGAAGGAGGCTGGGAGTGTGTTTAAAAGTCCATGTGAGTAAACAAGCATACACATACAAAGACGTACACACTGCCACACACATGCGTTACCTTCTCAATGTGGTTCTAATTTTCGATAAAACTTGTATCTTAATTTTATGTAATTGACAACAATAAAGTGATGGAGATAAATAACAGTTTTTGGTAAATTACGCTGGATATCATTATCGAATAAGAATTGCTGTAATATGGACCCAATTCCATGATGGTGTAAGTTAGAATCATCATAACTTTTCATTTTAATTAGATATAATCACAGTTACTTATATTTCTAATATAATCATAGATTTCTTTCTATTATGCAAGCACGTGTGTAAACATGCAAAGACATATTTGGTTTCATGCGTTCTGAGATAAATTTTTATATTTATTTTTACTGGGTTTTCATGAAAATATATAGCATAGTCATTCTGAAAAGACTAAGGGAAAAGATTGATGAATAAGCTGAGATTAACAAGCAGGATTTAGACAAGGTAGAAGCTCTACTGACCAAATTTCCTTTTCAAGACATGTTTTCATAAGACATGTTTTCAACTTTTCGAGCTCCTGAAATTAAAGCTCCAATGATGGACCTTGGTGTTTATGGAGGTGTAGATCCAAATGGTATTATTCCTAAATATATATATTTTTTTTATTTAGACTGTAGATTTCTTACCTCTAGTTATCTGTCATTTTGCGCAAGTTAGCAAGAAGTGGAGCTTTTAGCACTTGTTGATAATAATAATAATAATAATAATAATAATAATAATAATAATAATAATAATAATAATAATAATAATAATAATAATAATAATAATAATAATAATAATAATGTGTGGAATATAGAAATTCTCCTTTGATGGCATTTGTGGACTATGTAAATTCTATTAAATCTGATCATGAGCACAGCAAGTGCAGAGTTAAAGTTAGTGGATTCCTATCAAATTAATTTTCAGTGAACAGTGGAGTACTCCAAGGGAATGTATTGTCACATATGTTTTTTTCCTCCCCGTGGATTTTGTCATGTGTGGAAAGTAGGTTGTGGAGAAGGATTGCACTGGATTGATAACAGGAAATTAGCAGACCTAAAGTATGCTGATGATTATGTTTTTATCAAGCAGAATAACGAAGAATTTGCAAAGACTGCTTGCTAGAATGTAGGGAATGTCATATGAGCTTGGGCTCAAGATAAATAGAAGAAAGACAGAGATGATGAGAGAGGATTATGCAATGGAAGATGTAATGTCATTGGAAGGAGAAAAGATTGGTAAGGTAGAATCATTTAAATATTTAGGAACTATGATCTCTAATAAAAGATTTTTAGAATTCAAGTTAAAAAAAATGGAAAAAGCAAACCAGAGAATGGCTAGGTTAAATAAAACTTGGAAATAAAATCACCAGAATTTACATATAAAAATAGGGCTATACATCAGTTTAGTGAGATCGGTGTTACTGGATTGACATGAACCAGGGTATGACAATGAAACAATACAGATTTTGTAGATTTTGGGAAAAAAAAAGCCCTTAGAAGAATATTGGGAGTTAAATAGCAGGACAAAATTAGAAATGCAACTATGATATCGATTACTTTCACCAAACTTTCAACTGGGCTCAATAAGGGCTCGATGACCCAATCCTACATGGCTGAGGCTTATGAAGCATGAAGTAGGAGATAATAAATTAACAAGCTTTTAAAAGGTAAATATGGAGATGGCTGGCAAAATTTAACCGAGGCATGTCGCGTCAATGGAGATGGTGATCAGGATTATGGGATGATGTTGATGATGCTAAAGACAAGTAGTAAACTAACACAACGTTTTGATGAAGGATTTTATTGTACCATGAAGATACAACATGAAGATTATCAGAAAATCGCCAACTTCCAAAATCAGGTAATAAAACAAAAATATCATTAGAAATAAGTAAGTAATCGTATTCCCTCAATCAGTTCAAATACGTTGTTTTTATATCGGATTTCCAAAAGAATAATTTCAATACTTTTTGTTTTCTCACTATATCCGTCCTGCAGTGGGAAACCTTGTCCAGAGATGCAGTTTATAGTTCCAGTTTTCTTTGTTTGTTAACGATAATTAATCTTTGATAACAAACTTCTAGTCTGAACTGGTCAACGTCCAACCTAAGGTAAATGCATAAATTGAAATATGCCTTTCCAGATGCTGTCTGTAAAACATAGTAAGACATTGATAGCCCCCCCCCCCCAAAAAAAAAAAAAAAAAAAAAATAAACAGATTTTATGGTCTGGAGACATTTTAAGAACGCTAAAAAATTCATGTTACAAGAGTTCAACGAAGAAAATAATTAAGAATAATTATATCACCCCCCCCCCCCAAAAAAAAAACAACTGAGAACACCAATAAAACTTAAAAAAAAGTTCATACACATAAAAGGCTTGAACTCTGAAAATCCTGAAATCACAATAACATTGATAATTGATAGCGAGTCGTAGTAATTGTCAAATTATTGGTAATAGCCAAAGAGAAAAATAAAATGGTTATCCTTTTGAAAATTTTTCACAGGGATATTTCAAATATCAGTAAATTTGTCATTCATAGTTAAAATGCAGTCTTTAACCGTGTTTATTTAGTCATATTTGATTTATAATTATGCTAAAAAGGTCTAATTTGCTCAAACTTCTCGAAAGCCAATATCTGTGTTAGGATGGATGAAAATAAAAATAGTTTATATTGATATATTTTAATCCTAATATTTTTTTCTTATTGCTCATTATTGGTTAGCAGTTTTATTCCTAGTCTTATCAATACCTCCTGTTCCTTTCACTGTTCGCAATATCTCTAGTGTTATTGGATATGTGATAATTCTCCTAAGTGAATATCATTGAATTTTTGAAAATTCCTTCGCTTAGCCAATTTTGCCGCTGTATATTTTCTAACATTCGTAAAATTAGAATGATTAGAGATAATACCCCATCATAGCATCAAAATAATATAGAGCAAAGTATCTTATTCCCCTCATGTATTCGTAGTAGCGCCATAATGATGGAGTGGTTCAGCCATTTTGACTTTTTGTGTAAATCTAGACAGAATTCCCTTTTTAATCGGTTTAATGTGTATTTCTCTCTCCCCTCATCTTAGCCTTTTATCCATTCCTTTTTCTATCATTCTCAATTGTGTAATGATTATTTTAGGATATAGACATAGTGTGAGAGGAAACCCATTAATTTTCCATCGGATATTTCTTTGATAGGGAAGCTTCAAAGAGAATGAAGTCTCGGGTTATAAAGTGAAAAAAAAAATAGATAGAGTGCGTAGGATGTATTCACATTAAGAAGAAGTAATAATTAAAAAAAAAAAAACACGAAAAAAACTTTCCATTTGATTACGGCACTCACAAAAAAAGGGAAGACACACATAGCATGATCGTTGGAGAGGAGAAAGGTAACAAAGTGCAAGGAAGTATAAGAGAGATAGGTGAAATAATGAACCCCACTATTTTAAGAGACCGAAGAAGACATGAAAGCCGTCAGCATTTAGCATGAAATATGAGAAAAAAAATAATTCTTTGCTATAATTGTTCAGTGGCTACTTTCCTCGTGGTAAGGGTAGAAGAGATTCTCTAGTTGTAGTAAGCAGCTCTTCTAGGAGAAGGACACTCCAAAATCATACCATTGTACCATTGTACCATGCTTGAGGGTAATATCGGGTAAACTATTCTATTTTATTTATCTTTTTCTTGTTTATTTTTGAAATTTTATAGTTTATATAAGAGGGTTTTTTCTAATACTAATACTGTTCATTAAATATATTCTAATTGTTTGTTACTTCTTTAGCTTATTTTTTATAGCATTTCCTCACTGTGATATTTTTTCCCGTTAGAGGCCTTGGCCTTATTGCACCTTATTATTTCAACTAGGGCTTTAGCTTACAAAGTAAGGTTAATAATTATAATTAGATCTTTAAAGAAAATACTTTGAATATTCCCTCTAAACTGCCCAAGTTACAAGAGAATCCGTTCCTTTCTATTTTTCAAGCGCTGGTATTAAAGTTGAAAATTCCCCATCTATCTCGCTTTCCAAGAGATACTGCCAGAGTAAATCATACTGCAAATTCTAGAAAAATAGCATAAGGTGATGAAATATTAATTTTTGCTTGGGAAAGGCAGAAGAAATTATTTTGAAACAATGAACCTCATGAAATATAAACATGACTTTCGCTAGAATGTTATGTTTTGACTTATTTATGTTTGCAAGTTATTTTTTTTTTATTGCAATTTACTTAATTCAGAAACATTTTGACTAACTCTCATGAAATTAGATGGGGTAATTGACCAGGCTCCAAACAAAATTTGATTAGATTTTGGGAGTGATCGGGTCTAAGGTCAAGGTCAAGGTAATGAAAAAGAGATTTTTTTGTTGTTGTTATAACTTGATCAATATTTAACTGCTCTGCATGAAACTTGTGACAAAATGTGTGTAGTTCAATTGCCTACCTTGAGATTTGGTAGTGATTGGGTCAAAGACCATGGTCAAGGTAAATATCATCTTGCTATATCTTGGTAAATTTTTTTCGGATTTGCATTGAATGAAACTAGTGCCAGAATGTATACATAATCAAATTGCACATCTTGTGATAAAAAGCATGATCAAGATCAAGGTCAAGAAAATGATCTAAAACATCTCTGTGATATATTGTGGTCAATTTTTATACAATTTGCATGAAACTTGTGGGATGATTGACCATGATCCATGTTCAATTTGATTAGTTTTTGGGAGTAATTGGGTCAAAGTTCTAGGTTACCTTAATAAAAAGGCAAAAAACCTTTCTTCCATATATTGTGAAAACCTATTAGCAATTTGTATGAAACTAGTAACAAAATGTGCATAATTTAATTGCTTACCTTGTGATATAAAACATGATAAAGTCACCAAAGGTCGTGAACCTCTTTTTGTTATATTGTGGTAAAGTTTTATCCAATTTGCACGAAACGTGTGTCAATTGTGCACAATTCAATTATATATCTTGTGAAATGCAGCATGATGTAGTGACATTACCCTTGCTAACGATTGGGGTACAAAGGTCAGCGGGGTTAATGAACTTACGAAAAGTGCAGGTTTCATCATTACATCACTATTGTTATCTGATTCCTTTGCATAACCATTATAACAAATATGGTGCTGGCGAAGGAATGCACTCTACTGAGTGCTTGTTCTAGTTTCTTTCATCAAAATTAAGAGATATACCAGGGATATATTGGAACACCTGTTGGCGAGTGGAGGTAGGTATCTACGGGTGTGTCCTACTAGTACTAACGTCACAGAAGAGGGTTGACTTCATAGTCATTGATGGAGATGTATTCCTAATGTAAATACTTGCAGGATGCCCTGCAGGTTTGGTACTTGGGCTCCTATCCTTGGGCATCCGCCAAGACCTTGTAATCTATTTCCAGATTTGATGGTGGCCAATGTGCTTCTGGAATGGGCAATAAGACAGGATTCAGTATACTAGGGATGTGTTAAGTAGGACAGTTTTACTCAGAAATAGCAAAAAAATTGTCATTGACTGACCTACCAGGCAAAAGACTATTTGGGTAAAGGCAGGAACAGAGATCATATGTTCCATGCGTAAGATGAAATACAGCCTTTATATATACTGCAAGAAATGAAAGAATTTAAATGCACAGCGAGATGTTTGTGGCCAAATGAGGTGCAACTGGATTCTACTATAATAAGCGCTCTCCTGATGAAGGCTTGAGTGGGTTGTGGGTGATCCTTTGATAATTTCTTCAAGTACTACTTGTAAGGGGACGCTACTGGCGTCTGTGCAGAGTAGGGGGGATGTAATTGGCACTTGAAAGGTGAAAACAGTAACAGTTGATATGGCTTTCTTTGCATTAAAGAAGGCTGCCTCCTGAAGGGAGTTCCACTTGAGGTTTTTTTTACTTGACCTTGAGAGAGTTATAGATAGAACAATCGCGTCAGCGATGGCTGGCAAGAACTGGTGAGAATATTTTACCATGCATAAAAACTCATACAGTGCTTTGATGGTTAAAGGCATGGGGAACTTCTGTGTGGATACAATATCAGTGAGGAGAAAAAAAATATAAATTTCATAGCACACTTCTACAGCTGTCCCACCTGACTACGAGGTCATAGTTCTGTAGATAATCTAGGATGAAATGTAGATGACAGAGGTCATGTAAGTCCTAAGATCACATAAAAAAATTATTGAAACGAGAACCTTGAATTACAAAGGCCAAAGTAAGAGTAACTAAAAGAATATATGCAGTAGCAGTTGGTAATGACAATCTTGGGGATGTCTTCTGTGTTCATGGCATATTATAATTCCCTTTCCGAAGACCGAAGGTCGAAAATATTTTAGCACTGGCAAGGTATATGTTGATATCAATAATGTTAGGGAGGAGGCAGCTGCGTCATTCTGTATGCATGTTAAGACATCTGTAATCCACACAAGGGTGTTGAGATCCATCATTTTGCAGGATGATGTGCAGGGAAATTGACCATGAGCTTGAAGCCTTTTGACAGAGGCGCATTTCTTCTATTTCGGTTGATGAGTGCTAAACAGCTATCAAATAGTCCTGGGCTCAATGTCTGAATCTTGTAAACTCTAGGGGGACTTTTCGTTATAATGTAATGAAAAATAATGTTCTTGCCCCGAGCTGGGGGAGCGTGGTGTAGTTTTGGGTGAAAGCGATGTTGGGGAATGGAGGCAATAAAGGTTTGAACAAGTAAGAGCTTGAGTAAGCTAAACATTGACATGCAATAACAACGAATGAGGATATCTGCACAGATGAGAGTCATTGCCACCTCGGCGATCATGAGACTCTACAGGTAGTGTTCGCCACCAAACGGCAATGTCAGCATTTCATAAAAATGAATAGAGAAAAAAAAGATCTATTAGTACTCATTAGGCAGACATTATCATCCTTGAAATGACAGGGTTACTCCCTTAATAAGACACATAAAAAAAGGCATGGCAGGC
>NC_090744.1:61208835-61220352 GCF_036898095.1 Palaemon carinicauda | reverse complement strand
TAAGTATCCTGGGGTCTTTCAATTTTCAGTTAGTATCATCTCAGAAGTTATTCCATCGTATCCAGGGGCTTTTCATCTCTTGAGTTTTTTTATTGATAGTTTCGACTGCAAACACACCAAATTCATTCATGGGCACAAGAAGGTCTTCATTACCTTCAGATAAATCCCAAAAAAAATATATTGCCTTCGTATCTCATATTCATAATCTCACTAAAGTGTTCAATTTAACGTTATCTTTCTTCATCTTCTGCTGTTATAACAGATCCATCTCTCTTTTTTTATGAGCATATGGTTCTTCTTCTTTTCCCTAGTAGGTATTTCATTAATAATCATATCAGGGATTCTTACACGAGAACCACTTTGAATTCTTATCTTTGTCAGCCTCATCTACTTTACTTTCTTAATATTCTCTTAAGTAATTACTGGATTTTCTTTTGACCCCAAAATCAATAATAAAATACTAAGCATGCTCTACCTTGTAATTTTCATTACCCCATCGAAAACTTTCAAAAATGAATTTTTGTCTCTGCTTCCATTTTATAGTACCCCAAGTATCATTTGATACCCATGGCTTTTTCCTTGTAAGTGTGTGTCCCAAAGCTCACTACCAACCAGCTGATATATATTCTTAGTATCACACCATTCTTCTTTCATTGTCTTCTCTTCGTCTCTTAAATTTTTTAAGACTACAGATTCATTCTTTCATTCGAATCCAATTGTTTCTCTGCATTTTTTTTTCTTCTAAAAGCTTAGTTATTTCAAACCTAGTTATTAAATTTACCTTGCTGCTGGCTGCTTCCAATTTTAATTCCAGTGTGGCAATGAAGAACTAGCGATCATTACCAATATCTGCACCTTTATAGATTGTTACATTTATTTGAGTCCTCCTTTTCTCTTTATTAATGGCAATGGGATCGATTTATTTTTTTTTAATTGCCATATGGTGAAGTCTATGTATATTTGTGGATTTTCCTGTGCTGGAACAGAGTACCTCCAATGACAAGATTGTTTGTTGAACAGAAACTTATAAAAAGTTCTATTTAATTAGCAAAATAAATATATATTGCCTGTGTCTAAAGTTTCCTTACTAATCTTTTTACAATGTTTTTCACTTTGGGCTAAGATATCCAATCTTTATTTCATAAATTCACTCCCCACTTGCAGTAACTTCCCAATCTGTGTCAAGTGCTAACATTCCAATTACCTATTTCCATTTTTTTTTTTTAGTATTTATAAACAGGAAGATTCTTAGCCTTCAACTATGATTGGAACTGGGAGTAATTCTGTCATTGTCTCTTTCTATTGACTGAAAAAATCCATAGAGGATTTATTGGATAGATTCATGAAAGTAAAGCCAGTGCCGTGTAATAGGCAGTGCCTATCTAACTGAGGCATGAGCCTTTTGCTGGGCCATACTAATTCCAGTAAGATCAACTGCCAGGCATTAGGAGTGAAACCCGAAGATACAATTTGTCTATCGCCTTAAACCCGATCCATCACCCTCCCGCCAGTGACTTCATCGAGATTTAAGAGGATATTTACTCCACACACAAAATTCTAATTACTTCACCAAGTTGCTCATCCGCATATAATGGCTTAACCGTTGGCAAACATGGATTGCTAAGAGATACTGCCTAGCACAGTTAATTATACTCAATTGCCTTCTTAAAATAATATGGAACCATATATTTACATAGATCTTGTTTTTGCTATTTTTTTCCAAACATTGTTAACCAAATTAGAAAAGTAGGTATTTGTAATTTGCAAAAATATAAGCAATTCTAGTTTACTGAATTTATATTGCGGTTAATTGTTACTTGATTCCTTTTTTATTCATTCTATGGCAGGAAATTTTTTTCATCATAAACAAGTCTCGTCTTTGTAGAAAATCATAGTGATATGATTATAATATCTATTTTGGTTCTGTAATGTTTTTCGTAATTCTAGAACTAATGATTTATTATTGTGAATATCTTATATTATTATTATTATTATTATTATTATTATTATTATTATTTATTATTATTATTATTATTATTATTATCATCATCATTTAAGGTATAACTAGTTGGAAAAGCAGGATGCTATAACCCCAAGGGCTCCAACAGAGAAAAACACCCCAGCGTGGAAAGGAAATAAGGAATTAAATAAACGGTATAAGAAGTAATGAATAGAGAATATAAAATATCTCATGATCCGGGACAAACCTAAAATAGATCCGTCATATATAAGCTATGAGCACAGTCTTATGCCAGCCTGTTCAACGCTGAAACATTCTCTACAAGTTTGAGTTTCTTAATACATTCTTGAATCAGAAATTATATCCTTTTTCGAAATCTAAATACAAGTAGAAAGTGGAAACAACAGTCAATCTGTTGTTATAGGGCTGTTATAACAATGAATTTTCTACTTTCAATATTCTAATAAAACATTGCTAGTGATGTTTCTATTTGGCTTTATAACATTAATTGTGCATGAGTATTTAAAACTCTAAAACGAATTTTACTTTAATCATAAATTATACGAATAAAGAAATTAGTGAGTTAGATTTCTACAGGATAAAATACAATTTATCATTGACTGCTGACGCTCTACCTTTGACTCTCATTACACCATTCCGGCGTAAATCCTAGATTTTTTTTTTTTGTGTTGAATGAAGATTTTGAAAAAAAAAAAAAAACGTAGCTGAATTGAAAGAAATAGTCAGATAAGAAATCTGTACCAATCTCTTGCTCGTGTTGAGAATCAATCGTCAAAAAAATCCCCCAAAATCTTTTGCTTGGTGTATTTGCAGTTGCTTCTGGGAACACAGTCTCTCTCTCTCTCTCTCTCTCTCTCTCTCTCTCTCTCTCTCTCTCTCTCTCTCTCTCTCTCTCTCTCTCTCTCTCTCTCTCTCTGCTGTATATCTTCTTCACACAGAGCAATCATATAAATTTATAAATATTAACATATTTATGTAATTTTTGCTCTGGTATCGAAGTACCCAGGGTCCAAAAATATGCTATTGACCCGTAGGAAATAAATATCTCTTAATAAAATACGTGATGGAAGATTAAGAGCAAATCCCTTTACAGGAATTATAATTTGGAAATATTCATAAATTAATAAACTAATGTTAAGGTCTACTTATCTTGGCAAGAGCAAGTTTTTCAGATATATCACAAATAAAAAAAATAACTTGAAAATACTTTAACGTTGAACTAAAAAGAAAAAAAAAGAAAAAAATACCATTACTCCTCCTGTGGTTCCTTTTCTCCCTCTAATCACCTCATGAGGCTGCCTCATCGCCCTCTCATTTTATTTCCTTCTGGCACATCTTTTCTACATTTCCAGTTTGTTACATCTCAACGCACTTTCTCTCCTTCTCAGTAACTTTAACTCCCGAATATACTTTTCTAAATCTCCTTATTACTAATTTGGACGGAACTTTTCTAGTGTTTCCAATATTTTTTTTCTCCATTCCACTCTTCTTACCTCCAGAGGTATTTTTTTCTCTCTCGTCCTCTTATTTGTAGGGCAATATTTTTTCTCCCTCTCCCTCTTATCAACGCTTTATACACATTGTCTCCCTCTTCTGGTTACCTACCAATGCAACTTTTCTCCCTCTCCCCATTTTTACCTTCCGATGCAGAATTTTTCCCCTCAGATTTCCTCCCGACCGCACCCTCCTTCATCCCTGTCTTATTACCCTCTTATGCACCATTCTTGCCTCTCCCTCTTATTACCTCCTGGCGCAGCTTTTCCCATATTCCCTTATATAACCTTCCAAAGCACTTCCACCATCATTAAATTCTGGCTCATTCTCCCAGAGCGCCATGGCCATTTTGCATTATAAGAACATTTTATCCATTGAAAGATATAAATCAATCTTTCGCAAAAGAGAGGACTCCAAGATGATACATGTAAGGGCAAATATGTCTTAGGTCTAATTTACAACATTTTTCTAAACGATTATCAGCAAGCAAAGGAAATAATTCTTGCAGTTTTCGTTAAATATATCGAATGAATGATATATTTTCCCCTCTATTTGACAGTTTAACTTATTGGCAAAAATGGTGAGGATAATTCATGATTAACCATTCAGAGAATGTCTCCAGTTATTATTATTATTATTATTATTATTATTATTATTATTATTATTATTATTATTATTATTATCAACACAATATCTGGATCAAACCCTAGCCCCTTCAAATGAAAAGCCAAATCGCTTCCAACCATAGCAACAGAGTCCCAAAAGGTGTAGGAACCTAACTGCTAATTGCAATTCAGAATTTACCTGGCGAGACATCAGTTTCTTACCAGTGAGTTCTCCCCGACTTCCCTGCCCACCAGGTGACGCAATTGATAGCTTTTAATTAAAATTACCCCTAATGAGTCAATGTGAATAAGAATCAACACAATGTCGTGCTCAAATAGGAATAAATTTCTATCTCATACCTGGATCGAACCCTGACCATTTCAAATGTAAGGCCATTATTATTATTATTATTATTATTATTATTATTATTATTATTATTATTATTATTATTATTATTATTATTATCATAAGAGCATAAGTGACATTTAGCAGCATTCTCACATGTAACAGTAGCAGTGGAGGTTAGTACACTAAGAGAATTTATAAATGTATCTTTAGAAAATATTATATAAACTATACCATTTTATTTAATATCCGTTGCAATTGTAAAGTCACTCAGACTTATACAAGGATATTTTTTTTAGCAATGTAACTTTGTTTCTCAAAGCAATCAATTACTGATAGAGATATGAAAATTTTACACACTGATCTAATTTTCATAGGATTCTGCGATATGTGTTTCACATGTTTTTTTTTTTTTTTTTTTTTTTTTTTTTTTACTGCCATTTGCTTAAAATGTAGATTATGAATAATACATAACAGTAGCTACTAATGTGTCCTGCACTATTGAAAGTTTTTATCATATAATACTATTTTTCTCCTAAGATAAATGTTATTAACTATTGTATAACTTCAACCTATAAGGAATATGAGTCAAACTTTTATTTCTTTTCATCAAATAATAAGAATTTTTTAACGTTTTGATAATGACACAATAAGATTTCTTAGGACTTATTTTACAATGTAGTAGCTGGAAATTAATAATTAATTGTTTTGTTCTTTGAATGTGAAAATATATTCATCTTATGAAATATAGGGACAAAATGTTTTATGAGAGATATTTATAGAATGATTTCTTTAGTGGAATTGATCTTTAATCGTGTAGTTTAAAGCGAAAGTAATCAGATTTAACTGACAAATACGTTAATAGGAGTATGTAATCATTACTTTTTCAGTTACATTCGGGCCATATAAGAGAGAGAGAGAGAGAGAGAGAGAGAGAGAGAGAGAGAGAGAGAGAGAGAGAGAAAGAGAGAGAGAGAGAGTATGTACTTCGCAATTTGTAAAATAAATCCTAACTTTACATATTTTCGAGAGGTATTTTACCTTTATATTCATAAGGAGGTGATCTTTAAAAATACTTATTTTATCTCGGGAATATTGATCCATATCTTTCTTCCCTCTAACTTTTGAAGACAAACGAATTAAAGATCCATCACAAGTTATATGTTGATTTTTCTTTAAAGGTCTTCTTCTGATTCTCAAAGTATAACAAGAAACATTTAATCATTCGATAAGATAATTATTTTGTTCCAAAACTGAATTTTCTTTTTTTCCATATGTTTGTTTCGTGAGTGTCTTGCTTATTTCCTCTTCTGTAAATTTATTTCGTCATGCTTTATATATAGAAAAATGGATGAAATATATCAAATGACCAACAATTTATACATAACTGTGTAAATTACATTGCTAATTACAGAAAAATAAAGGCTAACAGTGAAAACTCTTTCGTTCGGTGTGTCTCTATTCACATAATATGACCTGAAGGAGGCTGGGAGTGTGTTTAAAAGTCCATGTGAGTAAACAAGCATACACATACAAAGACGTACACACTGCCACACACATGCGTTACCTTCTCAATGTGGTTCTAATTTTCGATAAAACTTGTATCTTAATTTTATGTAATTGACAACAATAAAGTGATGGAGATAAATAACAGTTTTTGGTAAATTACGCTGGATATCATTATCGAATAAGAATTGCTGTAATATGGACCCAATTCCATGATGGTGTAAGTTAGAATCATCATAACTTTTCATTTTAATTAGATATAATCACAGTTACTTATATTTCTAATATAATCATAGATTTCTTTCTATTATGCAAGCACGTGTGTAAACATGCAAAGACATATTTGGTTTCATGCGTTCTGAGATAAATTTTTATATTTATTTTTACTGGGTTTTCATGAAAATATATAGCATAGTCATTCTGAAAAGACTAAGGGAAAAGATTGATGAATAAGCTGAGATTAACAAGCAGGATTTAGACAAGGTAGAAGCTCTACTGACCAAATTTCCTTTTCAAGACATGTTTTCATAAGACATGTTTTCAACTTTTCGAGCTCCTGAAATTAAAGCTCCAATGATGGACCTTGGTGTTTATGGAGGTGTAGATCCAAATGGTATTATTCCTAAATATATATATTTTTTTTATTTAGACTGTAGATTTCTTACCTCTAGTTATCTGTCATTTTGCGCAAGTTAGCAAGAAGTGGAGCTTTTAGCACTTGTTGATAATAATAATAATAATAATAATAATAATAATAATAATAATAATAATAATAATAATAATAATAATAATAATAATAATAATAATAATAATAATAATAATGTGTGGAATATAGAAATTCTCCTTTGATGGCATTTGTGGACTATGTAAATTCTATTAAATCTGATCATGAGCACAGCAAGTGCAGAGTTAAAGTTAGTGGATTCCTATCAAATTAATTTTCAGTGAACAGTGGAGTACTCCAAGGGAATGTATTGTCACATATGTTTTTTTCCTCCCCGTGGATTTTGTCATGTGTGGAAAGTAGGTTGTGGAGAAGGATTGCACTGGATTGATAACAGGAAATTAGCAGACCTAAAGTATGCTGATGATTATGTTTTTATCAAGCAGAATAACGAAGAATTTGCAAAGACTGCTTGCTAGAATGTAGGGAATGTCATATGAGCTTGGGCTCAAGATAAATAGAAGAAAGACAGAGATGATGAGAGAGGATTATGCAATGGAAGATGTAATGTCATTGGAAGGAGAAAAGATTGGTAAGGTAGAATCATTTAAATATTTAGGAACTATGATCTCTAATAAAAGATTTTTAGAATTCAAGTTAAAAAAAATGGAAAAAGCAAACCAGAGAATGGCTAGGTTAAATAAAACTTGGAAATAAAATCACCAGAATTTACATATAAAAATAGGGCTATACATCAGTTTAGTGAGATCGGTGTTACTGGATTGACATGAACCAGGGTATGACAATGAAACAATACAGATTTTGTAGATTTTGGGAAAAAAAAAGCCCTTAGAAGAATATTGGGAGTTAAATAGCAGGACAAAATTAGAAATGCAACTATGATATCGATTACTTTCACCAAACTTTCAACTGGGCTCAATAAGGGCTCGATGACCCAATCCTACATGGCTGAGGCTTATGAAGCATGAAGTAGGAGATAATAAATTAACAAGCTTTTAAAAGGTAAATATGGAGATGGCTGGCAAAATTTAACCGAGGCATGTCGCGTCAATGGAGATGGTGATCAGGATTATGGGATGATGTTGATGATGCTAAAGACAAGTAGTAAACTAACACAACGTTTTGATGAAGGATTTTATTGTACCATGAAGATACAACATGAAGATTATCAGAAAATCGCCAACTTCCAAAATCAGGTAATAAAACAAAAATATCATTAGAAATAAGTAAGTAATCGTATTCCCTCAATCAGTTCAAATACGTTGTTTTTATATCGGATTTCCAAAAGAATAATTTCAATACTTTTTGTTTTCTCACTATATCCGTCCTGCAGTGGGAAACCTTGTCCAGAGATGCAGTTTATAGTTCCAGTTTTCTTTGTTTGTTAACGATAATTAATCTTTGATAACAAACTTCTAGTCTGAACTGGTCAACGTCCAACCTAAGGTAAATGCATAAATTGAAATATGCCTTTCCAGATGCTGTCTGTAAAACATAGTAAGACATTGATAGCCCCCCCCCCCCCAAAAAAAAAAAAAAAAAAAAAATAAACAGATTTTATGGTCTGGAGACATTTTAAGAACGCTAAAAAATTCATGTTACAAGAGTTCAACGAAGAAAATAATTAAGAATAATTATATCACCCCCCCCCCCCAAAAAAAAAACAACTGAGAACACCAATAAAACTTAAAAAAAAGTTCATACACATAAAAGGCTTGAACTCTGAAAATCCTGAAATCACAATAACATTGATAATTGATAGCGAGTCGTAGTAATTGTCAAATTATTGGTAATAGCCAAAGAGAAAAATAAAATGGTTATCCTTTTGAAAATTTTTCACAGGGATATTTCAAATATCAGTAAATTTGTCATTCATAGTTAAAATGCAGTCTTTAACCGTGTTTATTTAGTCATATTTGATTTATAATTATGCTAAAAAGGTCTAATTTGCTCAAACTTCTCGAAAGCCAATATCTGTGTTAGGATGGATGAAAATAAAAATAGTTTATATTGATATATTTTAATCCTAATATTTTTTTCTTATTGCTCATTATTGGTTAGCAGTTTTATTCCTAGTCTTATCAATACCTCCTGTTCCTTTCACTGTTCGCAATATCTCTAGTGTTATTGGATATGTGATAATTCTCCTAAGTGAATATCATTGAATTTTTGAAAATTCCTTCGCTTAGCCAATTTTGCCGCTGTATATTTTCTAACATTCGTAAAATTAGAATGATTAGAGATAATACCCCATCATAGCATCAAAATAATATAGAGCAAAGTATCTTATTCCCCTCATGTATTCGTAGTAGCGCCATAATGATGGAGTGGTTCAGCCATTTTGACTTTTTGTGTAAATCTAGACAGAATTCCCTTTTTAATCGGTTTAATGTGTATTTCTCTCTCCCCTCATCTTAGCCTTTTATCCATTCCTTTTTCTATCATTCTCAATTGTGTAATGATTATTTTAGGATATAGACATAGTGTGAGAGGAAACCCATTAATTTTCCATCGGATATTTCTTTGATAGGGAAGCTTCAAAGAGAATGAAGTCTCGGGTTATAAAGTGAAAAAAAAAATAGATAGAGTGCGTAGGATGTATTCACATTAAGAAGAAGTAATAATTAAAAAAAAAAAAACACGAAAAAAACTTTCCATTTGATTACGGCACTCACAAAAAAAGGGAAGACACACATAGCATGATCGTTGGAGAGGAGAAAGGTAACAAAGTGCAAGGAAGTATAAGAGAGATAGGTGAAATAATGAACCCCACTATTTTAAGAGACCGAAGAAGACATGAAAGCCGTCAGCATTTAGCATGAAATATGAGAAAAAAAATAATTCTTTGCTATAATTGTTCAGTGGCTACTTTCCTCGTGGTAAGGGTAGAAGAGATTCTCTAGTTGTAGTAAGCAGCTCTTCTAGGAGAAGGACACTCCAAAATCATACCATTGTACCATTGTACCATGCTTGAGGGTAATATCGGGTAAACTATTCTATTTTATTTATCTTTTTCTTGTTTATTTTTGAAATTTTATAGTTTATATAAGAGGGTTTTTTCTAATACTAATACTGTTCATTAAATATATTCTAATTGTTTGTTACTTCTTTAGCTTATTTTTTATAGCATTTCCTCACTGTGATATTTTTTCCCGTTAGAGGCCTTGGCCTTATTGCACCTTATTATTTCAACTAGGGCTTTAGCTTACAAAGTAAGGTTAATAATTATAATTAGATCTTTAAAGAAAATACTTTGAATATTCCCTCTAAACTGCCCAAGTTACAAGAGAATCCGTTCCTTTCTATTTTTCAAGCGCTGGTATTAAAGTTGAAAATTCCCCATCTATCTCGCTTTCCAAGAGATACTGCCAGAGTAAATCATACTGCAAATTCTAGAAAAATAGCATAAGGTGATGAAATATTAATTTTTGCTTGGGAAAGGCAGAAGAAATTATTTTGAAACAATGAACCTCATGAAATATAAACATGACTTTCGCTAGAATGTTATGTTTTGACTTATTTATGTTTGCAAGTTATTTTTTTTTTATTGCAATTTACTTAATTCAGAAACATTTTGACTAACTCTCATGAAATTAGATGGGGTAATTGACCAGGCTCCAAACAAAATTTGATTAGATTTTGGGAGTGATCGGGTCTAAGGTCAAGGTCAAGGTAATGAAAAAGAGATTTTTTTGTTGTTGTTATAACTTGATCAATATTTAACTGCTCTGCATGAAACTTGTGACAAAATGTGTGTAGTTCAATTGCCTACCTTGAGATTTGGTAGTGATTGGGTCAAAGACCATGGTCAAGGTAAATATCATCTTGCTATATCTTGGTAAATTTTTTTCGGATTTGCATTGAATGAAACTAGTGCCAGAATGTATACATAATCAAATTGCACATCTTGTGATAAAAAGCATGATCAAGATCAAGGTCAAGAAAATGATCTAAAACATCTCTGTGATATATTGTGGTCAATTTTTATACAATTTGCATGAAACTTGTGGGATGATTGACCATGATCCATGTTCAATTTGATTAGTTTTTGGGAGTAATTGGGTCAAAGTTCTAGGTTACCTTAATAAAAAGGCAAAAAACCTTTCTTCCATATATTGTGAAAACCTATTAGCAATTTGTATGAAACTAGTAACAAAATGTGCATAATTTAATTGCTTACCTTG
Source organism: Palaemon carinicauda (assembly GCF_036898095.1). Lineage (NCBI taxonomy): Eukaryota > Metazoa > Arthropoda > Malacostraca > Decapoda > Palaemonidae > Palaemon > Palaemon carinicauda. Next base: position 61,209,551 of record NC_090744.1, on the reverse strand, counting down.
TGATATAAAACATGATAAAGTCACCAAAGGTCGTGAACCTCTTTTTGTTATATTGTGGTAAAGTTTTATCCAATTTGCACGAAACGTGTGTCAATTGTGCACAATTCAATTATATATCTTGTGAAATGCAGCATGATGTAGTGACATTACCCTTGCTAACGATTGGGGTACAAAGGTCAGCGGGGTTAATGAACTTACGAAAAGTGCAGGTTTCATCATTACATCACTATTGTTATCTGATTCCTTTGCATAACCATTATAACAAATATGGTGCTGGCGAAGGAATGCACTCTACTGAGTGCTTGTTCTAGTTTCTTTCATCAAAATTAAGAGATATACCAGGGATATATTGGAACACCTGTTGGCGAGTGGAGGTAGGTATCTACGGGTGTGTCCTACTAGTACTAACGTCACAGAAGAGGGTTGACTTCATAGTCATTGATGGAGATGTATTCCTAATGTAAATACTTGCAGGATGCCCTGCAGGTTTGGTACTTGGGCTCCTATCCTTGGGCATCCGCCAAGACCTTGTAATCTATTTCCAGATTTGATGGTGGCCAATGTGCTTCTGGAATGGGCAATAAGACAGGATTCAGTATACTAGGGATGTGTTAAGTAGGACAGTTTTACTCAGAAATAGCAAAAAAATTGTCATTGACTGACCTACCAGGCAAAAGACTATTTGGGTAAAGGCAGGAACAGAGATCATATGTTCC
>NC_090744.1:61201335-61203835 GCF_036898095.1 Palaemon carinicauda | reverse complement strand
AAGGCTGAAATCAAAGAAAACATTGATTGTAAAATCAACTGATGAGGTGTCAGCAGTTAATAATAAGAAAACAATTATGACCAAATTAAAAGCCCAAGTTGAAAGTACTGCTGAAACAAAAGATGGCCACCTGATCATAAAATTTGCAGATAAACAGAACCTGGAGCAGGCAAAATCAGAATTGGAACAAGGTAATGTAAACAAGATCACTGTTACTGAAAAAGGAAAACTTAAACCGAAGATAAAACTTACCAATGTACCAGAAGATGATGATGATATTATTCAAAGTCTGAAGCTTAAGAACCAGTGGCTAAATAGACACATTGTAGAAAACGATGATCTGACTATCATAATGCAAGAAAATTCAAGAATGGATAAACATAAACACTATATTATAAAATGTACACCTAAGATACGTAAAGCAATCTATGAAAATGGAGATAAACTTAGTACCACATATAGAATATGTAATGTTTACGATCATTACATGCCCTATCAGTGTTACAAATGCCAGGAATTTGGGCATAGTGCAGTAAATTGCAAGAATAAACAGTCGTGCCCCAAGTGCGCGAGAGAACATAAAGCAGGTCATTGCAATGTTGTTGAAGTTAAATGCATAAATTGTGTGAGAAAGAACTATGATGACACAGAACATAAATCCTATGACAAAGTAAACTGTGAAGTTTATAAGCAAGAAATAATAAGAGCCAGAAACAATACTGACCATGGCTTCGATTAAGAAAATATTATGTAATCTAATAAATATACAATCCATTGGCAACAAAACTCATATCATTAAGGAAGTCGTAAGTGATCAAGATGTGGATATTTGCTTATTAACTGAAACTTGGTTGAGTGGTAATGTGAGTGACAGATCGAAAATAAATGAAATGACACCTAAATCTTATAACTTTTATCATGAACCAAGAGAAAACAAAAGAGGTGGTGGCATTGGAATCTTAATAAAGAAATCATACAAAGTTACAGTAAGAAATCATCTCATAGTTAATTCATTTGAATATATGAATATTAAAATTTTATCTCGAAATGTAAATCTACAAATAGTTATACTCTATAGACCACCGTGCAAAAGCAAAAGAATGTTTCTAGATGAATTTAATAACTTACTAGATACATTGAATGACAATCGAAATATAGTTATATGTGGTGATTTCAACCTTCATCTTGATAACAGAGTAGACCCATATGTCAATGAATTTAGAGAATTGATTGACAACAACGACCTTGAAAACATAGTGTCTGAACCAACAGCTCAGTCTAATCATATACTAGATCTAGTTATAGTAAACAAAAACAACATCATCATACTAAATATGGAGATTGAACCTGACTGCTCTATATCCCCAATGCATAAGTTGATGTCTTTTGAAATAGACGTTAGAAAAAATAATGCAATACAGAAGGAAATCACATACAGAATTAAGACTAACTTTGATCCAAAAGAGTTCATTGAACAAAGCCTAGAGGATATAAAAGAGATAACACCAGTCTGTAACTGTGAAGAGAATCACACCCTTGTAGAGGGACAATCCTGTATAAACTGCATTACTGATAGAAGTAAAACTATACTTGCAACTAATTATAATAATAGGTGCCCGGAAATAACAAAAATAATCACAATTAAAGAAAAATCGAACTGGTTTGATAATGAATTACACGAAGAGAAAAAAAGAAAAAGAAAAATGGAGGATAAATGGAAAAGAAATGAAAATAATGAAAACTGGCAACATTACAAAGCAGCTAGAAATCGCTACAATTACCTTATCTTAGTTAAAAAAAAGGCCTATTATAAAAAAGTGTGCAATGAAAATGACCCAAGGAAAATACATAAGAACCTAAAGAAACTATTAGGTCTAAAGACAGAAATAGTGTTGCCCGATATAACTAATGATCCTAAATGCCTAGCAAATGGTTTTATTAACTATTTTGAGGAAAAAATAAATCAAATCTGCTCCAGTTTTCACAACATCAGCACAACAGAGCAAAGGAATACATCAGCAACAGGTGTAAATAAGCTAAGGGTATTCAAAGAGTTAAGTCAGAGTGATTATATGAGAATAATAAAGAAAGTAAAAAAAACCTACTGCGGAAATGATCCATTTCCAATTAATGATGTAAAAGATGCAGAAAATTTCACTAGACTACAAGAGACCTACCGAAACATGGTAAATATGAGTCTAACACAGGCAGTTTTCCCTGATTGTGAAAAAGTTGCGTGTATCAAGCCTGTGTATAAAGGAAAAAGTGATGCAGACAATTTAAGTTCATATAGGCCAATATCAAATCTGTCATATTTTTCGAAAATTATTGAAACTGCTGTACACGAACAAACCTGGAAATATCTGAAAAAATCTAATGTCATACCTGATGATCAATCTGCATACAGAGAAAATTACTCCACAGAAACAACAATACTAGCGATAAAAAATGACATAACAGAAATTATAACAAATGGCAAGTGTTGCAATCTTGTAATGCT
>NC_090744.1:61185700-61195835 GCF_036898095.1 Palaemon carinicauda | reverse complement strand
GACCGGCAGACTCTGCCGGCCGGCAAGGGACTGAGTCAATTCCACATCCTAACCTATCCTAGGTCCAGTTGTAGAATGACGTACAGTACTGTAATGGCTAGGCCATTACGGAGATAGAGGGGGAAGGGACAAAAGAGGGTCCTACCAACCTTGCTTTAGTGAAGGATCACCCGCAGCCAAGAAAACTCATCTTAGCCTAAGGGAGATCCAAGGAGGGAGGCCAGCAATACTTGCCAGCTCCCAATGAACCAAAGCAAGGAAGGTGTTGCTACTCCCAGGGAAAGGATCTTATCCTCCCACCGAGAACAGCAACAAGGACTAGTCTGCTAGATCACAAAAGAAGGAATCATCTCGTACAGAAACCTTCGGCAGTGACCTAAGGAGGCTAAGCCTCCTATGTCTGTGTCAGGCCAGCGAGGGAGACTCTACCCCAAGTCAGACAAACATAGACTCAGACTAAAAACTCTGATGTTCTGTCCCTCTCTGAAACCAGACTTACTGGAACAGGGAGGTACAGTAACACCCCAGTATAGTTTTATCGAAAGTTAATTCAGATAAACCACTTAGGGTTAAGCCCAAGGCTTGAACAGAGGGAAAGGGATTGCATACCTTCTCCGAAGAAAAGAAAGCAACCGGGGAGTGTGAGAAAGTATACTAAGGCTCCATAAGCAACTTAGCCCAGGCACCAAGAGAATCGATTACCTAAATCACCAAAACTCACTCGTATACTTTCTTGGAAATATTCAACAAAATCTTAAATGTATAAAAAACAGACTAAAGCTTCAATAAAATTTAAAACACTCGGAAAACCGAAATCATGCAGGAAGTACTAGGACCAAACGACTAGGCTACATGGCCTAGCGTAGGCCAGAGTTGGCGAATACTTTGCCAAAATAATACTAAAAGCACAAAATGAAATCCTGTGTAATGCTAAATAGCTAAAAATTATTAAAGCAAAACAACCGGGAATGTCGCAATGGCTAACTAAAACTCATACCTAGTGAGCAACTTATCAGAGGCCGACGAAGTTGGAGAAGCCATGAAAAGCTGAATAAATCCAAGATTTGCGAGAAACACAGGAAAAAACACCGAGTTGTTAAGCTACGCAAAAAGGAATACAGATGGCGCCAGGATTGGCGCCAGGCACGCTTACGAAACGGGAGATGAGGGAGCCTTGGGAGCGGCTCCCCCCCTTTTTCTTTCTCGTTTTCGTTTTCTTGCCAATTGACCCCTTCGATGTGTTATCTCTGTTTGGGGTGCAGATTGCCATGTGGCGTGTCAAGAATACGTCCTCTAATATGTCGCGATATCCCTTTCATTAGGGATATTCGCTCCAGGAGTTAGAATTCTGGGTACCTTCAGGTAAATTCTCTGGGAATATCGCCGTAGTTGTAATATACCCTAGGAAGCTACCCTATAGGAACTTCCATCAGGATGACATGGCTTGAGGCCAAAAATATATATATATAAATATGTATATATATATATATATATATATATATATATATATATATATATATATATATATATATATATATAAATATATGTATAAATATAATCAATATGTTTCTGCATTTGTGTGCGTATATATATATATATATATATATATATATATATATATATATATATATATATATATATATATATATATATATATATATATATATATATACATATGTATATATATATATATATATATATATATATATATATATATATATATATATATATATATTTATATATATATATATATATAATATATATATATATATATATATATATATATATATATATATATATATATATATATATATATATATATATATATATATATATATATATATATATATATATATATATATATATATATATATATATATATATATATATATATATATATATATATATATATATATATATATATATATAAATATATATATATATATATATATATATATATATATATATATATATATATATATATATATATATATATATCTATATATATACGTATATATATATATATATATATATATATATATATATATATATATATATATATATATATATATATATATATATATATATATATATGAATATATGTATATATATATATTTTTGGGCTCAAGCCATGTCGTCCTGATGGAAGTTCCTATAGGGTAGCTTCCTAGGGTATATTACAACTACGGCGATATTCCAGAGAATTTACCTTAAGGTACCAGAATTCTAACTCCTGGAGCGAGTATCCCTCGTGAAAGGGATATCGCGACATATCAGAGGACGTATTCTAGACACGTCACATGGCAATCTACGACCTGAACAGAGATTGACGAGATACGAATTCGGGAAAGAAAAGGGGGAGCCGCTCCCAAGGCTTCCCTATCCCCCGATTCGTATGCGTGCCTGGCGCCAATCCTGGCGCCATCTGTATTCCTTTTTGTGTAGCTTAACAACTCGGTGTTTTTTCCTGTTTTTCTCGCAAATCTTGGATTTATTCAGCTTTTCATGGCTTCTTCGTCTTCGTTGACCTCGGATAAGTTGAGTATAGTGTCTGTTATGTATAAATGTAGGCTCTTGGTAAAATTTTGAGTGATTAATAGGATTAATCTTTGATACAAGAGCCGTAGCCTACCAGAGGTGTCCTGGACACTGTCACTCGCTAGGTATAAATTAGTTAGTCAGAGTGACATTCCTGGTTGTTTTGCTTAATAAATTTTAGCTATTTAGCTTTACATAGGATTTCCTTTCGTGCTTAGTATTATTTGGCGAAGTATTCGCCATTCTGGCCTACGCTAGGCCATGTAGCCTAGTCGTTTGGTCCTAGTACTTAATGCATGATTTTGGTTTTTCCGAGTGTAATTAAAATTTTATTGAAGCTTTAGGCTATATTTTATACATTTTAGACTGTGTGGAATATTTCCAAGATTGTATACGTGAGAGTTTCGGTGAATCAGGTAATCGATTCTCTTGGTGCCTAGGCTATTTGCTTATGGAGCCTTAGTATACTTTTTTATACTCCCCGGTTGCTTTCTTTTCTTCGGAGAAGGTATGCAATCCCTTTCCCTCTGTTTAAGCCTTGGGCTTATCCCTAAGTGGGTTTTTCCGAATTTATTTTCGATAAAACTATACTAGGGTGTTACTGTACCTTCCTGTTCCAGCAGAGTCTGGTTCAAAGAGGGACAGAACAACAGAGTTTTTAGTCTGAGTCCGTGTTGTCTGGCTTGGGGCAGAGTCTCCCCTCGCTGACCTAACACTTACAAAGGGAGCTTAGCTCCCTTAGGTCACTATCGAAGGTTTCTGTAGTTATGATTCCTTCTTGTGTGATCGACCAGACTAAGTCCTGTTGCTGTTCTCGGGGAGGATAAAATCTTCCCTTGGGAGTAGCAACGCCTTCCTTGCTTTGGTGCTCTGGAAGCTGGCAGGTATTATACTACTGTGCTGGCCCTTTCCCTTAGATCTCCCTTAGGCTAAGACAAAGTTCTTGGCTGCGGGTGATCTGTCACTAAAGCAAGGTTGGCAGGACCCTCTTGTCCCTTCCCCCTCTATCTCCGTAATGGCCTAGCCATTACTGTACTGTACCTTGCCGGCCGGCAGAGCTGGCCGGCAGGGGTATTACTGTACTGTATGTCATTCTACTTCTGGACCTAGTATAGGTTGGGATGTGGAATTGACTAAGCCCATTGCCGGCCGGCAGAGATGCTGGACGGCAAGGGTCTTATGTTTTCGAGTGCTGCCCGGACCTCTCTTGGTCCCTCATCCATGCCTGCCGGCAGAGCCGGACGGCATTGGTCAAGGAAGCCTGAATTAAGTTTCTCCCCTTCCTTATATGCACTCTTTCGGTTGCCGGGCTTGGGGGGTTGTGTACACTCTTATCCCGGCTTCCATTCTATTTTCTTATAGTGCTGTACCTGTCCCGGCTGCCGGCCTATGAGGCCGGCAGCCGGGCAGGTGTAGTCTTCTTGTTCTTTTGCTGCCGGCTGGCATCGGTCTTGTACCTTTGCCGGCCGGCTTATGTCAGTCCTTGTCTGCCGGTCACCAAGAGTGTGGCCGGCAGCTGGGTACTACCTTGTGTAGTTGCTGGCCGGCAATCATTGCCGGCCAACACTGGCTGTTGCTGGCCGGCAGCTGCTGCCGCTAGCACAGGCATTTGAACCAGAGGGCTGCCGCCCTATAGCTGTTAAGTAGTATACTTTAAAGCTAATTGTGGTGTGTGCCGGCCGGCAAAGGCAGGCCGGCACACATCCTCCTATACTGTACTAGTATTCTTCTGTATAGCATATACAGTAAGAAGAAAACTATAGTAAAAGTTTAGGTACAGCACTGTATCTTCTAACACTATTGTGTTTTCTTGCACGGCCCTTTGCTGTTGCCTTCAGACAAGAAGCAGAGTTCTTCCCTGTCTATTATCCCGGATTTTAAAATCATTGCCTAGGTGTGAGCTCCACCTGTTTCCTCTGGAAACTTTGCACTGGTTACTCTAGTAGAGATAAACCATTTTGATTTTATTATCTGGAAGGCTGCAGCAATGGGTTGTGAGGGAAACACAAGTGTGTGTCTTTAATTTCTGAATTGTTATGCTATACTATGCATATCCAGTGATACATAGTTCACTTGATACTCATGGAAATTTCTTCTCTTTACAGAAGGACACTCCGAAGTGGGGAAGTGCTTTCTGCAATGTCAGCAGCAAGAACCTCTGCGGACATGAGTTTTGTAGGAGACACGCAGCATACGCTGTCTCCAAGGATGATCTCCGGTATTGGGACCCTCAGGTATGTACTGTGTGCACTAACCTGATTAATGAGACATTTAAATAGCTAGGAAGAAGCTTCGTACCTGGGTAAGGGGCTTCCAAAAGTACACTTCTGGCCCTTATCTTCCAAGTGAGAAGATGAGGGCGTATCTTTTCCCTAAGGCATCAGCTGATGCAGTGATTCCCCAGCCTCAAGAGGAGATCCCCTAAGTTCAGATCCAGGTGGATGCTGAAGTCGCGGTCGCGATGCAAGACATCCAGCTAAATGACAGGAGATCTGATGTGGACGGGTGTCAGGAGGAAGACCTCCTTGCAGAAGCCCAGGATGAAGTTCAAGTCCCTCTACATCGGCCGGTCTCCCAGTAGAGCTGGGACAGGCCCTCTCTTCTATTGTTGGAATGATCCAACAAATGCAGAAGGAGAATCAGGAGAAGGCGGCTGCAATGGAACTGCGAATGCAGTGCCTTGCAGAATCACATGAGCCCCAGAAAAGCTCAATGTGAAAGACCTTCCTTTGTGCTCGGATGCTAACCCATGGAGGTATGCTGAGCACATGTCGATGACGACTGGAAAGATCGTCATCTCGGATATGCTGGGCTCAGTTCCCCTGGAGGGTGGAATTCTGGCCCAGCAAGGCACCATATCCGGACTGTTATGTCCGGCTGAGGAAGGAACCAGCTTCAAAGGAGGAGGCAGAGCCGAAGGAGGTCATAGTGATGACCATGCTAAGGCTCAAGCTCTACTTTCATCTTCGATGAAAGAGAGGGGCTTCTCTAACTCAAAGGTAGCTGCATTGAATAGGAAGCTCCCTTCCTTTGTGTCCTCGCCTACTAGAGCCTTCCCCCTTTTACAGAAAGGGTTTCTGGCTGTACTAAAAGCAATCGAGGCCGGCAAGTCTTGCCCCTCCCTAGAGGAGTGTAAACCCTTGTCGCTGGCCCTGCCTATGGACCACAAAGATTGGAAGGACGTCCATCTTACGTTCTAAGTGGGAAAGTTGGAGGCTGATATTGCCGGACGTCAGTTCGGCAAGGACCTCCCTAAGCTGTCTGACTTTCTTTTGCGAAGTGAGTTCGATACAAAAGAAAGACTGACTGCCTCAATGTCTCTTCAGACTACTCTCGAGACGATGGCAAGTGACCCCAAGGTCCATGAAATGTTCATGGTAGTGGCCAAGCCTCATCTGGCCACAGTGACGAAGGACCTTTATGGCTTCGTCAAGGCAAGGAGAGCTTGTAGGGAGTTCGTGTTTACCTCGGCTACAGTGAGGCACGAGCTAAAGAAACTAATCTCCTCCAACATTTGGGGAAAAGACCTTTTTCCCTACCGACTTGGTCAAAAGAAGTTTTTGATAAAGCCACCTTGGAGAATAGAAACCTTCTCCAGAAGTGGGACCTGGCTATCAAAAGAAAGTCTTCCCCGGATGAGGGTCCTCAACCAAAGAGGAAGACTATGAGGACTAGGCTACCGTCTCGGCCAGCCAAGCCTCTTAGACAGCAACAGCAACTGCAATTGCCATTGCCCCCAGTGCCCCAGATCGTGGCACAAACCCCGACCACCTTTCAGTGGGTACCCCAGGCCGTGTCGACACAGTCCACGGCATTCACCCCAGCGTTCGAAGGGCAGTCTACTTCCTTCCGAGCAAAGCCTAGAGGAGCAGCCAGAGGCTCGTCTAGACGCCCCTCAAGGGGAAGGGGATTCAGGGGTGGTCGTGGTCAGGAAGGCAAGACCTCAGGACGGCAGTCCAAGTGAGGTGATACCGGTAGGAGGGAGACTTCTGAAATTTCGGGATCGGTGGACCTTCGATCCCTGGGCCCACAGCCTACTCAAGAATGGATTGGGCGGGAGCTGGTACAGCACTCCACCCCCGTACCTTCGGTTTTTCCAACACTCCACCCCCGTTATGGAGGAGTACGTTCAAGAACGGTTGGAGAAAAAGGGTGAAGCCCATCAATTTCTAAGGGAGGCTGTTTTGTGTTCCCAAGAAAGACTCGGAAAAGCTCAGAGTCATTCTGGACTTGTCGCCACTTAACAAGTTCATAGTGAATTGCAAATTCAAAATGCTAACACTGCAACACATAAGGACCTTACTGCCCAAGAGGGCATATTCCGTCTCTATAGACTTGTCAGATGCCTACTGGCACATTCCAATTAGCCATCGACTCTCCCCCTACCTAGGGTTCAGGCTACAGCGAAGACTATACGCCTTCGGAGCCATGCCATTCGGGCTAAACATAGCCCCAAGGATTTTTACGAAGCTTGCGAGCGTAGCTCTCAAACAATTTCGCCTAAAGGGAATTCAGGTAGTAGCCTACCTGGACGACTGGTTGGTGTGGGCAGCATCCGAGACAGAATGCTTGCAAGCTTCCAGTCAGTGATCCAGTTCCTAGAGTACCTAGGCTTCAAGATCAACAGAAAAAGTCTCGACTTTCTCCATCTCAAAAGTTCCAGTGGCTAAGATCCACTGGGACCTTTTGTCACACCGTTTCTCCACCCCAGCGAAGAAAAGGAAGGAGATAGCGGGTTCTGTCAAGAGACTTCAAGATTCCGAAAGGATATCAAGACACGAGCAGGAGAGAGTACTGCGCTCTCTCCAGTTTGCTTCGGTGACAGACCCAGTGCTAAGAGCACAGCTAAAGGATGCAATCGGAGTTTGGAGAAGTTATGCATCAAACGCGTGAAGAGATCTGAGAAGACCAGCCGCTTCGGCTAAGTACTCTTCTCAGGCCTTGGTCCCAAGCCAGACATCTAAAGAAGTCAGGTTCTTCTTCAGCCACCTCCCCCGTCGGTGACGATTCACTCAGACGCCTCAAAGGAGGGATGGGGAGGTCACTCTCATCGGAAAAAAGTCCAGGGGACTTGGTCCAGGCTATTCAAGACCTTTCTCATAAAACTTTCTAGAAGCTAGGGCAGTGCTCCTTACCTTAAAGAAAGTCTCCCTGCGTCATTCGTTCCACATAAAGTGGTAATAGACAGCGAGGTAGTTGTAAGATACTTGAATCGACAAGGATCGAGGTCACCACCTCTCAACCAGGTGATGTTGGCCGTCTTCCGATTGGCGGAAAAGAAGAAGTGGTACCTGTCAGCAGTTCACCTTCAAGGAGTCCGCAATGTGACAGCGGACGCTCTATCCAGGTTCACACCGATAGAGTCGGAATGGTCCTTAGACGCAGGATCATTCTCCTTCATTCTGAATCAGTCCCAGAACTGCAGATAGACCTCTTTGCGACGAAAGACAACAAGAAGTTGCCCCTGTACGTGCCCCGTACGAGGACCCCTTAGCGGAAGCAGTGGACGCGATGTCCCTCGACTGGAACAGATGGTCCAAGATTTATCTGTTCCCTCCTCACAACCTTCTGTTGAGGGTCCTCAACAAACTGAGATCCTTCAAAGGGTAGCGGCAATAGTGGCCCACAAGTGGCCGAACAGCGTGTGGTTCCTCCTGGCATTGGAACTGTAGCTGAAGTTTGTACCACTACCAGATCCAGTTCTGACCCAGCGAGTCCAGAAGTCAACTGTCTGCGCTTCATTACAGAAAACCCGGACCCTGCAGTTCATGATTTTCTCTCCCTAGCGGTGAGAAAGTGTTTCGGGATTTCGAAAGCCAGTATAGACTTCATTGAGGAATATAAATGCAAATCTACTAGAAGGCAATATGAGTCATCTTGGAGAAAATGGGTGGCCTTTTGTCAAGGCGAAGATTCCGCAGGAGATCTTGACAGACTTCTGCTTATCTTTTTTCCCCACCTCCATGGTCAAGGGTTGGCAGCGAACACGATTTCAGCGTGTAAGTCTGCTTTGACAAGACCCATTCTATATACCTTCCAGGTCGACCTAGGTAACGAGATCTTTAATAAAGTCCCGAAAGCCTGTGCTAGGCTCAGACCTTCAGCACCTCCAAAGCCCATTTCATGGTCTTTAGACAAGTTCTTCATTTCGCTTCTCTGTTGAGCAATGAAGAATGTGCGTTAAAGGATTTGACACAAAAAGTTATTTTCCTAATTTGCACTCGCGTCCGGGGCCAGGGTTAGTGAAATTGTAGCCTCTCGAGAGAGGCAGGTCGTGTTCAGTTCCTGGATGGGGAAGAACTGAACCTGTTTCCGGATCCTACGTTTCTCGCCAAGAATGAGTTACCCACCAACAGGTGGGGTCCCTGGAGAATCTGCCCTCTAAAAGAAGATGCATCTCTATGTCCAGTAGAATGCCTAAAGGTCTATCTTCATAGAACTTCAGACTTCAAGGGTGGTCAACTATTCAGGGGAGAAACATCAGGCTCAAATTTATCTCTGAATCAACTCAGAGCAAAAATCACATATTTTATTCGCAGAGCGGATCCTGACAATACACCCGCAGGTCACGATCCGAGGAAAGTTGCCTCATTCTTAAATTTCTTTAATTGCATGGATTTTGAACATCTCCGTTCATACACTGGCTGGAAGTCTTCCAGAGTGTTCTTTCGCCACTATGCGAAGCAAGTAGAGGAACTAAAGAGATCTGTGGTAGCAGTGGGTCGCGGTGTTAACCCTACTGTTTAACTCTGCGAGGAACAGTGGTCTTAATTGGGACGATTAATTCCAGGGTGAGTGTGTAGTTACATACTGTACTACAAACTAAGTGAGGGCACTGTGTTGCCCATCCAGACTGTTCCATTTCCTAAGGTGAACCTAGCATAAGTGCAGACATGTGTGCCGAGCGTTTCTAACGCTAATGTCATTGATTTGTAATACAGGCTTTTATGACTTTGATACCTCGGTATCTTAAAAGTGGCATCTAATGTTTTTCTTTCAGACAAACAAGCCCTGTTTACTATCATACTTATGCTTAAAGTTTTGGGTTATCCTCTTCTTATATATATATATATATATATATATATATATATATATATATATATATATATATATATATATATATATATATATATATATATATATATATATATATATAATTGTGGTTAACCTGTCTATTTATTGCCTGTCAATAATCTGGTTCTTGAGAACCTTGCGTCTCCTTCACCTGTGTCAATTTACTGGTATAATTGAGCATTCATTCTATGTACCTTATCTGGGATAATTCTAATAGAATTGTTCCTTTATGCAAGCTATGTTGCATTGGTTTTCCTCCTATGCGGATATAAAACCTTTGTCCAATACAAGTATTGTGCGGAAAACTGGTCGATATTTCATATTGACGCAGTGGTCCTTTACAAACTATGCTTTACTTAATATAGGGCGAGACCACTATATTAGCTTGCCTGGTATTCGTACATAGATATATGTACTCTTCGAGACTTTTCCAGAGTCTAGTAGGACTCTTCCCTGTAGGGGGCAGGAAGCTCTAACATAGTTTATAGTTAGTTGAAAAGATGTATAACGGTAACATCTTAGG
>NC_090744.1:61173200-61180700 GCF_036898095.1 Palaemon carinicauda | reverse complement strand
TAGTCTGTATACTGCTTACATACACTAGCGTAAAAAACGCTTGGCACAAGTGTCCGTATTATGCTATAGATTACCGACGTCAATGGAACAGTTCATAAGGACACTTTCGTGGCCTACCGCTCAGCGTGTAGTAACATACAGTGACTACACGCGCACCCTCTTAATCAATCGTCCCAAATTAATTACACTGTTCCTCGCAGACTTAAAACAGAAGGTTAAAGAATTCTACCTGCTGCTACCACAGATCTCATAAGTTGCTCCACTTGCTTCGCATAGTGCATAAAGAACGCCTTGGATGACTACCAGCCGGTGTGCAAACAAGGATGTTCAAATTCCATATAATTAAAGAAATTTCATGGAAGAGGCAACTTTCCTCGGATCATGACTAACGGGTGTACTGTCTGGATCAGTTTTGTGAATAACACGGGTGAATTTCACCCTTAGTTATAGATAACTTTGAACCAAGGGTTTCTCTTCTGAACAGCTGTCCTCCCATACAGTCTGAAGTTCTATGAAGATAGACCTTTAGGCACTCCACTGGACATAGAGATGCATCTTCCTCTAGAGGGCAGATTCTTTAGGGACACCACCTGTTGGTGGGTAGCTTGTTCCTGGTAAGAAACGTTGGGTCTGGATATAAATTCAGTTCTTCCTCCAAGTACTGGACGTGGCCTTTCTCTCTAGAAAGAGCCACTATTCACTAACTCTGGCCCCCAAGGGGAGTACAAACAGAAATATGACTTAATTTCAAAACCTTCTAAGCACATTCCTCATTGTTCAATATTTATACACAATGAGGATCATATCTAATGACCAAGCAAAGGGTCTTTGGAAGCATTGAAGGGCTAGTTCATTAAGAACGTCGTTAGAAAGGTCGACCTGTAAGGAATATGGTATCTGACTTATCGAGGCAGGCTTGAACAATAGAATTGTGTAGGCTGCTAAACCTTGCTCATGAAGGTGAATGAATAATGATAAATAGGAATCTATCGGGATTTCTTTCGGTTTCTTCGTCTTGACAAAGGATAGCTATTTCTTCCCTGAAGCCTCATAATGTCTTCTGGTTTCCTCTAAAACTCTAAACCGACTTTTAAACACCTAATCTTTCTCTCATCGTTAAGGAGAGAAAATCATGAGATGTAGGTTCCGTGTTTCCTGTGATGGAGCGAAGACAGTCGACTTCTGTACTCGCTGAGACAGGGATGGATCCAGTAGCGGTACGAATTTTAATCGTAGTTCTAATGCCAGAGGGAACCACACGCTATTTGGCCACTTGTGGGCCACTATTGCTGCTTTTTCTTTGAAGGATCTCAGCATATCGAGGACCTTCAAAAGGAGGTGTCCGGAGGGAACAGATAGATACTGGACCATCTGTTCCAGTCCAGGGACATAGCGTCCACTGCCTCCGCTAACGGATCCTCGTAAGGGGACACGTAACGAACTATTTTCTTGTTGTCTTTCGTCGCAAAGAGGTCTATCTGCAGCTCTGGGACTTTACTCGAGATGAAGGAGAACGATCCTGCATCAAGGGACCATTCTGACTCTATAGGTGTAAACCTAGATAGAGCGTCCGCTGTCACATTGCAAAACCCTTGAATGTGAACTGCTGACAGGTGCCATTTCTTCGCGCGTTTGATGCGTATTTTCACCAGACTCCTGTTGCATCCTTAAGCTGTGCTCTTAGCACTGGATCTGTTATCGAAACAAACTATAGAGAGCCCAACACTCTCTCATTTTGCGTCTTGATATCCGTTTGGATTTCAATAGTCTCTTGACAGATCCTGCTACTTCTTTCCTCTTCTTACTAGGAATGGAAAGCTGATGTGACTCCAAATTCCAGTGGATTACCAACCACCGATATTTTTGGGCTGGAGAAAGACGAGACTTTTTGATGTTGATCTTGAATCCCAGATGTTCCAGGAACTGGATCAATATCTTAGAAGCTTGCATGCATTCTGTCCTGGAGGCTGCCCACACCAGCCAGTCATCCAAGTAGGCTACTACTTGAACCCCCTTTAGGCGTAATTGATGGACGGCTGCGTTCGCAAGCTTCGTGAAAATCCTTTTTGGCTATGTTTAGCCCGAAAGGCATGGTTCTGAAGGCGTAAAGTTATCAATGTAACTTGAAGCTTAGGTAAGGTAGAGGTGATGATTACTTGGAACGTGACAATAAGTGTCAAACAAGTCTATAGACACAGCATATGCCCTTTTTGGGCAGTAGGGTCCTTATGTGTTGAAGTATGAGCATTCTGAACTTGTAGTTCACTATGAACTTGTTGAGTAGCGACAAGTCTAGAATGACTCTGAGTTTTTCTGAGTCCTTCTTTGGAACACAAAACAGCCTTCCTTGGAATTTGATGGACTTAATCTTCCGGATTACTCTTTTGTCTAAGAGCTCTTGGTCATATTCTTCCAGAGCGGGGGTTGAGTGTTGGAAGAATTGAGGAAATTGCGGTGTAGGACTGCTCCAGCTGCAACCTAGTCCATTCTTATTTAGGCTGTGGGCCCAGGGATCGAAGGTCCAGCGATCCCTAAAAAGCTGTAATCTCCCTCCTACTGGAAGTATCTACTTCTGCTGTTGTGGACCTGAGGCCTTGCCTCCTTGACCGCGTCCTCTCCTGGATCCCCTTCCTCTTAAAGGGCGTCTAAAAGAATCTCTGGCGGTTCCTCTGGCTCTCGAACGAAAGGAAGAAGTCTGCCTTTCGGAGGCTGGGTTAAGAACTGGTGACTGTGTCGTCATTTATTGAGGTACCAGCTGGTACATGGTTAGAGGTTGTGCCACTATCTGAGGCATCGCGGTCACAAGAAGTTGTTGATTTTGCTGTCGGTAGGGTTTACCCAGCCGAGAGGATGGCCTAGGCCTTTTTGTCTTCCTCTTGGGTTTGGGACCCTCATCCAGAAAAGACTTTCTCTTAAGATCTAGGCCCTGCTTTTTGAGAAGGTTCTCTGTGGCGGCCTTGTCTACTACCTCTTTAACCACTTCATTGGGAAAGATGTCTTTACCCCAAATACGAGAGGAGATCAGTTTCCTCGGTTCGTGCCTCACCGCAGCCGAGGCGAACACGAACTCTCTACAGGCTCTCCTAGCTTTAATAAAGCTATAGAAATCCTTTGTAACTGTGGCCAGATGGGTTTTGGCCACAACGATGAACATGTCCTGGTTCTTGGGGTCAAATGCCATGGTTTCTAGTGTCGTTTGTAATGACATCGATGTCGCAAGCCTTTCCTTTGTATCTTGCTCTCTACAGAAGAGAACCTCCGACAGTTTTGGAAGCGCCTCAGCGAACTGGCGTTCAGCAATATCAGCTTCCAGCTTCCCGACTGAGAAGGTAAGGTGTACGTCCTTCCAGTCTTCTTGGTCCAAGGGCAAGGTCAGAGATAACGGCTTGCACTCCTCCAAGGAGGGGCATGGTTTCCCTGCCTCCACCGCTTTTAAGGCAACCTTATATCCCTTTTCCAAGAAGGGAAAAGCTCTGGTAGGAGAGGCAACAAAGGAGGGAAGCTTCTTACTCAATGCAGGCACCTTTGAGTTAGTGAAGCCCCTTTCTTTCATCGAGCTCGTTAGTAACGTCTGAGCTTTACTCTGGTAAAAAACGATGACCTCCGGCTCCGTCTCCTCCTTTAAGGCTGGCTCCTTCCTAAGACGAACCTAGCAGTCCGGATAAGAATCTTTGTTGGGCCAAAATTCCACTCCTTCCAGGGGAATTGCTCCTAACTTTTCTGAGATCACGATCTTCCCGGTTGTCATTGGCATGTGTTCGGCATACCTCCAAGGATTGGTATCCAAGCACAAAGGAAGAATCTTCGCGCTGAGCTGCTTCTGGGGCCCACGTGATGCTGCAAGTCTCTGTAACTCCAGTTTCATTGCAGCTTCCTTCTCATCATTCTTCCTTTGAATTTGTTGGATCATCTCAACAATGGAAGAAAGAGTCCTTCCCAGTTCATCTGGGATAGCAGACGATGTAGAAGGAACAGGTTCTGGATCCAGAACCGACGTAACCGACACTTCGTCGATTTCTTGCTCTTCTACTTGGGGAGCCTGGAACAACTCCTCCTGCTGACCTTCTCCTAGAAGGTCCTTCTCAGTAGAATCCGACACCTCCGACATCCTATCGCTCAATTGGATATCTTGAAGGGTGGCTGAGACTTCAGAATCTACCGGATTCTGGGCAATTGGTATCTACACCTGAAGCTTGGGGATGATTGCATTCGGAAGGTAGGGACCTGAGGTGTTTTTCTGAAAACCCCTCACCCAGGATCGTAACATTTCCCAGGCAGCATCCCTTGACTCCGTTGACTTAGGGTCGTCAAAAGCCTCGGTAATCAGGTTAGAACAATGTACACAGCTGAGAGTCCCAATAGCGGAGATCACCTCTGGAGGCTACACATGCTGCGTGCCTCCTGCAATGTTGATATCCACAGAAGTTCTTACTGCGGACATTACAGAACACACTCCCGCACTTCGGATGTCCTCCTGTAAAGAGAAGAAAAATCCATGAGTATCAAGTGAAGGCTTTCACTTATATTGAGACATTTATCTTATATAGAAAAGCTATAAAAGTTAGAAGGAAAGACACATACTTGTATTTCCTGCCCAGTCAATTGCTGAAACCTCCCAAGATATTAAAACTAAGGTTAATTCTATTCTACAATACCCTATGTAATTTCCTAAAAAGAAATTTAAGGTGTAGTTCACACATTGAGATAAAGTTTTAATATACGGGATAGAAAGAATAGAGAAAGAACTTACTTTCTATAAATTTTACGGTCTCAACAAAAGGCTGTACAAGATAACATTAAGTATGATGAAAAACTTTTAGTGTTGTCACGAGCTCTGTACAGCAGTTTCTGCTAATGCAGTGTGTACTACAATACAAATACAGCAACTACTGTACATCGCATGCTGTTGTGCCGGCTAGCACGCTCCGGTAGTTGCCGGCGTGCGCCTGCACGCGTCGGCCGGCAACTACCCATGTATAGTTCAAATATATACTATCTTTAACTAATAGGCGGCTGAAAACACTAAAACCCGGCTGCCAGCCGCTAATTGTAGTAGCCAGCAGATTCGGGCTGTGTTTCCCCTGCCGGCAGGCGAAGGTAATAAAACCCGTGCCCGCCAACAGTAGCCAAGAACCAGAGAACCTCCACCTGCCCGGCTGCCGGCTTAACAGCCGGCAGCCGGGTTAGGGGTTCATCACAATAGTCAGAGAAACAGTATGGATGTAAGGTTATAAGGCGTCATTGCCATACGACCTTCCATCCAGAAAGAGTGAAGTTATGGAAGGGGAGAAGGTAACATTCAGGCTTCCAAAGATTCCATAGTTTTCCGGGCTCTACCGACGGACATGGAAGGGAGACAAAGGGAGGTCTGGGGTTCACTCTGCAAAGAATAAAGGGTCTCTGCCAGCCGACACGTAGTGCCAGCCGGCAGAGAGCTGAGCCTGTCCTCCATCCTAACCTATACTAAGTACGGAAGTAGGACTGCGACCAAAAGAAAATAAAAGAAAGAGAGGTGGGGAAGGGATAAGGGTCCTATACACTTCGTTCTAGCAGGAGACACACTCAGCCGTTAGGGAAGCTCATCCTAACCAAGAGTTGTCTATTAGGGAGGATGACTGGCAACACTTGCTAACCTCCTCCCAACCAGAACAAAGTTAGGTGAAGTTATTTCGCCGGGCAACAGAGAAAACTCATTCTCCAGCCCGAGAAAAACAACACAGGACAGTCTGCTAGGCCACTAGAGGAAGGAATCATCTCTTACAGAATCCTTCCAACATGGACTAGGGAAGCAAAGCTTCCTGTGTCCGCCCCTAACCTAGCAAAGGAGACTCATTCTCTATGCTAGTAAGAAGCAGACCACAGACTAGAAACTCTGATGTTCTGCCCTAACCAAAAAAAAAAACAGTCACTCTGGTTATCAGGTCAGGACAGACATATCCTAGAATAGTTATACCTGAATTATTATACAGATAGAACCACTAGGATTAAGCCGAAGGCTTACAGAGGGAGAGATGGATTGAACTTAGCCTCCAGAGGAGAAAAGAACAATCGGGGATGTGCGAAAGTATACTACTGTACCTAGAATACTAGACCAGGTAAGATGAGAATCGATTACCTAACCGAAACTCTCTCGTATACAATCTTGGAAAAACATTCAGCAATATATTACATGTATAAAATATTTCCCTATAGCTTCAATAATATAACATTCGGAAAAACTTATATCATGCATGATAGTACTAGTGTCAGATGTTTAGGCTACGAAGCCTCACGAAGGGCAGGATCAGTACCTCGACCTATGTCGAAATCACCGAGCTAACAACTGACCGTATAATATAAGCATTCCTAGCGGAGCTAAATAGCTAAATTATTAAAGCGTAACAAACCAGGAACGTCGCTCTAGCTAACTGAATGACCCATAAGAGCGAGCGATAGCATCCAGGATGCCTCCAGTAGGCAACAGCTCTTGTTTACGTTAAAATCACTTTTGATTTAATTCAAAACAACAAGAGCTTACATTTATACATAGTAAAGATAATACTCAACTTCCTAGAGGCAAAAGAGGCCGGAGAAGTCATCAAAATGTAGAAATAAATCCAAAATAACGAGAGAACACAAGGGAAAACACCGAGTAGTAAAGCTACACGAAAAGGAATAAAGAGGGCGCTACCGCCTTCATCAGATACACACAAAAAACGGAATAGGAGAGATGCCTTATGCTCGAGAGGCTCTCTTTTCATTCTTGTTTTAGATTCTTGTCACTATTCCCCCTCGAAGCGTTAATACTGTTCGGGGCGAAGATAGCTATGTGACGTGTCAAGAATACATCCTCTGATATTATGCGATATCCCTGTGAGATTATTTAGGGATATTCGCTGCAGGAGTTAGAATTCTGGATACCTTAGGTAAAATTCTCTGGGAATATCACTGTAGTCAAATATACCCTAGAAAGCTACCTAATAGGAACTTCCATCAGGACGACATGGCCTGAGCCCAAAAATATATATATATAAACGTTTCTGATTTCATTTGTAATCCAAGGTCTTTCTTATTATTCATGAAGACTTATTATGCAAAGCTTGATTCTAAAAAGTCTTGCTAAAGAATTCTCTTCATGCATTCTTCTATTTTCTCTCTCTCTCTCTCTCTCTCTCTCTCTCTCTCTCTCTCTCTCTCTCTCTCTCTCTCTCTCTTACAGATATGAAGGCATCCACATACATATTCCTTCATCTTTCTCCAACATAATTAGATCGTATCGTATTGACTTCGATGGTCTTCGTTTTTCTCTTTTCTTCTTTCTTTTTAATGCGGTGATTTTTCTTCCTCCTTTGGATATTTTTATTTTTCTGGTTCTGTATATTTTTTGTTATTCAGCCACGTTCACCTTCTACATAGTGATGGTTGCTTCATTTTCCTGTCTATTTATTCATCTCTTTAGATATACCTCCTTTTGACCAAGATCAATAAAAATTGCGTATATATACCATACCAATGTATCAT